>NC_139222.1:210775638-211375638 GCF_055691185.1 Crinia signifera | reverse complement strand
TCCAAATCAATCAAAATTTGAGGCAATCGAAATCAATGGTGAAAATTTTAAGATTAAAGAATTTATCACCTGCAACACGGCAAACGTAATCTATGCCATAAGGTGTTCCTGTCAGAAATTTTATATCGGAAGGACATCAAGACCCCTGAAAAACAGGATTGGGGAACATTTGAGAAATGTGAGGAAGGGTGTAGAGGTGCATTCCCTGTCATCACATTTCAAAAATCATCACAAGTGTTCCACAAATGAGATCACAGGTTTCTGGGGAATTAAACTGGTAAAAAGTACTGAAAGAAACAAAAATATTTCCAAAATACTGGCCCAAACAGAAATTATTTATAATTGCAAAACCCTGGCACCCAATGGGTTAAACCAGGACTTTGAACTTAAATGGTTTTTATAGGTCCCGTTTCAAACAATTTGCCTTCTGCTGATTTTAAAAAATATTCTTTTTAGGAATAGTTTTTTAATGGAAATTAGTTCACCTTTTTAATCATGGTCTTTTAAAAGGAAGTTATAACTGTTGCTGCTAAAATGATTCTCTTATTCTTAGGAAAATTGCCGTTTGTTAGATTCTGGATATCTAATAGCCAGATATCAGCAGAATAGAAGCAGACCCCATGACCGGAAGTAACGCGGAATAAGGTGGCCTGAGATGGAACGCAAAACGCCGATTCCCGGAAGAACATCAAGCCGGAAGTAACAAGATCGTGTACGGAAGTGACGCGCCGGAAGACGCCGGCGGATGCCGTATGATCAGCGCGATTACCTGGATCCCGGCAACATGAATAGAAGACAACACACTGAGGACTGCTGGACTGAGAGTTATTGTTTACACAGCTTGAGGACTGAATATCTAATTGGACCGCACCTGGAGGAGTTTGTTCATTAGAAGCCCTATATATATCCGAATTGCAGAGAGAGCAGACACACCTTGAAAAAGATCCATCAATGATCGAAACGCATCGGTGGAGGCTCTCTTTGCATTTTTTACCCGTGGAGACCAACGGCTGACAGGACGGGAAAGGCTGGAAACATAACAGTGGACAAGGAAACGGGGCCCCATTGCCTTGTTCACCTAAGCTAATATCACTGTGCTCAGCCCTGACCGGTCCCTTAAAGCTAAGTGGCTCCATTGAGGTTTCTCTTTTTTTTTAAGAATTTACCATAATAAAGGATACTTATTTTATAACATAAAGTATCCTCGTTTGCATTATTGGCTACTTACCCGAGTGGAAGGAGAATACCTAAGGAGAAAGACCTCTTATTCCATGCTAATAATTATCTTCTGAAGTGTGAGTACCCTGGTGAGGGGTTTTTTACCCCGTCAGATAATTGAATTACAATTATTGTTCCTGTTATACCAGAAATCTGGGGATATGCAAGTCTAACACTTTTACTTTGTGAGTGCTCTGTAGAGGGGGATACCCCCGCAGAAAATTCTCTATATATACCATCATTTATGTAAAATTTGGGAATATTCCTGTATCCTTACACAGTTAAAGCAGTATTACACGAGGGGATCTGCCCTTCTGTCTCCCTTTTTGTCATTTCATATCTGAACGTGAAGTGGAAAGGAACAGGAGGACCCCGTGAAAATCATAACAGGGGAGTAAGAATATTCCATTTATCAAGCGCCCACATTCACATTCTGAGGTCTTTTTTTGTATGCACCCAGAGCAAAATAGTTTGAGAACCCCTGTTCTATTATATGACTTAGTAATAATTTATTTGCGTTATGCTTGCAGTTGCTAAATATCACTCCTTATTATCATTTAACACTGTATAAGGTGACAGAAGTCAGAATACCTGCACGTATACTTTTAGATTTCGTCCCTTTTCCATTGTGGTATGTGCTATAGCCCTGGGCACAGAGAAACCATGCAGTTTTAGTTATACGCGATTTGTAAATACTGACATCTCATGGAGACTGTCTATGCCTGGTGTGGTCCCCTTGGAATGCGGGAAGTGTTTTTAGAAACCCAGTGAAGCAAGCACAAAAGTGACAGCTTCCTTTCCCCACCCAGAAATAGACCTCAGTGTCACCTGGTTCACCTGCTACAGCTGAGAACTGAGGCCCCTGCACTTAAACTGACTGCACTTGTAAGTTGAAAGGTATGTGGCAAGGTCACGGCTTGTCGCAGAACATTTTCCAGAGGAAAGTGCCAGAGCAGGTCATCAAAGGTGAAAACAAGTAAATCTCATTAATCAGAAGCATTTGTCCATGTGTACTCTAATATTATTATTAATAATAGTTACAAAATAACAAATCACAGATATATATATATATATATATATATATATATATATATATATATATATATATATATACTGTATATGATGAAACTTGGAAACTTAGAATATTGTGCTATATATATATATATATATATATACTTATAAGCCCTCTTGAAGCAAATGTTTTGAAAGCTAGTCTGCTACCTTGTGATTGCCTCTGTATTTGTGCATGTGTGAGAGAGTTGTAGTTTCACTGATGGCAGTGTTTCAGAAACACACAATCATACAGGTGACATTGGAAGAATTAGAATATCGTTCAAAAAGTTAATCTATTTCAGTAATTCAACATAAAACGTAAATGTAATATATTATATAGCCTCATTACATGCAAACGGAGCAATGATGTCAGATACCAGTCGCATACTCTGCTCAGAATTTGTGTATTTGGTAGTATAATGAATTGATCATGTTTGCCAGCTTTGTTAAAATTTGCCCTATATTTTGTCATGCTAATTGTGTGTTTAAATCTTCTCCTAAATAAAATATTCCTTCTTTTCAGTGAGGAGTAAGAAAGATTTAGGATTAAGAATTTAATTTGACATATAAATAATAAGTGTTGTTTAGCTGTCTGTACTCCATGTCCCCCTCCCCCTTGACATGTTTTCTTATCCTCCCATTAGCATCGCTCTGCATAAATGCCAATCCATACTCATTATCATGCAAATGGCCCAAATGACAGCATCGCATCCTGGACAACCCAGGGATAGCGTGCAGAGATTTCTCACGCTGGCTCAGCCAATGCTAACCTGCGGCTTGTAGAGTGTGCAGGACTTTTCTTGACCTCATTGTGGAGTGGTGCTAGGCTGAGACCTCTCTACAGCATAGCGCTTTCATTGCAGCCTTACATCACCCATAAGAGCCAACGTTCGATAACAGCTTGGACTCTCAGATATTTCTGTTAAGTAGCGATCTCTCCCAGCAGCAAAACACCATCACCAAATCCTATTTTTGTATTCTGCTGAAAGAGGAAAAGATTCTACCAAGTACCAAACTAAATCCGATCTCTCATTTGCATTATCAAAGGAAGCAACAGGCACCTAAATACTCAAATTGTAACAAATTTCTAACTTTTGAAAGTGCTAAAATTACAACTAAATCAGGATGTGGAATTATTTGGCCAAATCATAACCTATTATTATAAATATCTCTCCGGTCTGTGAGTACCATTCTTTGAGGTTTGGACTCTACAGAGAACCACATGTTGTTTTATGAATACATTAATAATAATATTGCCGCCTGCATTTGTGGTAACTGAAAGCTGGTTATTGAGCAACTAGCAGCAACGGACTGGGCCGCCGAATCGGGCCTGGCATTTGTACACGCGCGCGACCTTTGTTGTGCGTGTGCACATGCTGGGCACGCGCATGCATGCACACACAATCACTGTGCATGCGTGCGCTGCCTCTCCCGGCTTGTAGGAGAGAGGGGAATAGCGTTGTGTGGTGCCCCCTCTCTTCTGGACTTCAGCGACGCGCAGAGAGAGCCGCCGGACCTGCCACAAGTCCAGCGGCTCTCTCTGTGCACTGATCGGGAGGCGGAGCCTCCAAGAAATCAGCCCACCTGGCCATCGCAGAAGGGCCAGATGGCCAGTCCGGCCCTGGCAACTAGACATCTTCATCGGTAGCAGTAGCCGCAGTGACTGTGCAGGATAGATTAGAACTGCTAAGCAGCATAAAGAGCAAAACATAAACAATTGATTCAAGATAATATATATATATATATTATCGCCAGGGTCCGGCACAGCCTCTTAGAATAATGCTCCACCAGGTGCCTGCTCAATGATAGCAATAGCAAGTACAGGAGGGAGCAGCACACCAGCGTAAAATAGTAAAACTTAACTTTTAATTTCAGCAATTAAAAGTTAACTTTTATTATTCTACGCTGGTGTGCTGCTCCCTCCTGTACTTGCTATATATATATATATATAAATATATATATATATATATATATATATATATATATATATATAGCAGCACTTAATTCTTAGAAGGAAAGAAAAACCAGCACTCACGTTTTGATGAAAGAAGATAAGAATGTATTTCAAATGGTCATCATGGTTACCAGCCTGTCAGCAGTCCCTGGCTGGTAACCATGATGACCATTTGAAATACATTCTTATTTTCTTTCATCAAAACGTGAGTGCTGGTTTTTCTTTCCTTCTAAGGATTAAGTGCTGCTGTAACTTGCTGTCTGGACCTTGCACCACACCATTTGCTACTACTGCTATTGAGTGCCACCTTACCCATGCTTACCCATGCTTTTATATATATATATATATATATATATATATATATATCAACGAAGTCGATGACGAAATGCGTTCGAACGTGGCCTAGCGTCGTCTCTCACCGGAGTTACCCTGGGGATTGTATCACCGCCGCCGCTGCTGTCAGGTGTGACCGCATCTAGAGTGTAACCACTCCAACATCTTGCTTTTGGGACAGCACGTTTATGTGATTCATCTGCGGTGTTAGAACCGCCTTGTCCGGTACATGATTCTCGCCATCTGTATTCTGTTGTACCTGTAATAAACTTTTTTAAACAGATTCATGCACTATAGAGTGCTCGCTCTCCTCATTTCTTTTCTTTTTATATATATATATATATATATATATATATATATTAGTAGATTGTGGGTGCTCCGGTGCCCTCAGCAAGATTAAGATAGAAGCTGTTTTGCAAACAAAATGCAAATCTCATAATCCGACGTTTCGGGGTCTGATATGCCCCGTTTTCAAAGTGAGAGGGTCCGACGTTTCGGCGTTTTCAAGGTGAGAAAAACAGGGCATATCAGACCCCAAAACGTCGGATTATTATCTGCATTTTGTTTGCATTAAAGCACGTTTTCAACTACTCAGTCTCCATGATGCTGCAGCAACCCCAACAGCTTATGTATTATGTATATATTATGTATATACTGACCCAAGAGTGACTTATTATTATACCATGATGAGGATACATTTTCTACTGATCATTCATAGGAAAAATATGCACTTGCAAAATGAAAAGAAAATTTTACAGGAAATGATTTATTTAAAGGCATACAGTAATTGTATTAAAGTATCTTTGGTATTATATCTGCAGGGGCTGATTGGGCAAGCAGCTTACAGGTAAGATTCCCAAAAGGCCACTGTGTACCTGAGGCCCCACAGATAGCTCTCTGTAATCATTAAACTGCATTGTCCGCATTCATTGTGTTACTCTATAGGCCCCCATCCACCTGTGCTACATGGCCACTTTTCATTGGATTCTGAGCTTCCGGAATGAAGGATTGGTTGAAAACTGGCCCCATTGCATGCGTTTTCCTCTGACTGTGATCTAAGGTGCATTCCCGTGCTCCTCGGATCAGTGTTGCAGATTGTAATGGCTGCCATTAATATTTTTTGCATTCCGCAGCCATGACTGGGATCGCATACGATACATTGTATGCAAAAGGACCGCATACGATGTATCCTATGCAGTCCAGTGAGTTGGCAGGGTATCGCAGGGTATCGCATGTGTTACCTCACGCTAGTGGATGGGGGCATTTTCTGTGCAGTACATTAACTTCTACAAAATTTTCCAGGGACACTTTCAGTTCCTTATCTCCCCATGGATATCGATATACTATATATTTATTGATCATCATTTAGTTTGTTCAAATACTGACACCATAGCGCTATGAGATCATGGTTGTAACATATACACAGATGTGCTGTAAATATTAACTTTCCAACCAGCCAACTTGATGACTGGTTGGAACAAAAATCAGGTAATGCATGGTATCAAATGGCAATTGGACATTTGCTTCCATTTGCCTGAAACGTCACTTCGAACAGCTGTTCGTGAGTAGGGTCGGTTGTAGGTAAGGGGAGGTTGGTAAGTAAACTTCCATTGTATTCTCTGTCCCTATTGTTGTTGTTTGTGTGTTTTTGACATGTTGTTGTTTTGCATATTAGTCAATTGTTTGAGGGACTAGATATCTGAGGCTTAATGTAAGTTGTTAAGTGAGCGTAGGACAGTTAGTCTCATGTTAGGAAAGTTTTAGGATAGGGAGGTTGTGTTTCCCCTACAGGTGCGGGAGAATGCCTGTCAAGGTGGCAAGAGCCTGGGAGCGAGTAATCTTTACGTTTGTCTGTATCCCCTTCCCTTATGTACCGGCTTAGGGACTGTAAACGGACGTGTGATTCCCCTATCTAAACACCTGGGTGCGCAAGCGCCTATAGGTGAAACTGGGTGGCTAAGGCTCCGGCCAATGATGACCATTCACCCAGCCGGTAAAGGTCGCGGACACCCATAACCCCCTCCACCTTCGACTCTCTGTGAGTTAAATGGTGGAGCCTGCTTAACCACCCCTTTGTTCCTGACAATACAGCGAAGAATACCGGGAGAGGAATCCATCAGGAATAAGATCCATCGTGTCCGGGTGCCGGAGAATTCCAGGACCGTGGTTTGTCACGGCCTGAAGGTGGGAGGGTGCGGCGTCAGGTAAGTGGTCCGACGACACCTGCACGGCAGCAGGCACCACACCGCACCGCCCCTACACCCCTCTCACACAGTTAAAGACAGCATTTAAGGTGTCAGATCTGATTTCGATAGTCGGATCTGTTTTGTCGGAAACAGCCTTGGATTGTCGAATTCACGGCCGTTATTCGACAATCTGCAACCGTTTTCACCAATCCAAAGACTTTCGACATTCAACAGCCGGAACATTGAATTCCGACTGTTGAGTTACTGTTGGATCAGACAAAAATGGCCTGGGATTCCCATATTGAATACTTAAGTCAACTTAAATCAGAGAAAATTGTCCCTCTGCTCATGGCAGCGAGTCTGGTGAGATGAATCTGCAATGTTTTTCTGTGCTTGCTCTCAGATTATTAAGAAAAACAAGAGAACCAAAAATGTGGTAACGTCCTATTATGTACCTTGGTATGATCCTTTGATCGTAGATGCATTTAAGGTTGTGCAAAATTTCTGGATTTCTAGATCACCAGTAACATTTAGTAATGCCTAATTAAACACAAACAACATTTTTATTTTTGGGTTTATTTGCTCTTTAAGCTAAAATAATGCTTATTTTGTAATAGAGGAGGTTAACTTTAAATGGCAGCTGGAGGTGTGTGATATGGAGGACCAATCAAAAGCTGCAATCTGTTTTACTAGGTTATAGTGCAAATGTAGACACACAATGGTACTTGTGTATTATAGCGGCGCCCATCGCATCGCATACCATAAGGCATGCGATGGTATGCGATGCAATGCGATATCACGCGATATTGTACAATGTCATACAATATTAAAATTGTATGACATTGTATATGGCATACAATGCCATACAATGCGATGCGATTAAAAATTGTATAAGCACCCTAATGGGTGCTTACAATGTTAAATGCACCCCCACGCCACCCCCCCACTATAAACGTGAACCCGAAGCGTGGCGAGCGCAGCGAGCCCGCGAGGGGCTGCGGTACGCGTCCTCCGACCTTTTCATACCCCCACTATCCACGTCGGTGTGGAGTTAAGAATAGAAAGTGTGGCGAGCGCAGCGAGCCTCCGAGCCTGAAGCGTGGCGAGCGCAGCGAGCGCAGCGAGCCCCGCGAGGGGACGCGGATACCTGTGAAGCCCGCGAAGGGACGCGGATACTTGTGAAGGTATCCGCGTCCCCTCGCAGGGCTCGCCACGCTTCGGGCTCGCCACACTTTCTATTCTCAACTCCACGACGACGTGGATAGTGGGGGTATGAAAAGGTCAGAGGACGCGTACCGCCGCCCCTCGCAGGCTCGCTGCGCTCGCCACGCTTCGGGTTCACGTTTATAGTGGGGGGGTGGCGTGGGGGTGCATTTAACATTGTAAGCACCCATTTGGGTGCTTATACAATGTTTCATCGCATAGGGGGCAAAAATCGCATCGCATGCCATCGGGTGCATGGCATGCGATGCGATAAAAACATTGCGCGATGAACATCTATAATACACAAGTACCCACACAATTGATGCTGCATTAATAATTAATAATTACTGACTATTTCACAGTAGATTATTGCACATTTAATCAACATCATAGAAAGACGTTGGTATGAGACTTGTTTGTAGCCATCTAAAGGACTGAATCATTGGCAGAGAGTTTGCACAATCTGAAACATTCATCTCTCACTCAGGGTAATGCAAACAAGACAGAGTATTCATATGAAGCAGAAAATGTTTTCCTAAGATAAAGTGTGTAGTGTGTATATATATATATATATATATATATATATATATATACAGTGTTGATAAATGTATATATATGTACAGGATTGATAAAATGGCCTGCCATTGGCCTCCCTAATGACACACACATGTCCCTCATACCTGCTCCAAATGAGATTTAAGGGGATATTCATTCCCAGATGAATTTGCTGTATTTTTGTCCCAGTTGAAAAATGGGGTGAATGGGGTGAGACGAATTTGCCTGGTAAAAAATTCAGCCAGGATTGAATATCCCGCTAAGGGGTACGCATATTCCACAGCTCTTTACAGAGAATATTTGAACATTCACATCAGTCCCTGCCCCAGTGGAGCTTATAGTTTATATTCCCTACCACATATACATGCACACACAGACATTCTAGGGTTAATTTTTGTGTGGAGCCAATTAACTGATCAGAGTATTTTTGGATTGCGGGAAGAAACCAAAGTACCTTGAGGATATCCATGCAAAGAAGGGGATAATATACAAACTCCACACAGTTAACGTCATGGTTAGAATTGAACCCATGATCTCAGTGCTGATAAAACAATTTTGATGTTGTGTTCAGAATCACTTTTTAATCACCGCTGAATATCATTTTGACTGGCCCACTCCATTCCTACCTGAGTTTATGCTAAACCAAGAGAAACGGACACTTAATCTTGCTGTCAGGGTCTGTGTCTTTGTAATAAATAGATACAATTACTATGTTTCTTATACCCCTATATGTAAGTGGCCCCAGGCATTTTGTACTCCCACCTTAAAAGCCAGCTTAAAAGCTGGTTCTGCACGCCCTTCTCAAGGCCCTAAATTGGCTGTGTAATTAGGAGAGGCATCGCATACCTGTCAGTTGGTCCCCTGTGGGTGTATTGCTGTATTTGGGCTGCTATGTAGCTGTCAGCAGAGATTTTAAAATGGGTCTCTTCCAGACTCCTCACATATCCACTAACCACTATATGCACTGGGTTGGAGCACTTTAACACCATAACCACTCCTGCTTTAGAGGGGGTATATGTGTGTGTCTGAGACAGCAGCCTTAGCTTAATCCCTCCAAAATATATTACACTGATGGGCAGGGTGTGCAGAGCTGTCAGTAACCTGTGACTGACATTGGCTTTAGAGCTGGTACCTGTCAATCTATCACAGATCATTACAGTAGCATTTCTGACTAATCCCCAAGCACTTGTTATCGATACATTGTAGCCAGGCCTGTTTCGCACTGCATTCCACCCATTGAAAAATCTCGATTCCAGGTGTACAGATCACTGCAGGGCACAGTAGTTATGTGTTGGAACTGTTCCAAGTATTTACATAATCTGGACCACAAATGTTAAAGCTAGACCTGTCATGTCAATGGACCTCCTGAAGACCACACCGGGACTGGATCTCATAACATAGTCATCTCATCACTGATGGGGGAAAAAGTGCAGAGCACATGAAACCATTAGCTCTTTTATTGGTATCACAATGCCAAAGAAGTACTTGCTAACGCCAGTCTTCCTGGCTTTGCCCTGACCTTAGTGTTCACACTGATCTGTGCAGAAGATCAGGTGGACATGCAAGCCATGGCATATACTCTGGGTTGTCATTCGTGGGGGTTTTATGTACAATAACTGAGGAACATTTGAACACTTTAGCTGTTCGGGGCATGTTGGGTTATCTGGTTACATGGTGATTTATGAGACTTTATTGGATCATATAAATGTAACCATTTAGATTTAGCTTGGACACGCCTCTCTCAAATCTAAATCTCTGCACATGTTAAATCTGCCCCACCTGAAGCATGGTTTTGCCTGGGTGCACAGGTACTTACGCTTATTCCAAACTCTGATTAGGGCCGGTGCAAGGGTGTTCGCCGCCGCCTGCAAACTATACATTTCTGATCTACCCCATATACGTCAAAAGGAACAATGCGCACCAAAGGCAAGCAAAACAAAAAGGTATGTGGTTTTGTAATTAAGGGGTGTGGCCACACAATAGTATCCCTATATCGCCAGATAATAGCAGTAGTAGATAGTAGTATTTTACATTACACCTCATAGTAGTGCCAATTATTCATATTACAACACACAATAGTACCTATTATAGACATTATGCCACACAGGTGTGCCTCTTATACACATAGGCCCTTATTCTGGTACATTTGCATGGACCAGTTTATATACACAGGGCCAATGGTGGGCGCCTGCACATTTCTGCGAATGTGCAGATGCAGGGTGCGTGCGTCCATTGTGAACTGTTCGCCGGGTGCACACACCCAACATTACAGGTGGTGGGACTCGTTGAGCATTCCCATGAAAATCGCAGAGTGACATGGGTGCCGGGGGTGGGCAGCTGACATCGCCGGATGTCAGCTGCCTGCCTACTGCCTCCCGAATGTGTGAGAGTCACTTTATATATGCGTGCATGCACCACATCTTTCAATGGTCGGTGACCATCAAAAGATGTGGGAGTTTCCCCCTGGCCTGCAAATTAATGTTTATGTAAAACATCCATTCACAGGCCATGCGAATGTACACAGTGTGCGAGTGGGTGAGGAACTAATTGGCTGGGTGTTTATCACTATCACCCTCAAATTTAATTATTTTTAAGGCATCATACTGTACATCTGCCCATATAAATGTGCTACCCAAATTATGATCCCAACACTTACACTAGGTAGTGTAGTCCTGATTACCAGTGTCATGCTTTAGTTTCATATGGAGTTGATATCCAAGCAGTTAAACAAAATGTAATACCGCTTAATGAGCTCTCTTGTGGCATCTGAGGCGGTTACTTCTGTTGCAGATTGTACAGGTAACAACAATACCGGGGCAACTGCTGCTGTGCAAAGGCCCCCATACATCAGAAAGATATTGTACCCAATCGTACAATCTCAACTGGTTGTATGACTGATTGTATGACAGATTGTTAGTACATTGTGTGTCCAAAAACCACCAACGACTGCCGGGAAGTTGAAGGGAAAGTTTGACACAATCGTGATTGTAAGACAAATTACACAAATTTTGGATAATAATGTCCTACTATATATATATATATATATATATATATATATATATATATATATATATATATATAGGATATACTACACACAAGCGTAGTGGGCAGCCATTTTCTATAGTCAGCAGTTCTCTCCTACATTTTGTATAATAAAGAAACTCTTCCAAATTGCTTAAAAGAATAGGTTGCTTTTATTTGATCTTTATTTCATACAACTGAGCCCTAACACGCAGTTTAAACTTCAAAGCAGAATGTTATATTTGTCTTACATAACAAATAATTATCATTTCTTATCACATCTATTTTAGTAGATAAGAAAGTCTGTCCATGCGGTTTGTGGGAAGTGAAGTGATGGCTTATGTGGTAGATGCCAAGTTTGGTCAATCTGGCAAAAAACTGCCCCCCGTAGATATCTATGGGGGCTGCTTGTGCAAACAAAAATGGGAAAATGCAGCCGATATTAATTATACATATATTCGGGGGATACTTTATATTTGCAGGTAAAAAGTCCACAAATAATAATAGATAAATATGCCTCTTAGTCTTTGGCATAGCCACTTGGTCTGTTCACACACTCTGTTACACCAACTGTCCCTCAATAAGATTGAATTTCCCTGCCATATTTGACAGCCAGGACATACAATGCTACATGTTGGATTTATTAGATGTAAAATTGCTTGCTCATTTTAATTGTGAGTATTTTCTCTTTGTCCTTTTTGTTAAGCCAGTAGATATTATTCTGCAGAAAGTGTTTTTCTATATTGGAGTATATGGGATTTTCAGTACTCCCTCCTTTTCTGATGTTAGATTAAATTGTATAACCAGCCAGAAAACAATTGCACTCAGTGTTAAAAATACAATTTAGGAATAACTTTACGTTCTTAAATATAAGTACCATTTACCAAGGCATTTTTATGTAAGGAAAGAGATACAAAAGTAACATTGGTCCTTATTCTGGTTCACTCGCAAATACAAATTCCATCTCAAAATGGACAAAACCATGGGCCTTATTTTGGTTCATTCTTTCTGACAAAATCCTTCTTAGATGGGCAAAACCATGTGCACTGCAGGTGGGGCAGATGTAACATGTGCAGAGAGAATTAGATTTGGGTGGGGTTTTACTTCAAAGTGAGATCTATATTGCAGTGTAAAAATAAAGCAGTCAGTATTTTCCCTGCACAGAAACAAAATTACTCACCCAAATCTAATTCTCTCTGCACATGTTACATCTGCCCCCCCTGCAGTGCACATGGTTTTGTCCATCTAAGAAGGATTTTGTCAGAAAGAATGAACCAAAATAAGGCCCAATGTGCACTGCAGGTGGGGCAGATGTATCATGTGCAGAGAGAATTACATTTGGGTGGGGTTTTACTTCAAAGTGAGATCTATATTGCAGTGTAAAAATAAAGCAGTCTGTATTTTCCCTGCACAGAAACAAAATAACTCACCCAAATCTAATTCTCTCTGCATATGATACATATACCCCCCCTGCAGGGCACATGGTTTTGCCCATTTGAGAAGGAATTTACCTTTACGGGTGAACTAGAATACGGGCCAGTGTGCCTAATTAATATCTATTAGCAAGGCTGCAATGTTGTAAGGGGACATATCCATGCTCCACTGCAGGTGAGGCAGATGTAACATGTGCAGAGAGAGTTGGCTGAGTGGTGTTAAAACTAAAATCTAAATTGTAGTGTGAAATAAAGCAGCCAGTATTTAACTTGCGCAGAATCAAAATAACTCCCCCAAATCTAACTCTCTCTGCACATGTTACATCTCCCCCACCTGCAGTGCAGCACTGTTTTGTCCACTTGCTAAAAAATTGTAGCCTTGCTAATAGGTCTGAATCAGGCCTATTGTCACAAAGTCCCAAAAGGCTTGGTCATTCTAATTAATAATGTGTAATTTTTTTGCAATTTTGTTTTTCCTCCTAGAATGTTTGAAACTTTTTTTTTAACCTGGTGCAACAAAGAATCTGAATCTGGTGAAAATAGAATCTGTCACACTTTACAGTGGTGGTAGAATCCCGTTTGGATTTTCGAAGATTCTAATCCTGAACTTAAAATGTGGTTAGATCTTATCTAAGGGGATTATTCTGACCTTAGATAAGGTCTAAGAGCCCTGTGAACATGTATATGCCACCCAGCCAGAGTGAAATACAGCCCCATGCAAGTGTGCAAATTGCTTAGCACGGCTTACGAAAATTGGTTGTATCGGTGATTATCTGAAAATCCAATTGCAATCCGCACACCATCTAATGATTTTTCTAGTGAGTTCGCTATGTGCATTGCCCAGGAGTTGCGATAGATGCAGTCGGATCAGTGCCAGAGTAGCAGGATGTTATCGCAAGATGGCCTCCTCCATAGTACGCATGTGCGAGGCCATCTTGCGATAGCCTTGCCCAGCCTGTGAATTCTCAGCCGTGCAATCAGGTCTGAAAAACCCCCTAGATCATACTCTCCCAGAATAACCATTAAGCTCCCCAAAAAGTAAGCAATTGTCCCAGAGCTTGCCTACTTCCCCTGCAACCGCCTTCACCGTTCCCCTTTGCAGCCCACTCAACCTTGCAGCCGCCGCTTACGGAGGAAATGTGGGTGGGGCTGTGTGATCATAGCACCATCCCTGCTTTACAATGCTGCCAATGTGGGCATCGTAAAGTGGGGCTGCAATGACGCGTTGGTTCTATCAATTTCTTCCAACCCCTTGACCTCCCACCTATGTTGAACCATGCCATTTGTTTCAGAGAAAGTCTGCATGTATGGTCTAAGTACCAAAAATACATATGTAGAACTGAATAAATCAAATATTCAGTGACCTCGGCAGTGGTCCCTGTGCACGCATGATCTCCTGGCCGTGAATGTGTAGACATCTTTGTCTCCTAATATAGAAGACAAATCACACATCACAGGGATGTGCTTCCCTGACTCTGCATGTAATCTGCATGTAATCTGCATGTAATCGTTAGTAGTACATTCAAGCAAATGTGAAATTCTTACTGGCAGGAAGAGCAATGATAAGAAATGTGTCTGAAACACAATCAGGGCCGCCGAGAGGTATGCTTGGCCTCTGTAAAATTTGGGCCTTGCCCCCAAAATGTTTAGGGGGGTGAAAAAAACACTCTAAAGTCAGGGGTGTTATTGTCACCCTCCCCCCCCCCCCCCCCCCCCCACCCCCTCAGCAGCACAAACCTGCAGCATGTGCCGCGCTGACAGCAAACTCAGCATGAGCTCTCACGCTGTCATGCTGAGCATGCTGCTGCCCGGGAGGGACGGAGGGGTAACGGGGGGGGTTGGATCAGGGCCCCTGCCGGGCCCCTCCAGCAAGCCCGGGTAATTAGTACCCGCTCCCCACCCCTCTCGGCAGCCCTGAACATATAATTAGTAAATATGCTCCTTAGACCAGTGCAGAGACTTTCAGCCTTATTGGAACCACATTTTTTTTTGTATAATTTTTATTTAAACATTACATTTTCTTATCTAAGGTTAAATTAGACTATGACATTGTATATTTACACTTTAGTTATGCTTTTAGTATTTCCTTAAGTAATAAAATAAAGATTGGGTGTAGTAGAACCAGCATTCAGAACATAAGCTGATTCAGCACCCAGGTACTTATACTTAGTAACAAGTCACAGGTACAGTTTGTAGGCTTCTTCTTACATATACTCCTACTTGGAGTTCAGCATACAGTATTGTAGTTTTATTGATGCGTAATCTGACAAGATAATACCTGACAGGCAGTCTAAGAATCAGAGTTAAATATTAACTATTTAATAAGCCTTTATGTTCCATCTGTCTTGGCACGACCCAACAAATGTATTTCTCTTAAACAAACCGCTATACCTAAAATGCAGTATGTTTGTGTAAATCTTGTGATAATATACATACACTATGCATATTTGTATATAATTATGTGTGTTTATTTCCTGTCTATAAACAATACAAGCCGGTACTGTTTGCACCTGCAAATTAAGGATGCTCAGGTGCTTCCAGGGACGTGCGGTGAGGTAAATGGCTTAAGAGTCCCTGGCAAGTACCAGAGACAGATTTGCATACACTATGCGAGCCATGGAGTACATACGAGCATTATACACATGTGCAGCAATATACACTGCTGGAGATTCGCTGAGTTTTGATAAGAGATGTGCAGAAAAGATAGCCAGGTGAGGCACTGCCTCACCTGCCAGAGACTTTTTACTCCAGAGTTTTGACTATAAAAATTATTAGCATAATAAAATAATATTCTTTTTATATATTATTTGTATTTTTGACATACTGTACTTTATAAATTCAAACCGCCAGCATATATGCTAGTATGACAGGAAAGGCTGTGCCTCACCTGCCTCACCCCCACCGCACGCCACTGGGTGCTTCAAGCCAGCAGTCACCCCCAGCTTACAGTTCTTTCCCCACATTATTGCGGGACTAAGTAAAAACTTTGCATTCAGGAGCATGTAATGTCCGGTCCGGGGGGGGTGTCTTCTCCAGGGGAGTGCCTTTGATAGCTTTCACTAGGGACATGGCGAAGGGGAGATTAAGGCCTCCTCGTGTGGTCAGGTCCGTTCCGGGTTTTTTTCCCCATACTCCATTATTGCTGGTCCCCTCAGCAGAAACTCCCTTTCTGATCACATTAACATTTCTTATTTATTTTGTTTTGTTTTACATTGAACCCTAATGTAACTTTTTTTCAATACCTGCAATGATAATACCTGAATAGTTAGCATTTATTTTGCTACAGTGAGGCTCCACAGTACATACTGCAATTATAAATCTGTTCTGCACCAGGTCCTGGTAATGCCACCCTGATCTTCTTTCTGAATAGTTGTTGGTAACTTTCACTAGCTGAAAGACTCTGCATTTCATCTACTTGAGCTGTCACCTTCTCTCCTCCCAACGCCACAGAATATTCTGACTTCTGATTAACTGTCAACCCCCCTCCTCTTGAGCTGCTGCAGTCCCATCCCGGAAGTTTGTGATCACTATGACCGCTGGAGGCCAGGGAAGGTCACAGTCTGTTTGTGATTGGAGTTTTTTGCTGTTTGTTTTGCCTGGCCTGCAGACCCTGTGACAGGACACCAGGACAGCAGGAGTAGCTTGGGGCTGGCCCTTACACTGACCCCTGACCAGGGGCATCACAGCTCCTGATTGCAACCTTCTGTATGCAATAACAGCTACCCGAGAGACCTGATGCTCCTTGTGAGGCCCACAGATGTCAGACTGGTGTGTTGTGAAAAGGCTGATGGTTTGTGTCCAGTTGGAATCTCCATATCCCAATGTGCAGGGCTGAAGGATATTTTTAGCCAACTTGTCAGATTGCCCTAGGCATAATATAGCGTAGAAGTTATTGTCGCTCCAGGTCACATTTTGGCTAACCTCTGACCTTGCACCTAAAATTAACATTTTTATTTCATTTTTAAGCAATATGAGAAAAATTCCAAATGAAAATGATACCATGTAGTAGGACAACTTTGTAACAGCTAAATGGCCAGAAAACAGCTGCCACATGTAAATACAAATATAACTGTGCTGCAGTTACCAGCAAATATAATGTTATCATTATTGCTTATGTACTGTCAGTATACTTCACAGCAGTGTACTGTACATCAATAGAACTTTATGTACACAGACTCCTTCCCAAATGAGATTATAATCTTGTTTTCCCAGCCATTTACACATCATTTAATCCACTAGTTAGGGTGATATCCTATTACCCACGATTGTTGATCATGGGTCATAGGTTCGCTCAGGTTTATCCCCGATAAGCCAGCTGGAGACCCCACATAATCCATAGTTACATAGTAGTGTAGAGTGAAAAAAAACATACGTCCATCAAGTTCAACCTTTGGTTAGAGGGTATGGCCTATTTGTTATATCCCTATATATATATATATATATATATATATATATATATATATATATATATATATATATATATATATATATATATATACAAAAATTGTGTATTGAGATTTCCTAATAATGATTGTTGGTTGTACCACTGGATGTTTTTAACCAATAGATGTTTGTCTAACCTTATTTTAAATGTATTTATTGTGTCTGCCGACACCACCTCTCCAGGAAAAGAGATCCACAATTTAATTTACCTGAGTCGTAAAAAAGTTTTACCTTCTAAGGGTATGAAATCTTCTCTCCTCTAGTCTAAACGCATGCCCACGTGTCCAAGACTCCTCCCTCAAAGTAAATAGGGAGTCTTAAAAGGTCAGTATATTGGCCCCTGGCATATTTGTACATGTTAAGCACGTCTCCCCTTAAACATCTCTTTTTAAAATGTAAACAATCCCAAATTGTCCAGTCTGTCTTCATAGCTCAACATTTCCAGTTGCTTTTCTCCGGACTTATTTCAGTTCTATAATTATTATATTATTATAATTTTATTTATAAGGCGCCACAAGTGTTTCGCAGTGCCGAACAAAGGAACAGTACAGGGAGACAAAACTTGGCATAACATAGAATAAGTAACTATAATGTCCTTTTTTTTGTGCTGCAGAGCCCAAAATTGCACTCCAAATTCCAGCAGCCCAATTTTCTGTGGCTAAATGAAAACACTCAAGGTGCGTACACACAGGGGCGATTTTGTGCAAAATCGCAGGAAATATGGTCGCTGAGCGACCATATTGCCCGCAATGGGAGTGTGCACCGGCGATATATCGCCGGGTGCGCGCTCCCGTTTTTGCCCCTGTGGTGATCGCTGGTCGCAGGAACATGCTCCTGCGACCAGCTGATTACCACTGCCGGGCTCCCCCCGGCAGTTTCTTTTTCATCAGCGACCATCTCTGGTCGCTGATGTAAAGTAGAAACTGAGCAATATATTGCTCAGCCATATATTGCTCAGCAATATATGGCTGAGCAATATATCTCCCCTGTGTGTACACAGCAGTAGATTTGCGTGTGTGTTTCCATGCAAAATTGGTAAAACATCGGGAAAAATAACAAAAAATGTCAGTTTTATGCTTCTGATGTTTTAACGGGTATAATAGGTGCATACATGAAGTCACTCTAATATAAGAAGAACATGCAGATACCACAGTTGCCATATTTGAACTGAAACTCTGTTGATGCCAGTTGGCAGTGCCATGCATGTACTATACTGCTGAATTGGTGTGCATAATCATCAATTCTACCATTGTTATGCCTTAGAATGCATGTGTGCATCAATCAATTCCCTTCTACACAGAAATGTTTTTTGTGTGCGTAATTGTAAGCAGTTGTGCTGTGTAAAACTGTTTTTATGTCATGTTTTATATTGTGAGCCCGAGTTGCTAAGGCCTTAATTCCAGTGGGCACCAAGATGTAATTGTGATATCAGTGTTGGTCTAGTCAATACAGATGACATAATATTTCTGCATTTGACTTTCAGGCACACCTTCTGAATCCTTTTTGGCAAAGGAATACAAGCTTTAGATGAATCGCCCCATTCAGCAGCAATTATTGTTGCAATTCCCTGCTCTTGCTGCAGCTGATTAGGGGAATAGGCAATATTAAGCACTGAACTTTTAATTTCCCGGATGGATGGCCAATCAGCACTGTTCCCGTCGGCGAACATTGGTGCTGGCAGGTCAGGGAATTGTTACTGTAGATATATGAGGCCATAAGGGCAAATATGCTAAACCTTGGAGAGAAATAAAGTGGAGAGAGATAAACTACCAACCAATCAGTTTATAACTGTCACTTTTGAAGCGCAGTTAAACATAAAAATCAGAATACATGGCAGTTAGGGTGGGTAAAAAGGAAATCAAAAGCAGCTAGGCGCTGGTTAATACACACATATTTATCATATATTGATAAAACGTGTATATTCAATCTCAGCAGCAGAAAATATATATGCTCTCTATATATGCTTGTGAACATACAGTATATTATTCTACACATCAATCTGATGGTTGATATATGTATAAGAAGAGAACTCCAATTTAGTGAGGGCATGCGCTAATCTGTCACCATTAAGCCTGATGTGTGGAGGAAGTACTGAACAGGACATAAGGTGCCCATACACGTTGCGATTTTGTGTGCTGTGCGTTTTCTACTGTACAATGGAGCTGTGTGATTTTGCCTCTTCTATGTGATGCGGTGTGTAATTTGTACTGTGCGATGTGATTTTAGCCTTTTTAAAAAAAAAAGTTTATAGTCACCTTATAGACATCGCATCGCATGCACTACAAAAGTGATGTAATGCGATGCGATGTAGCACAAAAAGTACTGCCTGCACATACTTTTTGTGCTATACAATATTGTACCCGCTGGGACGCACATCGCATCCACGCAGGTACACGTGTGATTATAAGCACTGCGATGCGTTTTGAACTTTAAAAGTTCAAAACGCATGCGATAATCGCAACGTGTATGGGCACCTTAATCATTTATTTTATACAGACTTGGGGCCAAATACAATAGGGTGCAATTTTTTTAGTACGCTCACTGTCAAATGTGCGACTTTTGCCACAAAAATCCACAAAATCGCCACAAAACCGCAAAATAATTGGGTTCATTTTTTTTTTTTAGCACAAACCAGAAATCGGTTGTGATTTCTGGTGATTTTATTAGTAACAAGAACGGGCGATGTTTTACCTAAGCTTGCGATGAGATAAGCACCCTGTTTTTGTAGGAAGAATTAGTTAGATCATCTTTCATTGGTGTTTTAGTCTTAGGTGTTGATTGGTTGCAAGTCAGGTGGGCCAGCTAGTAGTGACAGAGTAGGGGGAGGAGTTTAGAAGGTTATATAAGTTGTGGCTGAGGTAAATTATCCCTCTTGCCATTTTTGGATTCCTTGGAGTCTGTCATTCCCTGGAGTCCAGTCAAGGCTAAGTATACTAGAAATATATAATCCTTTGTATTTTTCTGTCTCCTTTTAGCTTTTTCTTATATCACTGCTATTTTTTCCTGTCATAATTTAACCTTTTTTCTTTGCTATTAGCTTCTTGTTTTTTTCTGTCTGTAATTTCACTCATAGCCTCCGTTTTCCTGCCAGTTGTTTTAATTTCTTGCATAAGTTTATTTTACATCACTCATATACCTAATCTTTCCTGTCACTTTTCCTGCTTTGGTAAAAATTTCTGTAGTGCAGCGGCATTATGCCTCGTCCTCGCCGCAGCGCCCCCCCTCCCCGCCGACTGGTTGAGGCGTCAAGGCCTCTTCAGTCAGCCGCCGCATCCCCGGCCACTCGGGGAGCGCGGCTGACAGTGGCATCTTTTTCTGGCGGTTCGCGCCCAGCCCCGGCTCCCGCGGTCAGCACAGCGGGAGCGGGGGTGACAGCGCGTGGCCGCTGCATTTCGACGGTGCGGGTGGCTGCTCGCCCCGCTCAGCAGGCTGCACCTGTAATGGCGGCGGCAGTAGTGGGAACGCCGCGCCCGACCCCCTCGCCATCCGGCCTGCAGGCTCGGTTGGCCCGGGGGTCACAGGGCAGGGGGACACCAGGAGCCCCGGATAATAGTTATGCGCAGGCCTCCGGAGCAGATACCATAGGGGGTGAAGTCGCGGCTAGCCCCGCCCCCTTATCTCCTATGGACATTTTCAATGAACCTGTCCCCTGCTGGCAGGCAGCCATCCATCAGGATTGCTGACTGGCAATCTCCTCAGTCGGACAGGGGTGCTTTTACACCCATTGTGCAGATTAGGTCATCTCCTCTGCCAGTATTTGCCCCGCCACTTTCTCCTGCTGGTTTGGTGCATAGACCTGTGCCAAGGGCGTTATCGCCGGGGTTGCAGGTGGTTAGTGGGAGGTTAAATAACCCTACCGCAGGCCCTCCGGCCCAGACGGGTAGCTGGTCACCGTATTTTAATGCAGTTTATGGCCAACAGGGAACTTCGGGACAAGTGTCAGGCTGGCCTCAGTGGGTTAATACGCAGCAGCAGTTTTATCAGGTCCCTGGCCAATCCTGGCAGCAGTTAGGTGTGGGGAGTCAAGGCCAGCAAGTATGGGCAGTTAACCCAGGCTATGGGCAAGTGTTGGGGGGTTTTTATGGAGTGAGCAGTCAGCAAGTGGCAGCACAGCAGTTGGGGCAACAGTATGTTCCGCAGATCCCCCCCCTCCTCCTCCTCCTCCTCCTCCTATGCCACCTAGTGCTTTGCCTCCAGTTCAACATACTGTGCAAGACAGGGAGCCAGAAAGGAGTATAGTGGTGGACCAGAATGCGGTTGGGTCAAATAATGATGCAGGAAATGTTATGAACCAAATTTCTGTCAGCATTCCATTGCAGGTTGTGCCGGCATTTCCAGGGCCAGAGAGCGTATCAGAAGTTTTGGAATCCTCGAGTCAAGTCGCGGTGGGTGCACTGCGCAGTGAGGGACAGTCGGTTGGAGCTGAAGAGCAGGCGGGGCCGTCGACATCAGGAGCAGGTGAGATTATGCAAACAGCGCAGCATCAGGTAGAAGGGTCTCATTCAGACAGTTCTACTGATTCATCCAGTTTAGATGGTAGGCCGCGCAAGCTTATGAAGTACTTTGCGCAGAAGATTAGAGGGAAGAAGATGGGAGCAGGAGGTTCTAGGAGCATAGCTAGCAGTGCAGCCAGGGTAGGTCCGGATGCATCGGGTGATGCGGTGCATTGTTCTAATACGGCCATATTGAGGGGCCTGAGGTCTAAAATTAGGGACAAAATAAAAAAGGGGCGTTTTGTGGATAGGTTTGCTATATCACATGAAGCAAAGAAGGAATTGGATGCAGCTAAGGCGAAAGGCCTGGCGGCAGAGGAGGTCTTATAGCAACTGGCTGGCAGGGGCTTACGTATTTGCTGCATGCTACACGGAAACTAGGCCATTGGAGCATATGGATATGTTCAAGTATTTTCATTTGGTACATAACATGTATTTAACTGGCAGGGTAAATGCATGGAGGCAGTATGATGAGCTTTTTAGAAAAAAGCAGGATGGGCAGAAAGTTTTTAGTTTTGGGTTTAAAGATGTAGAAGTATGGTTGGAAGTTATCCAGCAGATGAGGGGGTCAAATGAAGCAGGTGGGGGGCGCAGGCAGCCTTTTCTTAACAAACCTGGGTACAGTGTGCCCGGGAGGGGAAAATGTTATGCGTTTAACAACGCGCAGTGCACAAGAGGAGCAGGGTGTAGGTACAAACACGTGTGCTTGCTTTGCAGCGGTAACCACCCAGCAAAGGAGTGTACGAGATCAAGGGGGCAAGCAGCTGGGAGGGGAGAGGCTGGGCCTGGCAATAGGCAAAGCGGAGTCACCAATTAAGATTGAGGAGTTAAAGAGGTGGTTGAGGCTCTATCCTCTTAGGGAGGAGGCAGCCTTTTTGTTACAGGGTTTTTTCAGAGGGTTTTCGTTTACCTGTAGTGGATAGGGTGATTGCATCGGCAATTAGAAACCTGAAGTAAGCTAGGGATTTCCCAAAGGTGGTCCAAAAGAAAATGCAGAGCGAAGTGGGATGATAGGGCCTTTTAGGGAGCCCCCAATTGCAGATCTATGTGTTTCCCCGCTGGGGGTGGTGCCTAAGAGAGAGCCTGGGAAGTATAGGTTGATTTGGCATTTATCTTATCCAGAGGGGGGCTCGGTGAATGAGGTGTTGGTTCAGGACGTTTGTGGCGTTAACTATGAATTGTTCGAACATGCTTAAGGTTTGGTGCAGGGTTATGGTAAGGGAGCCCTTATGGCTAAGGTAGATATTGAATCGGCTTTTAGAATCTTGCCATTGCACCCGGAATCATTTAAGTATATGGGTTTTAGTTTAGGCGGTGAGTTTTATATAGACAGATGTTTACCGATGGGTTGTTCGGTTTTATGTTCATTTTTTGAACGGTTTAGCAGTTTCCTGCAGTGGTGCAATAAGGCGGGTTGTAACCAACAAGGGGTGACTCGTTAACTCGATGATTTTTTTGTTAATAGGTCCGGCAGATAGTGAGGTGTGTAGTGAATTGCTATTTTCAGCCAGTGCGTTGTTCAGGGTGCTGGGGGTACCTATTGCAAAGGAAAAGACGGAGGGACCTGCTAGTGAGTTATCTTATTTAGGTATTGAAATAGACATGGTATTGGGTATTTGCAGGCTTCCGGAGGAAAAGGTTAGTTGTTTGAGAGAACAGTTGGAGGCATTGTTGGCTATTAAAAGAGTTTCTTTGAGACAGTTGCAGTCATTGCTGGGATTGTTAAATTTCGCTTGTAGGGTGATTCCAATGGGCAGAGTTTTTTGTTGAAGGTTAGAGAGGGCTACAGCGGGGGTTAGGAAGCCTCATCATCGGGTGAGAATTTCTGTGGAATTAAAAGAAGATCTGAAAGTTTGGTGGTGTTTTGTGCAGGATTTTAATGGGGTTTGGATTTGGCAGAAGTCGGTGGCAAACGACGAATTGCAGTTATTTACGGATGCATCAGTCGTGATAGGTTTTGGAGCTTATTTTAAGGGGCACTGGTGCGCGGAAGCTTGGCCAAAATCTTGGAGGTTAAAGGGGCTTACGAGTAGCATGTTGCTTTTAGAGCTCTTTCCAATAATTGTGGCGGTGGAGCTATGGGCGGTGCACATTGCTAATAACAGTGGCTTGGAATGAGTGGTCGGTTTCTACAGCAAGGTGGGGTGAGGGTAATTGTGAAGAGGAAGCCATGTTAGAGTTCGTTTGGGCATGCCACCAGGAGGGTAGGTCTAAGGCCGCAATGTCAGGGGCACTGGTGGGAATTGCTTATTTTTCAAAATTAAAGGGTCGTAAGGATCCAACTAAGTCATTCTTTCTGTCTAAGGCATTAAAGGGGTGGGCTAGAGAGCAGAGGGTAGAAGGAGACTTGAGAAGGCCTATCGATCAGGGTTTACTTCAGGATTTAGTTACAGCGGTTTCAGGTGTGGCGGTAGACGCGTATGAATCGGCGCTATTTGGTTTGGCATTTGTATTAGCATTCTATGGGGCCTTTAGGGTTGGGGAGTTAGTAGCAAAAATTAATCTTGGGTGGTCTCTGGGGTTTTAAAAGAGAATGTCGTAATTAAGAGGGATTTAATTTTGATTAAGATTCAGAGGTCCAAAACGGACCAATTAGGTAAGGGGCGCTGGATTTCTTTAAAGGCAGAGGAGAGTAAGGGGAATTAGCGAATAGGTTTGCTTTGGTTAGGCCAAGTGGGGGGGTAGAGTGGTTAGTGCATAAGGATATTTTACATTTTTGGTGAATGTTTGGTGGCTTTAGGCCTTCCAGAAGAAGAATACGGTACTCATTCTTTTAGGATCGGGGTAGCAACTTGCGCAGCGGTAGCGGGCAGCTTGGAAGATGCAATAAAGCGTTTGGGGAGGTGGAAGTCTTCAGCTTTTAAGGCGTACATAAGGGGGGATAAGCTGTAGAGAGTGCGCTCCTGGCGAGTTTGTTCTTTAGGTAACCCAGGGCCATAAGCCGTCTGCCTTTTATCAAGGGGGATTGGATGGCGTTTCACTTTTTTCCTCTTAAAATCTGAGGTTTTGTGTTGTTCACATCCATCTGGGTAGCCTAAACAACTCAGTTTACCTCACCCTGGCTAGTTGCTTTAGATATAATAAGTAATTTTAAGTCTCTAATGTTGGTTTTATATAATTTTGTTATAGGTTCGGCTGATATGGTGGGTAGGGTGTGGATTGTCGGGCATTCATATGTATATTGGGCAGGAAAGCATGAGATTAGGACCAAAGGGGCTAGTAGGGTGAAGTGGATTGGGGTGAGAGGTCTTTGCTGGTACAGATTATGGGGAATCTTATTGAATTCAGAGGCGAAGTGGGGTGCTCCAGATGTGCTGATCATTCACGTGGGTGGTAACGACTTAGGGTCCTGCAAAGGCGTTGAATTGATTTTGGCAATTAAGAAAGATCTTCAGGACATAAAAGAAAGATGGCCCGAAGTGAGATTGTTTTTGGTCAGAGAAGATTCCGAGGAGGGTATGGAGAGGGACACAAGGAGGAGCTGCATTGGATAGGGTGAGAAGAAAGCTTAATGCAGCGGTGTCCAAGTTCGTTTGGAGCATTGGAGGTTTTGTGATTAGGCACCCAGGGATCAGATATTAGGAGTTGGAGCTCTATAGAGCGGATGGATTGCATCTAAATAGGGAAGGGATGAAGTTTTTTGTCACAGCCTTGTTGGAAGTGCTGGGTATGAGGGGTGATTAGCTAAGTGGCGGACTTCGGCCTGCTGTGGCGGCCTTCGTTTTGGCGGAGAGCATGGCTCCTCGGTTGAAAGAGATTAGCGTGACAGAAATTGACTAGCATTTTCCCTGGGAGAGAGGCGAGTCGGTCACTACCTTAGGGGAGGACCAAGTCACCATCTTAGGGAGGGACCAGTACTCTGCCAATGAAGGGAAAATAGAGCTACTCGGTAAGGTTACGCAGGGCGTGGTCATGGCCACGCCCATTTATGCAGTGATACATAGGAGATTACCGAGGGCCATGCTTCTTGGCCACTTTTTGATTAATCCTTGAATTTCCAGCCATTCAATTGAATAAATTTTGGCTGTGACCTTAATTTTCCAATTTATACAGTTGTCTGAGTCATTATTCATTGTCGACGAGTCCATTTATTTGTGTCCGAGTCTTTATTTCAATAGCGGCGAATTCTGAATAAATAAAACATATGGGTGACTTAATAGTATCAAAAACTTACCTAAGCTTGCGATGAGATAAGCACCCTCTTTTTGTAGGAAGAATTAGTTTGATCATCTTTCATTGGTGTTTTAGTCTTAGGTGTTGATTGGTTGCAAGTCAGGTGGGCCAGCTAGTAGTGACAGAGTAGGGGGAGGAGTTTAGAAGGTTGTATAAGTTGTGGCTGAGGTAAATTATCCCTCTTGCCATTTTTGGATTCCCACCCACCCACCCGAAGTAAGAAAATCTTGTTGTGTAAGTGCAAAGGTTTAGGACCTTGCAAATGAAGGGCGAAGGAGAAGTTGCAAAGGCTTAGGGCCTTGCAAATGAAGGGCGAAGGAGAAGTTGCAAAGGTTTAGGACCTTGCAAATGAAGGGCAAAGAAGTTGCAAAGGCTTAGGGTCTTGCAAATGAAGGGCGAAGGAGAAGTTGCAAAGGCTTAGGGCCTTGCAAATGAAGGGCAAAGGAGAAGTTGCAAAGGCTTAGGGCCTTGCAAATTGAAGGGCGAAGGAGAAGTGCAAAGGCTTAGGGCCTTGCAAATGAAGGGCGAAGGAGAAGTTGTAAAGGCTTAGGGCCTTGAAAATTGAAGGGCGAAGGAGAAGTGCAAAGGCTTAGGGCCTTGCAAATGAAGGGCGAAGGAGAAGTTGCAAAGGCTTAGGGCCTTGCAAATGAAGGGCGAAGGAGAAGTTGCAAAGGTTTAGGACCTTGCAAGAGTTTGTTGGAGGGCGGAGAGCATGGCTCCTCGGTTGAAAGAGATTAGCGTGACAGAAATTGACTAGCATTTTCCCTGGGAGAGAGGCGAGTGGGTCACTACCTTAGGGGAGGACCAGGTCACCATCTTAGGGAGGGACCAGTACTCTGCCAATTAAGGGAAAATAGAGCTACTCGGTAAGGTTACGCAGGGCGTGGTCATGGCCACGCCCATTTATGCAGTGATACATAGGCGATTAACGAGGGCCATGCTTCTTGGCCACTTTTTGATTAATCCTTGAATTTCCAGCCATTCAACTGAATAAATTTTGGCTGTGACCTTAATTTTCCAATTTATACAGTTGTCTGAGTCATTATTTATTGTCGACGAGTCCATTTATTTGTGTCCGAGTCTTTATTTCAATCGCAGCAAATTTTGAATAAATAAAACATATGGGGGACTTATAGTAATAGAAAAGTGCATTTTTTGGCAAATTGAATAAAAAACACTGTGGGTAGCTCATATAGATGAAGTTGAGCTTATCTGTAGCGATGGCACGCTGGAACAGCCTGTCTTGGCACGCCACATGCCAAGACAGGGATGCGCGAGTATCTTACACAACTCCAGCGTCCATTGCCACAAATGGGGCATGCGCGCAAATAGAGCGCAAGAGCCGCACAGATGATCGCGGCTCCATCTGTATACTGTACATGTAATATTTTTGGTGTATTTTCCCGTTAAATGCATGCTCTGCACATCAAGGTGCTGACTAGGTAATTGCAATTGTGTCTGCATAAAAATGTTCTGATACAGTGTTTCTTAACCAAATTGAGTAACATTATTTGTTATGCAGATACAGGGTGAGATTCACCAAACTGAAAATGCTGTAAAAACCCCATTTTCGGGATTTTACCGCATTTCCATATGCAGCAAAGTCCCACCGCCGGGGCTTCACTGCGGGGGGTTACGCCAGTTCTAGATGGCGTAACCCCATGGAAGCCTATGGGCTTCCGTTCGCGTCCCCTGCCGCCCCGCGCGCCCCCCGCCGATCCGCGCCGCACTCCCCTCACCAGTGACCTCCTCCTCCCTGCACAGCTTCCGGGTGCAGGGAGGAGGAAAAGGAGCCGTCACACAACCGGCTGGGGGTTCAGGGAGGGGGGACCCGCAACACATCGCCGGCCATCGCCTTGGCGTTAATATCCGCATATGTTACTGCATATGCGATTACTAACAATGCGAGTGCCGGCGATGTGCTGCGCTGGTTGTTAGAGAATCTCGCCCACAGTCACAATTAGAGACAAGCTGCATACAGTATCATTGTATGTGACTGTATGTGCATAACAAATAATATTACACTGTTTGGCTAGGAATCCCTGTATCAGAAAATTTTTATGCAAATAAAATCACAATTACTTACATTATATAGGAATAATATATCATTTTAATCAGCACAACCTGCTTGTGCATCTTATTCGTATTTGTCCTGTAAAATACATGTTCTTCACATGATAATTAGACACACAAGCAGCTTTTGCTGATTAAAATAATATATGTTATGCCTACAGTATATAGTGTACTTGTGATTTTATCTGCACAAACAATGTTCTGACACAGTGTTTCCTAGCCAAACAGTATAAGATTATGCCAGCAGTTATTTGCAAAGAAATCCTCTTTGTAATCATTAAAGACCCAGTATATGGCATATAGTTTTATTATTGTACTCTTACAGATGTTTTTTATTGTGTGAGGGGTTTTGTGTACAACCAATTGTAATAATTTTTATGTGTACATTTATTAACTAACAGGCATAAAAAATACTTAAAAATTTACCCCGGACAGGACCCCCCTGGGACAGGACACCCCCGTACAGGACACTACAACTCGGGAATGCAGAGTTTGATGTCCAGTCCAGCATCCGAGTCTGGTTTTTACCCTTCTGATTCTAGTATTAGCACAGACGCAGCTTGTAGAACTTGGGAAGCATTGATTCTAGCATTAGAATATAGTCATAGACGCAGCTTGTACACCGGGGGACAACCTTATATCTGTCTATTCGTCTGCTGCTAAACTGCAACTCTTTGACAGTCATTATTGTTGATGCAACTTTCTAGTTCAGCTGCAGATTGTGTTTTAACTCTCAAATGTACTATGTACACTGCACACGTTTTTCCCTGAAAGTGTTAACAAAAAGAAAAAAACAGGCTGGCATATACTGTAAGTGTAATTTCCACCCTGTGCCAGATTCCTCTCCCAAGAGACTTTCAGTTTTATCTGTATAGGGTCAAGTATTTGTAAAGCAAACATTGATGAAAGCACTTCCGAGAGAGATTAAAACAGCCGATGGACCAACTTATGGGGCTGTAAAATCTGTGTACACGGGGAGGGGTAAGAGATGAATGAGGCCGCAACAGGAAGAAACCACTGTAAAACTGTACTTACTGTACAAAACGATGTAGTAGCTGATATGAGCATATTCACTCTTGTAGAATGGCTTACCCTGGTAAACGAAACACAGTAAGAACCCGGAATTCTTGGTAGATGTGAATTGTGTGCTGAACATATTTTTCTCTAAGTTGTTGCCGTGTCAGTAAAAATAACTAATGAACTAATCACATATACTGAACAGAGGAAAAGCCAGATCCATATTATAAATACAGTATGAAGTGTACAGAAAAGGTTAATGTTTGTAAATAAATAAAAAAGCAAGCAATTGTGCAAAACTGTTTGTGGGCTACATACAAAAGCAGCTAGTATTTACCTTGCACACAAAAACTAGAAATGTATTTGCATCCCATGCATGGCAACATGAATCCAGAGGTAAAGTTACTTGCTTTTATTTGCTTTACGGCCCTAAATTCACCCACATACACACATGTGGATCTTACCATTGTAAAGGTAGCATTCAATGATCTGCCTGAGGGATCCAATTACCAAATACCCGACGTCGGACAGCACTCACAGCTTACGGTTTTATGTGTGGGAAGAAAAGCTCATTTAAGTCATTTAATATACTTTCCCTGTGCCACAGCAATTAGCCAAATGACACCCAAATATACAGAAAGAGGAGGCTCCATATGCAATATACAGATAAGGCTGGGCATTTGGACGGGAGGCGTTAAGCCACTTGCTAAGCACACACTCTAGAAAAGCCAATTCCAAGTGGCTGATTCTGTCACATGGATCACTGTTACTAAATGCAAATGGCCAGTTTGCATACAGTGCAAGTGCAGAAGTGAATTTACGCATTGTACATTTTTGGACATGTTGGTCCTATTCTGAGTTGGATAGAACTTTGGAAGATCTGCCTTTGTTTTAAGTTTTGAACTTGGCACTGTCTATGTGAATGCTCCTAAACACCCCGACTGATGGGAGTGCATCTAAAGGCCCCCATACTCTTATCCATTTTGGGCCTATTTTGCCCGATACCGATGGATAGGGCCCAGAAATCGTCCCAAATCGGATGTGCTTGACACCTCATCCGACCTGATGTGCGGTCCTCAGGGCAGACCCTACAGATTGAGCCTGCAGCAGGTTCAATCTGTCAGATCGGACCCATCAGCGGAACTCTCTCTAAACATGTAACATCTGCCCCACTTGCAGTGCACATGTTTTTGTCCACTAGAGAGAGAATTTGCTTCTGCGAGTGAACCAGAATCAGGCCTATGATCTCCGGATTCATCTCCCTTTCCGGGGGCAGCGAATGGGGTATCATTCAATACATTGCGTGTGAAAAGACCACATGAGATCCTGCTGCCCGGGAAGGTCCTGGGTGACTCCAGAAGGATCAGATGGACATACACTGCTGCAAGACAACGCAGTAGTGTATGGCCACCTTTAAGAGGAGTGTTTACAACATTGACAGTGCCAAGTTCAAAACTTAAATCAAAATTGCTTTGTGCAAATAAAGTTGTCTTAAGAAGGACTACTAGTAAAGCCACTAACATGGAAGGACTTACAGAGTCAGCAGCAGATAGATACATGTGTGTCCTCATACTTCTAGCCTGGCATCTATACAGCATGAGATGCCAGGCGTGAGTGAGCCAACAGGTCCTGCACAACTTCGCTAATATTGGGTGTCTTTTTTTTTGCTGGAAATGCATTTCAACCAATCAGATTCTATCTATTATCTTCTAGAAGGTCCAGAGGAAAGCAGGAGGCTTGCCCACCTTTGCAGAGGGCCGGGAGAGAGACACAATGGGTGAGATTCTATGGGATGCGCTAAATGCGCATGTTTTATTCGCGCACCACATCGCCGCAAATCGCACTTTTAAAAATCGCACTTTTCAGTCAAAATGCGCATTTTTAATGTGATGCGCATTGGAGGCTGAAAAGTGCGAAGAGGGGCGATTTGCGGCGAAGTGGTGCGCTCTATTTAGTCCTGAAAATGTGCGATTTTCATGTCTGAAAATCGCACATTTGCAGGACAGCGCAAAGTTTAAAAAAAAAACCAAGCGCGGGGTCCCCCGCCCGAGTATAACCAGCCCCGGGCTCACTGAGCCGGTGCTGGTGACATAAAATTAGGGTCCCCGACAAATAGGGGTCCCCTTGATTTCATGAAACCAGCACCAGGCTCAAGGTCCGGCGCTGGTTCCCAAAATACGGGGGACAAAGTGACTAGGGGTCCCCCGTATTTTAAGAACCAGCACCGGACACAACCAGCCAGCAGGGTAATGCCACAGCCGGGGGAAACTTATTATATAAGCTCCCGCGGGCAAAGCATTAACCCCCTGGCTGGTCAGCATGGGCAGGGGTCCTGGGGAAGTGGGGACCCCCCCAATGAAGCGGTCCCCCCCCTCCAGGACTTACCAGCCCATGCTGATAGTCCGGGGCTGTCCCCGATGCCCCTGGGCGGTGGGCATCGGGCTGATGGCTTGTGTAGAAAAAGAAGTAAAACTATTGTTTTATACTGGCGAACTATGAGTCCCAGCAAGCCTACCCCGCATGCTGGGACTTGGAGAACCACAAGTCCCAGCATGCGGGGCATTAAAGGGCCCGCTGGCACTTGTAGTTCAGCAGTACAAAAAATAGTTAACAAAAACACACTGACACACTGTAAAATAAAAGTTTACTACATACAAAACACACACACACACTGATACTTACCTACCTTGAGCCCGTAGGTCGGTCCCTGGATCCTGGGTCCATCCTCCGGGGCTCCAGGGCAGAAGAGTCCGGTTCTGGGGCCTTGGTCCTGGTTCCGGGGCTGGTCCTGGGGTTCCGGGGCTCCTGGGCTGCAGAATCCGGGGTCCGGGATCCGAGGTAGTCCCCAGGGGTACCTAAGGAAGCAAATCCAACTCACCTGGTCCCCGGCGACGACCTCGGAATCCTCTCCGGTGACAGCGCTGCTCCCATCTGCTACCCGGCTCGCAGGACTTTGACAGGCGCTGAGATGTTTCCTCCTCGGCGTCTCTGCACAGAATGATTTCTTGGCCAATCAGGAGCCGAGAAAGTCGGCTCCTGATTGGCCAGAAATCATTCTGAATACAGACGCCGAGGAAGTAACATCTCAGCGCATCTAGAGCAGAGATGTTTCCTCCTCGGCGTCTCTAGTTAGAATGATTTCTGGCCAATCAGGAGCCGACTTTCTCGGCTCCTGATTGGCCAAGAAATCATTCTGTGCAGAGACGCCGAGGAGGAAACATCTCAGCGCCTGTCAAAGTCCTGCGAGCCGGGTAGCAGATGGGAGCAGCGCTGTCACCGGAGAGGATTCCGAGGTCGTCGCCGGGGACCAGGTGAGTTGGATTTGCTTCCTTAGGTACCCCTGGGGACTACCTCGGATCCCGGACCCCGGATTCTGGAGCCCCGGAACCCCAGGACCAGCCCCGGAACCAGGACCAAGGCTCCGGAACCGGACTCTTCTGCCCTGGAGCCCCGGAGGACGGACCCAGGATCCAGGGACCGACAATGCCCCGCATGCTGGGACTTGTGGTTCTCCAAGTCCCAGCATGCGGAGTAGGCTTGCTGGGACTCATAGTTCGCCAGTATAAAACAATAGTTTTACTTCTTTTTCTACACAAGCCATCAGCCCGATGCCCACCGCCCAGGGGCATCGGGGACAGCCCCGGACTATCAGCATGGGCTGGTAAGTCCTGGAGGGGGGGGACCCCTTCATTGGGGGGGTCCCCACTTCCCCAGGACCCCTGCCCATGCTGACCAGCCAGGGGGTTAATGCTTTGGCCGCGGGAGCTTATATAATAAGTTTCCCCCGGCTGTGGCATTACCCTGCTGGCTGGTTGTGTCCGGTGCTGGTTCTTAAAATACGGGGGACCCCTAGTCACTTTGTCCCCCGTATTTTGGGAACCAGCGTCGGACCTTGAGCCTGGTGCTGGTTTCATGAAATCAAGGGGACCCCTATTTGTCGGGGACCCTGATTTTATGTCACCAGCACCGGCTCAGTGAGCCCGGGGCTGGTTATACTCGGGCAGGGGACCCCGCGCTCGTTTTTTTTAAATTTTAACCCTTTATTTTATTTTTTACAGCAGAACCCTGCACAGAACATTGCGATCTGTGCAGGGTTCTGGCTAATTCGCCAAACAGACCCTGGTCTGAAATAAGTGCGATAATTAGGCACCTAAAAAATGCGATGTGCAAATGCGCATTGCATTAAATAAGCGAGTTGTATACTTTTATATACGAAAACATCTGGATGCGATAAAAATGTGAATTAATCTCGCAATTTTTATCAGCATACCTTAACGCACATAATATGCGATTTCAGTCCCTTAGCGCATCACATTAAATTTGCGATTTCAATGAAAAATGCGATATCGCCATTTTGTGGTCTAATTACCGCAAAAAAAGCTAAATCGCATCCCATAGAATCTCACCCAAGTTGTGGGAACCTCCCAGCCATTCCCGGGATGGTAGGCAACCCTGATCTGTAATTAAACAGTTCATGTTGTTTTGGGACTAACAAATCCAAATGTGTTTTATGAAGCTAAGTAAGGAGGTCAACAACATCAGAAGCCTTACCACTAGAGAAAGGAAAGGTTTAATGCATCCTTAATAGCAGTGCTCCTCCCAGCTCTTGCAGAGGGTGTGCAAATGGTGGAAGGAGACTCCTCTTCCCGTACAGTGTTAGTAAGGTTAGGCCTAGACCAGAGCCGGATTAAACCTTTGGGGGCCCGGGGCACTTTAGAAAGGGGGGGGCTCCTACTTGTCATTACTGGCCGCAAACTGCATGGGAGAATATTACACTGTCAAAACACAGAGTAGAGGCAGTATAAACTTGGTCAATGGTCTATATATATATATATATATATATATATATATATTACCACATGAAAAGCCTGTGTTTGTCCCTCTGTATCTTACTCTGTAGAAGCCCTGACAGGATCAGCGCTGTCTCTGATTAAAAACCCTCCCATGACAAGGCAGCTGCTGCTGTTGTCCTCCATGGGCCTGAGAAGCATATGATGAGCTCTACCAAGTAGAGCTCAGCACAAGCCTCTCAGCCTTTGATCTCTTGTGCAAAGTCATATGGGACTTAATCAACTCCCAGTAATGCACTCCACACTTGTGCAGTCAGTGTGCCTTGACTCCTGATGCTCAGCACCATTAATCATTGTCACATTGTGTGAGGGTACGAATTCCTCAATCACTCAGACACCGAGCAGATGAAACCAGAAGAATGGTTTATTTTCCACAGCACGCACAAATAGACAATAAACAGTGGCAAAGGTAAATTGCAGAGTAGAAAGATATTCAGGTAGCAGGCCCAAACAGACAGTCCTTGTATAGTCACAGTCCCAGATCAGTTCCACAGGGCAAACTATCACTTGTCCACACAGCTGTGATAGCAGAAAACTGTATAAGTCCACAAAACACTGGCAACTCCACAGAAGCGAGGATGAGGCGTTCCACAAGACACAGGTAGAGCATACCTCTGAACCTTAAGACTGCGACTAACCTCCTTCCTCCTCTCTTCTCCTTCAGCTCTCCTGGTCTGACCAAAAAACACTTTTTAAAACATTTCAAATTCCCACGGTGATCGCATCATCTGTGGGGTTGCCCAATTTCCTGATTGGTGGATTCAAGCATAAGGTATATCCCACCTTCAATCCACAGTTGTCCAACTGCTGCTCCCAACCCCTGCTGTGTCTGGTTCCACAAAGTCTGCTAGAGCCCAGAGGTTTACAAAGAATTGTAAACCCCCCTGTGGAGATGGTTCCTCTGCTATCTCTTTCCTGTAAATAGCAGCAAAATAGCAGGGTAATTGGATCACCCCCTGTGGAGATTGCCTTTTGGGAGGACAGTTTATGATAACCCTTTTCCTGTCAGGGCACGGGCAAATGGCATCAATGGTAGAATGCTTACATGAATAAAGTCCTGGGACATACAGACATACATAGGGAACAATAGGGCTAAAATGTACATTAATTACTGTGGAGTAGAGGATGTCACAATTCACTTATCGCCAATGCAATTCCTTCACATTTCCTCCCCCACATTTTAGTCCATGTTCCTGGTGTCCTGGGTAATGGCAAGGGCTGGTCTCCTGGTGTTAGGTGGCACTGGGTCTGGTTCCTGCTGACGGGATAGGCCATCCGCGTTTCCATGATCTTTACCCTTTTTGTGAGAAATAGAGAAGTTGTACAGTTGTAGGGCTAAGCTCCACCTCAGTAACCGTCCATTGTCTCCAGCTGTACGTTGTAGAAAACTAAGGGGGTTATGATCTGTTACCACTGAAAACTCACGCCCATACACATAGGGCTGCAACTTCTTTAGTGCCCAGACGATGGCTAGGCACTCCTTTTCAATGGTGGCGTAGGCTATCTCGCGGGCAACTAGTTTTCGGGAAATAAAGGCAACTGGGTGCTCACACCCATCCTCCCCTATTTGACTTAGCACAGCTCCTATTCCACAAGCTGAAGCATCTGTTTGCACAATGAACCGCCGGCGGAAGTCAGGGGCGGCTAACACTGGGGACCGGGACAAGATGTCCTTAAGCTGGGAGAAAGCCTGCTCGCAGTCAGGGGTCCAGTCAATGTTTCGGGTGTACTTTTTGGTCGTTAGGTCAGTCAGTGGTTTGGCAATGGTGCTGTACTGAGGAACAAATTTACGATAGTACCCCGCTGTGCCCAGGAAGGCACGTACCTGTTTTTGGTTAGTGGGGTGAGGCCACTTCAGAATGGCCTCAATTTTTGCTGGTTCTGGACGAATACGGCCTCCCCCAACCCTGTGGCCAAGGTACAGCACCTCTGCCATCCCCATCTGACACTTATCCGGTCTGATTGTCAACCCTGCCTGGCTAATCTCTGCTAAAACCTGGGCTACATGCTGCAGATGATCCTCCCAGGTCTCACTAAAAATTGCTATATCATCCAGGTAGGCCTGGGCAAACTCCTGACACCCTGTCAGTATGCGATCTACTGTACGCTGGAAGGTGGCAGGGGCATTCTTCATCCCGAAGGGCATGTCAGTAAATTCAAAAAGCCCAAATGGGGTATTGAACGCTGACCTCTCCTGTGCCTCTCTGGTAAGGGGTATCTGCCAGTACCCCTTGCTAAGGTCCAGGGTCGACACATAGCGAGCCATCCCCAACCTGTCTAACAGCTCATCTACCCGGGGCATGGGGTATGCGTCTGTCACTGTCACCTCATTCAGCTTCCTATAGTCCACGCAGAAGCGTGTACTCCCATCCTTCTTGGGCACTAAGACCACGCTGGAGGCCCAGGGACTATTTGATGGCACAATGACCCCAAGCGCCAGCATTTCGTCTACCTCTTTTTTCATCATATTGAGCACCTCGGGATTCAGCCGATATGCTGGTTGCCTAATGGGCCGAGTTGCTCCGGTGTCGACATGATGGGCTGCTACATGAGTGCGTCCTGGCCTGCTAGTGAACTGAGGCCCCACTAGCTCCAAAACCTCCCTCATTTGTCGGGTCTGGGTTTCAGTTAACTGTGTGCCTATGGGCACGGCCTCCACCCCCACATCCTTCTTGGTTGCTGCCAGAATGTCAGGGATGGGGTCAGTCTCTGGGTCATCCATTGGTGGGCAGCAGATTGCCACAGCCCCTATTTCCCTGGTGACATATTTTTTTAATCTATTTATGTGGTAGGTGCCCACCCGCTTCCCGGTTTGATCTAGGGCAATGATATAATCTACCTGCCCCTGTCGGTCCACTACAGTATATGGCCCTGCCCAGGTCGCCTGTAACTTGTGCTTTCGTACAGGTACCAGTACCATCACTTTCTGACCCACTTCCAACTCCCGTTCACGTGCATGCTGGTTGTAATACTTGCACTGCCTTCCCTGTGCCTCCAGCATATGGTCATGCGCAAGCTGCATTAGCCTTTGCAGTCTCTCCCTCATTTGGGCCACATATTCTAAGACCGGAACCTCCGGTTCCTGGAATGATCCTTCCCAGCTTTCCCTGACTAAGTCGAGAGGACCCCGGACCCTTCTGGCATATAGTAACTCAAAAGGGGAGAACCCGGTAGAATCTTGCCTTACTTCGCGGTATGCGAATAGAAGCTGTTGCAAGGATTTCTCCCAGTCTCCCCCCTCTGATTCAGCATATGCCCGTAGCAACTGCTTAAGGGTCGCATTAAATCGCTCACACAATCCGTTTGTTTGGGGGTGATAGGCAGTAGTGCGAAAGGGATGGACCCCAAATTTGGCCCATATGGTCTGCAGTAAGTCCCCTTGAAATTGCGCACCTTGGTCGGTGACCACTTCTTCGGGAAATCCCACACGACTAAAGATATCCATGAGAGCCTGGGCAATATGCTCAGCATCTATGGATGCCAGCGCCACCGCCTCTGGGTACCTAGTCGCATAGTCAACCACAGTCAGTATGTATTTCTTTCCTGTTCTGCTCGGTTTCTTAAAAGGCCCAACAATGTCCATGGCCACTCTCTTGAATGGCTCACTGATCACAGGCATGGGTTGTAGGGGGACACGACGTGGGGGTCCCCCGAGGCGTTGACAGACCCCACATGACTCTCTATACTGTCTTACCTCCTGGTTTATTCCTGGCCAGAAGAAGTGCCGCAGCAGTCGGGCCCGGGTTTTACGAATCCCTAAATGGCCTGCTGAGGGGATGTCATGGGCAAGTGCTAGCAATCGCGCACGGTACTGCTGGGGAACAATTAACTGTTTCCTAGGGACTTCGGGCTCTAATGGGTCTGTTTTTGCTGGCACCCTGTACAGTCTCCCCTCCTCCCACTGAATGCGATCCTCCTGAGTTCCCCAATCACTCCGTCCTGCTGCCCTGCGGAGGCTAGCTAGGGACGGATCTGTTTGTTGGGCTTCCCTAAATTCCACTCTATCTACCTCCCCCAGATTCACGTCACAGTCAAGCAAGTCTGGTACCATGTTACTCACCGGCGGTGGCTCAGGGGCTGTAGCAGTAATTCCTGGTGCTGGCGGGAGAGGGCCCTCAGGTGCTATCTCTCCAGCCTGTGACTGGCTCCGGGTGATAGCTCCCACGAAACAACTGGCCAATCCACCACCCAAATCATTTCCTAGAATAACATGGGTGGGGAGCCCTTCCAGAAGTCCCACGTTCACTTCCCCAGAGTCCTGACCCCAATCCAAGTGTACCCGGGCCATGGGGATGACAGTGATCTGCCCCCCTGCCATGGAGATCTTAATTTTCCGTTGCTTCAGTAGTTGGCAGGGGGGGATTAATTCTGGGCGGATAAGGGTGATGGAGGCACCCGAATCTCTTAACCCCTGCAGTTCCTTCCCATTAACTTTTACAGGCTGTAGATGTGGCTTCATGTTATCCGGGGTGGCTTTTCCAATAGCTGCTACCACCTCCACCTGGTATACTACTTCCTCCGCCTCTGGCGCATCAGGACAGTACTCCCCTCCCCCTCCCCCAAATGATGGTTCCTGGCACACAGCTACTCGAGGCAAGGCATGTCGGGCACCTGGAAATGGTCCTCTTCCCCGGGGGCAATCTCGGCGGACATGACCCACCTTGTCACAGTTGTAGCAGCGACGGGCTCCTGGTAGCTCGGGTCCCCAAGGCCGGGGGTTGGGGGGCTGTGGAGCTGGGCGTTGGGGGGCCGCCGGTAGATCCCGATCTGGCTGGGCCCGTCGGAGATTAGTCTTTTCCTCGATGTTGGTCCCTCTCCACCGAGGCCTGTTAGCTGTGAACTCGTCCGCTAGTTGTGCCGCTTTCTCGGGGGTGGTAGGGGTCCGATCTGCTACCCATTCTCTGATCTCAAGAGGCATCTTGTTCAGCAGCTGCTCCAAGATAAAAGCATTTTTAATATCTTTTACAGTAAGGGCCTGCTTCACGGACAGCCACTTATCACAGTTCCTCCGCAACAGGTTATTAAACTCTGTAAATGAAGAATCGCCTTTTCGGGTTATGGTGCGAAACTTCACACGGTATGATTCAGCAGTCACCGCATATCTAGCAAGCAGGACACTTCGTACCTCCTCATATACCAGCACCTGCTCTGGGCTCAGGGCATGGAATGCTTCCAGAGCCCTTCCTCTCAGACTGGGGAACAGAAATCGAGGCCACTCTGCTGCCTCAATTCCATGCAAAGTCATAACAGATTCAAACATCTGCAAATGGGTATCAATATCCGAACCGGCATCATCAAAAGGTGGGATGTCATTATATCTCAGCCTGGCCACCTGGCTTACTGATGCTGCCGTAGTGGGTATAGAGGACTGCAACCCCAATGCAGCTCCCAAAACTGAGGCTCCTTGTCCCAGAGCTGCCAGCAAGTCCTGCAACTGATCTGCATTTCCAACAGGCAGCGCAGCCCCTGAAGCATTTGTCCTGTTGGCCCCCTGCACCTCGTTCCGCTCTAGGACGGGGTCCTCATCGTCCTCCTGTCCAGGGTGTTCTTGGTCCCATTGTGCCAGCTTTGCCATTAATGCTGCTCTGGTGTCCAATGCCTCAAACTCAATCTGCCTCGTACGGCACAGATCCTGCAGTTGATCCTTTTTGCTGTATCGGTAGCATAGTGGTGCTGGATCCATTCCCTGAGGTGTTTATGACTCGTTGCTCGAAGGTTGGTGTCTGAGTGGTCCCGCTGCTGCCGCCAAATGTGAGGGTACGAATTCCTCAATCACTCAGACACCGAGCAGATGAAACCAGAAGAATGGTTTATTTTCCACAGCACGCACAAATAGACAATAAACAGTGGCAAAGGTAAATTGCAGAGTAGAAAGATATTCAGGTAGCAGGCCCAAACAGACAGTCCTTGTATAGTCACAGTCCCAGATCAGTTCCACAGGGCAAACTATCACTTGTCCACACAGCTGTGATAGCAGAAAACTGTATAAGTCCACAAAACACTGGCAACTCCACAGAAGCGAGGATGAGGCGTTCCACAAGACACAGGTAGAGCATACCTCTGAACCTTAAGACTGCGACTAACCTCCTTCCTCCTCTCTTCTCCTTCAGCTCTCCTGGTCTGACCAAAAAACACTTTTTAAAACATTTCAAATTCCCACGGTGATCGCATCATCTGTGGGGTTGCCCAATTTCCTGATTGGTGGATTCAAGCATAAGGTATATCCCACCTTCAATCCACAGTTGTCCAACTGCTGCTCCCAACCCCTGCTGTGTCTGGTTCCACAAAGTCTGCTAGAGCCCAGAGGTTTACAAAGAATTGTAAACCCCCCTGTGGAGATGGTTCCTCTGCTATCTCTTTCCTGTAAATAGCAGCAAAATAGCAGGGTAATTGGATCACCCCCTGTGGAGATTGCCTTTTGGGAGGACAGTTTATGATAACCCTTTTCCTGTCAGGGCACGGGCAAATGGCATCAATGGTAGAATGCTTACATGAATAAAGTCCTGGGACATACAGACATACATAGGGAACAATAGGGCTAAAATGTACATTAATTACTGTGGAGTAGAGGATGTCACAATTCACTTATCGCCAATGCAATTCCTTCACACATTGGCAGATAGGTGAAGCTGCAGCACTACCCCACTGCCATGCACAAAACCATTAGCTAACAATAAAAATATATATATATATATAAAAAATACATGCTAACCACAGCAAAATTTACACAGCAGCACAGGGCAGCACAGGACACCACCACTAGAATTATACAGTAGCACAGGGCATTACAGCACAGGACACCACCACTGGACTTATACAGCAGAACTACTGGACCTACTGTATATACAGCAGTTTGCAACATCCGCCCCATGCCATCCGCAGACATACTAACACAGCTCCTTCCAATGCAAAGGTGAAGATGGCACCGATTGGTGGGGACTTAGATTGAATCCAAAACCCACGAGAATCCCACAATGGGATGATGACATTTTGCATCATTAGATATTATTTTGAAGTTTCTCATAAAATAACTAGTTTTTTATTACTTAGTCTACAGATCTGTTTGCATATATCTGCACTAAGTAGTATTTGGTGATCACACTAATATTGTTCTGTTATTCCCATTCCTATACTGTATGTCTCCTTAGACTAGTAGCCCAGCCGTCTGGTTTATTGTTTTGTACATCACCTTTCCATCACTCTCTTGGCCTTTTGAAGTCAGAGGATTTGGAGGCGTCCAAAGATATCCCTCACTGATCCGCTTTTTTCCCCCTCTCTCTCTGTCTACAGAATCAGCTGCACGGGAGTCTGTCCAATACAGCTGTGCGCAGCCTTGGCAGGTGGTGGGAATTAATCATGTCGTAGGGATTTAGCCCTGAGTGTTACTGTCCAAGTCTTACAATCTCTAAAATCTGGGATTCCCCTCACAGACATCCCATGAAGTTTTGTTTATTTTTTTTTTGCACCATCTGTCTCCAAACAGCAGAACATTTCAAGTTATAAGGAACAAGACATCTTGCAAGTGCACAATGTTCTTAAAGGAGTAGAGAAGTATAAGCTGTGTCTAAACGAGTACAAATATGTGACTTTGCAACATGCAGTAATTCAACATTTAAAAATAGATATGATGGAATTTCTGACGTAAAATCAGAATAGTAACAGGATTTTAAAGAATCAATATACAAACAAGTCTACCTGGTGTTTTTCTTTTTTTAAGGGAAGCTCATTAAGGCATTAGATGATAATATAGACAGGTCAACTGATGTCGGGGATATGATACAGTAACAAAACAAAACAAAAACAATTCACCAATTAGGTCAACAAAAAGTGTACATAAAACTGACTTTAATGACAGACAGGTCCATGTATATTCAGTCGAATTATTTTAGTTTACATTGGCCGGTATATGGCCCTTATTCAGATCTGATCGCAGTACAAATTTGTTCTCAAAATGGGCAAAACCATGTGCACTTCAGGTGGGGCAGATGTAATATGTGCAAAGAGAGTTACATTTGGGTGGGCTGTGTTGAAACTGAAATCTAAATTGCAGTGTAAAAACGATGCAGCCAGTATTTACCCTGCAGAAAAAACAAAATAACTCACCCAAATCTAACTCTCTCTGCACATGTTACATCTGCCCCACCTGCAGTGCACATGGTTTTGCCCATTTAGGAAACAAATTTGTACTGTTATCAGATCTGAATAAGGGCCTTTGTGTATTTTATTTGTATTGTTATCTAATATTAAAATTACATTTCATTGTATTTTCTGTGATATTGGATCTTCTTAATACTGTTTCTAACACTGTTTGTGGCTTTTTTCTTGTTCCTCATTAGAACCAGCAAACCAGACTTTATGGAGAAGAGCAAAAATGGGAGGAGGATCCATCGACTTCCAGTGCAAAGCAATCAGACGAGTGGCAACTGTTAAGACATCGAATTAGAAGAAGATTATGGCTATTCTCCCAAATAGTAAATGAAAATACAATTTATTACACATAAGAAAATCTTTAAATCTAGAAATTATAAATGACTAATAATTCAGTAAGCATCTGTGCTTTATAATATCCAGTAAAGGATACCTAATAATAAGTATCTAAAGTATTTAGAAAGCCTGCACTGTAATATATATGTGTTCATCAGATAGTACCGATTTGCCGCATTGGTAAATACCACTGTTGTGTTGTGTCATTGTTTCAAATTTTTCGCAGGAACTAATAAGCAGCCATCTGTACTAGTGGAATGTAGGTAAGTACATTCAACATACTGTGCAGTTTAGCAGCAATACAATTATACAGTTAAAAATATAAAAAAATTAATCCTAATAGTTCATATACTTTTACGGATAAATGATTTGCAAAAAACAGCAATTTACAATGGCCAGCAGTGGCTCCTACCTGGATGTAGGAGCAGGGCCCAGGTCGTGCTGCTTGGTCTCTGCCACCCAGGGTCCTGGCACCTGTACAGCGCAGTTTACAGGTTCCTGGCTAGGGCTGCGCAATACGGCAGAGTGGCTTCCTACAGGTAGCCAGCTTTCTGAATATTACAGCCAAAACTAGCAGCCCCGGAGGGAGGAAACACCTCCCAATGGGACTTCCTTTACTGCTGGTGTCTTGCAGGTAGGACTTCCAAAAGGCCAATAGAGTCAAACGGACTGCATATGGCTTCACTCATGCTTAGCAGGGAGGTGGATTTTACCAAAAGGGGCATCAGTCTTGCAGCCCATAGGTAAATTTCTCCACTGACCATGACTAATAAAGTATGGTTATACTGCAATATAAAACTTTAAGTGGAACTAGATGGTGTAGACAATTTCCTTGTGTATCATTGTGACCTTCCCTAAGTAGCAGTTGGTGTAGCATCCAGCTCTGCTGCTGTGTTGGTGGCTAATAGTCTGCATCACACATCTAGGGTTATGAAGTGTTGTCTCTCTCCCTTTTTCCACTATTTTGTGGTGGAAAATCACATTTAGAAATGTCTTAGGCCAAGTCTGTGTATAATGAAACTGTTCCCATGGTCACCTGTTAAACAGTCACACCTCCATGCTGTGAGATAATGTAGACTGTCCCTTCCTTAGGTAACTGCACTGTTGAAGCCAGGACTGACTTTTAGGAAGTAGTTAGCTATTGGAGTATTGTATACAGGGCATATTTAAATGTCTGTAGGGTAAGTTTGTAAGGGTACCTAAGTACCTCCCAAGGGTGCAAAATGTATATAGAACATGTTACTTGGACAGGTGGGTCATTGTCAGCTCTGGGTCCCATAGCATCTGCACCCCCATTTATGGTAGTTATGCCTTTGATTGCATACCTCCCAACTTGACAAGTATGTGTTGCAGGACCTGTCATGCCAGCCTCTGGCAGGGCCTCAGGGAGATAGGGCAGGGCCTAGTGTTATAACCCTAATTTTTGACACTTTTGGGTATGTGCCCACCATTCCTTGTGCAGCTGGACAGCTCCCAGCATCCCTCCCTGCTCTGTTAGATGCAGGGCAAATACACACAGCATCTATTCAGTGATCATCAGTTGCTTTTCAGAGTAGCAGTGATCACTGACTCTCCCAACTGCCCCCCTGCCCGTGAGACACTGTGGACTCTGGGTGGGACAGCGGGAGAGTGTCCGCTGTAATTGGGACAGTTGGTAGGTATGGAATTGGAGATGTAATGGATTAGCTCAGAACTCCTGCTGGCCCTGCCCCTTGGTTCATCTTTCCGATATTGAAGTGCAAAGCTGGATTATGCTAGTGGTACACTGTTTGCTGTATACTGAAAGAATGACATAACATTTTTAGCGAGTTCGGTACTTGTTTCCTAGCACGGCGCCCACTACGGCATTTGCGCATTTGCGCAGCCACCTCTCACGGTGGTCGCTGTGCTTTGGAGTGGCGTTGATAGTGGAGGTGTTTTAGGAACACTTTCACACCTGCATTATCATACACCTGACAAAGTAAAGACGACATGTGTTAACGTGAAACTGAGATTTACTTGAAGAATCTCTTGATACTTGAAGAATTAATTAATGATAAATACTGAAGAATATGGATTAAAAGAATGATTGATCATACAATGAAAACAATACAAATGATTACAACAATTAATGAAAAAATTTATAAAACTGTAAATATTAAAAATACTGAAATAAAGAACAAATCAACACAGAACTAATCGTCCTCTGGAAGCAGTTTTAGTGCCTCCAGAATCCAAGAGTCTTTTTCCACATGAATTCTGTGAGGTAACTTTGCAGTTGATGCCTGGCTGTACCTCTTTGCCGCTTGTTACGCCATTTGCATTGTCCCCACAACCTCTCCACATTTTGTGTATGTACACCTGTTGTAGGATCTATGAAGTTGTACTTATGGTTAATTGTAAAATGTTGGTATCCGGCCTGTTGCAATTGTTCGGAGCTGAATGCCCTCCAGCAGTCGGTATAGACATTTGTGCCCGGCTCCACATTTTGAATGATACAGTTCATCAAGGTGGCCGCATCCCGCCTGGCCACCATTTCCATGAAGCATTTGCCAGTTTCGCGGCAAATACCGCCAAATACCCACTGTTGTGGCAAAACGCTTCCAGCATTATTTTTTCGCTTCACGAACAGTGTCTCATCACATTCCACTATCTTCCAGGGCCCCCGATGCGGCGCTGTGGTCTTCTTTGAGATGTGCAGCTGCTGTGCACAATATTCCACAGACGTCATCTCCTGTGACCATGAATACAGGAACCTCAGCAATGTCAGAAAATGTAACCGGCAGCCAGGAAACCATTGCGCTGCGCGCAAGCTGACCTTCAATCGACACGCCTTGATGGGGCACCGCCACATCGCCTCCTTAACAGAGAGGCGCATTGTGTGGCTGTTAGCGCAATTCTGCGCGACTGGGAGCAGTCCATGGTCCTGAAAAAAAGAAATGGCCTCCTCTTTGGACTGAGGCAATGTGAAGATATTTACAGATGCTGCCATATCAATGGAAAATCACTGTAATCGCAATAAAATGACCAAAATATTAATAAAATAGCAGGAGCTCTCACTAATCCGTCCACCTCTCATAATATCACCTCAGAGTGATTTCTGAGAGAATCCAACAGGGGGCGGGATTCTGAGTGAGCGGGAATGGGAGCTGTACTGAAATCGCATCGCACGCATCTCATGCCAGTATAACGCGGCATGCGATGCGATTTCACTATGGTACTGTACGTAGAAAATCTGGGCGCCGTGCTAGGAAACAAGTACCGCGAGTTCTCTATGATATTTGGTATCAGAATGCGGCTTGCTGCTCTTGTGTCAGGAGGTCTGGTCCAGTCGATTGTGATATGAAATTTGAAATTTTGGTCAAGTTAATCAACTTTGCCTGCAAGGCCAGATGTTTTAGGCTAAAATTGCTTTGTCAGCATTACTTGGAGATCAAAATGGGAAAGAAACTCACCGTTGCTGGCGGTGCTTAAACACATACAATACAGTTTGACCGCAAATGTACCAGACCTTGAACTGTGCTCAGCGTTATCTTCTGAGTCCTTTGTACAGTACTTAAGTTTGTCTGCAAGTACAGTATATCAGGCCCTGGTCTGTATCAGACAAAGCTTATAATAGATCTGTGTGCTTCTAAGTGCATTGCCATTTATTCTGCTGACCTATTGCTATCTGTCCATGTATTGATTAAAGCTCATTCTTCAGGAGATAACGGTCTGTCGTGCTGCACCTGTTATTGGGTACATCTTCTGAATCAGCTTCCCATCTTATAGAAACCCCTCCCTCGTCTGAAAATGTTCAGAAGAGGGAGGTTCTTGTTAACAACAGTCGTGTTTTGACTGTGGCATGACTCTTGCTCCCTCCGCTGCCAACCCCCTTGTGCCCGGCATCACAAAGTGTATATACACTTGTCAATGCCAGCCCCCCCCCCCCCCCCCCCCCCCATGCTGGGTCCCCGTTGCGGCCAAAATCGGTGTCGATGGGGATCGGGTAATGAGTAGAGTATAAGGCTTTAGGGTTATTTTCCTTATGCCATCATCTCCCCAAGCTCTATATTGGATACCAAAATATTTTGTAAGAGGGCTTGTAAAATCATAAACTAAACATATTAAAAACAAATTATCCAGACTTTATCATTAAAAGCTTTCCTTTTTTCTGCCTCTGTGTGGAAAGTGTTAACTCCACATACACATATTAACATTTCTAAGCTGTATTCTGAGAAGGGTGTAGCTGCCTCTTTATCTTCTTAAAGAAGTGTCACATTTTAGAATGAAGTTTGTAATGTCCATCAGACAGACTTGCACTAATCCCTCTTCAGTCCACACCCACCCTATTAGCGCTCTCACAATCCACACCACTCCAAGGCACCAGAAGTGGCCCTACTTAAATTGCCTTGCTTACATTTTTAAGACTGCACAGAAGTTTAGTTTGTGAACTTTAACAGTGATGACCTGGACTGTAGCCAAAAGTCTCTTCAGAAGAGGTTTTCTATAATGTATTAACCAAGGCTCAGCTTGAGAGCCTGTATAGGACAGAACTGTGATGTACTGTAGGCCCATTCCTAAGGAAGTCTTTCCATTACCAATGCTTGAAATTTTCAACACAACTTAGCTAAATATTTGCAGAATTTGGTTTAAGTGTTGTCTTAAATAATTTCACTATGATCGGGTCATCTATATTATAAGACCATACATTCTGCAAATAGCAAACATAAATGTAGTGCTTAATGATGTTCCGAAGGCTGCTGTACTGCCATAAAGTTGCACCCCTGAGGAGCTACCAGTTACACACAAATATGTAAAATATAGATTAAATAGCAATTGTTTAAATAATGGGATAATTTTTAATAAAAAAAACTACAATTTTTCAGGACATTTTTCATATTTTACAATTTTTATTATTTTTACTATGCTATATGGGGTGGAACAGGTGGGATAGAATGAGTGGACTGAGGCCACTCACCAATTATTTTTGTAGCTAATTTACATTAACTTGACAACATCAGTCAATCACATAAAGGCTAATGCAAGCTTATTATGTTTATTTTGGCTTCTGTGTGGTTGATCAAGATAAGAGTTTACATATGTGCTGTATAAAGTGTTATGTATGTCTGAAATGGATTAAGGTAAACAAGAAAAGTATGTATTTTACGATTCCAATGGTCTGGTAAGAACCAACCAGTCAATATGTGATCACAGGGCTATGTTAACATGTTAGGAACACTAAGCGGGGCCTCACATTTCTAGGGGCCTTGAGCAGGTGCAAGTGGTGTTCAGAGTGATGAGGCAGCATCAGTGGCGTAACTATTTGGGCACCCCCTCGCATCTAAAATTTGTGTGCCCTCCCCCTCCTCACCACCTCACCTCTGCCACCCGGTCCATTGCATCCCACTAGGACCAGAAGATCCTCCTGTCTTCTGTCCCCGCGCTCCTCCTGTTAGAATGCTACACTTAAGTCAGCAAAGTGAACTAAATAATTTAGTTAAACATTTGAAATATTCTTAAAACAATAGGTCGAACTATTTCAATCCTGGCTGCTCTAAGGGAAGTTGCTTATTAAAGATGCAAGGATTATGTTTATGTGCTTATGGGACAGTTGAGCATCACATTTATCATTACATTGGGAAGGACTGGTCACATCAAAGAGGAGTTTGTCCCTGGAAAGCACAATATCATGTATGCACCTTCAGCGAATCCCGAAATGGTCCTTCTACATCCATTACATTATAAATTAGAACTCATGAAAACATTTGTAAAGGCTATGGACAAAAGAGGTGAAGGTGTATAGTATTTTAAAAATCAGTTTCCATAGACAAATTCATTGGATGAAAACATGTCAGAAGAAGTTATCAATGACAACTCAAGCTGTAGGGCTGCAGCACAGTTCAAAATTCAAATAGGGGAGTTACACCAACTTCCATTTCAAACATACTTGGTGGCAGTTGGCGTGGCTCTCCTATTTGAATTTTGAAATGTGCTGCAGCCCCTCCTCTGGAGCCTCCACTGGTGTACATGCTGATCTATAGACTGTCCCTACTTATGTACCAGAGCTCTGTAGTTGTATTGCAAAGCCATAACATTTGCACAGGCATGCCTGGAACTGCCAGTGGCAGCAAAACTTCTACAGCCATAGACATCCAGGACCACAATTTTTTTGCTAAAAAAACCTTTATTTTTCAACATAAAGACATCAAAAACCATACGGAAACATTAAGTACAAATGTAATGTATAGCAGCACAGCCTAATTATGAATACGTATAAAATATAATCATACATACATTATAGTACATTACAAGACATATGGCATAAGATATCCCACACTATACACTCACTATATCACAGGTTCTCAAACTCGGTCCTCAGGACCCCACACAGTGCATGTTTTGCAGGTCTCCTCACAGAATCAAGTGAAATAAGTAGCCCCACCTGTGGGTCTTTTAAAATGTGTCAGTCAGTAATGAGTGCACCTGTCGGGTGACCTGGAAAATGTGAACTGTGTGTGGTCCTGAGGACCGAGTTTGAGAACCACTGCACTATATATATATTAAGTACTGCACTATTTATTCATTACTTAAAAAGAAGAACAGTCAACAAGGTATATGGGTGTGGTGGGTAGGAGGGCGAAAGAGGGGGAATCTCAGGGCCGGCCTTAGGCATAGGCAAACAAGGCAATTGCCTAGGGCATTTGGAATGCATAGGGGCATCAGCAGCTTCTGCTGATTAAAATGGGTACTTGTTTCCTATCTGGGCGCCCAGGTTTTCTACGTACAGCACCGTAATGAAATCGGATCGCATCGGATTCGGTACTCGATGATGTACGATGGCATACGATGCTATCCGATCCGATTTAATTTTAAATCGGATCGCATCGCATGCGGTGCACGATGCGATGCGATCCGATTTAATTTTTAGTGGACTGATAATGGCAATTTACGGCCCCATTACCAACGACACCACCACTATCCACGTGATCCCGAAGCGTGGCGAGCGGCGGCGGTACGCGTCCTCCGACTTTTTCATACCCCCACTATCCACGTCGGCGTGGAGTTGAGAATAGAAAGTGTGGCGAGCGCAGCGAGCCACCGAGCCCGAAGCGTGGCGAGCGCAGCGAGCCCCGCGAGGGGACGCGGATACCTGTGAAGCCTGCGAGGGGACACGGATACCTTCACAGGTATCCGTGTCCCCTCGCGGGCTTCACAGGTATCCGCGTCCCCTCGCGGGGCTCGCTGCGCTCGCCACGCTTCGGGCTCGGTGGCTCGCTGCGCTCGCCACACTTTCTATTCTCCACGCCGACGTGGATAGTGGGGGTATGAAAAAGTCGGAGGACGCGTACCGCCGCCCCTCGCGGGGCGCTCTGCGCTCGCCACGCTTCGGGATCACGTGGATAGTGGTGGTATCGTTGGTAATAGGGCAGTAAATTGCCATTATCAGTCCACTAAAAATTAAATCGAATCGCATCGCATCGTTCAATATCGTGTATGTGCATTTGTGGTATCCGATGCGATGCGATCCGATTTTTATACGGAGAATAGCATGGTGCGCAATTAACTTAGCGGGCGCCTAGATAGGAAACAAGTACCTTAAAATGATATGCAGCATGCCTATATTCTGTGTGTGAGTGAGGCTGTATCTGCATATGAAATAGTGTATTCATGGAAATCACTGTAACATAGCATTCCGTATCCAGGTACAGCCACAGTCGCACACAGAATATAGGAATGCCGTATATCATTTTAATCATTATAAGCTCCTTGTGTGTCCTGGTCACATAAAAATGCAAATAAGACGAATTTTCAGCAAAAAAGGCACCCAACGTTAGCAGAACTGGCCAGGAGCTGCATGGTCTATTGCGGCAAAATGTATGAGGAAACATCTGTATCCAAGCAGAGGTCACAGTGTTAGCGGCTGTTCGAGTGCTGTCTGCGGGTGGGTTAGTTGTGCAATAGTGTTCGGCAAATGTGTAAGGGGCATTATGTGTGTCATGTGTATAAGGGCATTAATAATGTGCAACATATGTGTAAGGGGCATTATGTGTGTCATTATGTATATGAAGGGCATTAATAATGTGCAACATATGTGTAAGGGGCATTATGTGTGTCATTTTGTATATGAAGGGCATTAATAAAGGTTGGCATAATGTGTAAGGGGCATTATGGTTATAACGACATTAATAATGTGTGTCATGTGTAAAGGGCATTACTGTGGTATTATCAGGGGTGTCGAGAGAAAGGGGTAGGGGGTACAAATTACCCAGGCCAAAGTCTGATGGGAGGGCCCAGTGGGGGCCCCGGGCCCCCTCCCCTTAAGTGACAGCAGCAGCTGCAGCTCTTCTCCTCTGCCCAGCACACACTGCTTTGTTCTGGGTTGCAGTGTGGCCATGGAGGTGGTTAAAATACAATATTTTCTCAGTATTTTTTTCTAAGGGTATAATGTGAATAATGTGAGGAGTAATGTATATAAGGTAAAGTGGTACTACAGTGTGATGTAACGTGAATAAGGGACACCATCGTATGATATAATGTGAATAAAGTTGCACTACTGTGTGGCATAATTTGAATTGGGGGTAAAATTGTGTGGCCATGCCCCTTCCCAGCAAGAACACACCCCTGTTTGGGCTGCGCACCAAATGTGTGCACTGTTTCTATTTAAAATATTGCGGGTAGGAGCACCAAAATGATGACTGCTATGATGAGGGTTGATGGTGCTGGGAAAGGGGAGCAGGGTCAGAGGCCGAACTAGTGGCAGTGCTAGGGGGCACCAGCCAAAATCTTACCTAGGGCATCATTTAAGCTAGGGCAGGCTCTGAGGGGGATCACAAGCCTAAACCTGTATTGAAATACAGACACATAAGGGAACATCAGGCAATGTAAAAAGAGGGGCGGTGGGCCGCAGTTCCAAGCCTTGGTTGAACAATCACACTTGGGGAAAAAGGGGGATTTAATTCTCTGGTTCCACGGCACTGTCTTTGTTGGATCAGTTTCTTAGAAGACTGTTGATCAGTCTGAAAAAGTCCTGGATAAACATCTTCTCCCTCCTCAAAATTAGGTAGCTCCTGAAAAGCCACCCCTATAATGGCCACCCATTAGAAGTCTTTATTTGTATTTTTGAGGCTCTTGAAGTCCGTATGCTCCAAAACTTGCTTGGTAAGTGCCAGTGGGAGCCCTGGAATAGATGCCATTGTATCCTTTGCACTGATGAGCTTGTGGTAGTCTGTTTTCCACACATCAGGTTTAACTCCTCAAGTTACAGGAACAATAGAAGAATAACCGCACTCCGAGACTGCAGCAATAATAGCCACCCAGGATCACCACTCCCAAATTCTGATACACCACACAATGCAAATAAGGCAAATATGAATGCACTGTATCACTCTCCTGCCCGTCACTTTTAAAAGGGGTTCACTGCGTCAATATTTCTCATAAGCGTGAAAAGCAAAGAGGCGAACCATCAGATAAATAACCCAATAAAGTGTTGATAAATTCTTCCTTAGTGATGCATAACTGACCTTTTAGCAAGGCCCTATATACATATAAAGGTTTCTTTCAATATCCACGCTTCACACACACAGAACCATCAATTTAAGATCTCACCTAAAAGCCAGATGTTCCTCAAAAGGTTTCTTTATACCCAAGGAGGCGTCCTTCGGTTTGGAATAGGGAAATCCAATGCTCAAATAAGTCCCAAAAACTTTTTTATTTAACAGATACAAGTCTTAAAACAACTTTAAAATAAGTCCACCTGACCATGGGGCACCTGATGTACTTCTCCGCCACTCACCCGGAATAAGTGGCAGTAGGTCTCCCTGAGATGAAAAAACTGGTCACAAGGCTCCAAAGACAAAATGTGGACACCTCCAATACACCAACGCTTTCGAGCACTAACCAGCCGCCGAGAGACAGGGATGCGCGTGTGTCCCAGTCTGATGGAGTCCCTCTCTGCCGGCTCTCGCCAGTGGGACGGTCTGGCGAGAGCCTCTCCCCAGTGTCTACGTTCCCACCACACATTCTCTGGCTAGTGTCTGCTCGCTTCTTGCATCCTCTCCCCACTGTCCATTCTCCCCTGCCCTTATCTTCTGCGTAACCTCTCCCCAGTATCCATGCTCTCTCCCCGCATCCTATTCCCAGTGTCCATGCTCCCATCCCTCATCCTCTGACCAGTATCTGCTCCCTTCTGGCATCCTCTCCCCAGCGCTTCCACAATCTCTGCCACAGACATGGAGTACACAGCTAGGAGGGATCCGAATCTCCGGTAGTGTACAGTTACACACTAAAGTGCTGAAATTTTTTCGGAACTTGATGAATTACATTAAGTCTACCTCATCATACTAAATTAAGGGGAATGTGGGAATTATTGGGGGATAATTGTAACAAGGAGATATCGGTGATACAGTATCTTCTATGCTACAAAGTTAAGGAATGGGTCCACATCTTAGAATGTATGATTGGATGTGCTAATTAGGTTATAAAAAGCAGTTTAATGATAATGAACAGGCCTTTTACTGAGCCTCTGAAAATGAAAGGTTTTAATAGTGGGTTTCTGCTGTCCAAAAGTTATACATTCACTTGTTATCTCTTTTTATAATTATATTGCATAAGTATGCAAACCATTTTAGAGTCTCTGCTCAGATTTTCATCTCCTACTTTTTTTAGTATTTCAGGGGTCTTATTAACCCCTTCCTGACAGAGCTAGTTTTTGCGTTCCTGACAGAGCCATTTTTTTCAAATCTGACATGTCTCACTTAAGTGGGGATAACTTTTTTTTGCTTTTACTTATCCCAGTGATTTTGAGATTGTTTTTTCGTGACACATTGTACTTCAAATTAGTGGTAAATTTGGGTCGATACAGTCTGTGTTTTTTTGTGAAAAATACCAAAATGTCGTGAAAAAATGGAAAATTTAGCGATTTGCAAAATGTTAAATTTTCTGCTTGTGAGACAAATAATCATACCACTCAAAATAGTTAATAACTAACATAGACCATATGTCTACTTTATGTTTCCATCATTATTTCAACTTCCTTTTAATTTTTTTGGACACTAGGAGGCTTACAATATGAATAGCAAATTCTCAAATTTTCAAGAAAATTTCAAACACTGATTTTTTTAGGGACCAGTTCAGTTCTGATATGACTTTGAGGGACTTGTATGTGAGACACCCCCATAAATGATGCCATTTCAAAAACTGCACCCCTCACAGTATTCAAAACAGCATTTTGGAAGTTTGTTAACCCTTTAGGTGTTTCACAGGAATTAAAACAAAGTGTAGGTGAAATTTCAAAATTTCATTTTTTTTGCAGATTTGCAATTTTAATACATTTTTCTAAGGAACACAGTACATTTTACTAGAGAAATGTGACTAAAAATTGATTCCCCCAATTCTTTTGTTTTCAAAAATATCCTATATGTGGCCCTAGTGTGCACGTTGACCAAACCACAGGCTTCATAATAGAAGGAGCACCTACTTGATTTTGGAGCCTCCTTTTTATGAGATTATTTTTTAGGCACCATGTAGGTTTCTAGGCACCATAAGATGCTAAAATTTAGGAACCCCCCCACAAGTTACCCCATTTTGCAAACTACACCCCTCAGGGAATTCATCTAGGGGTATAGTGTACATTTCAAACCCCCAGGGGTTTCACCAATTGTGGTACAACTGGGCAGTGAAAATGAAAAATTACATTTTTTACACAAAAATGCAGTTCTGGCTCAAAATTTTTCATTTTCACAAGGAATGAAGGAGACAAAGCACCCCAAAATCTGTGCCCCAATTTCTCCCGAGTACCGCAATGCCTCACATGTGACCAAAAAATACCAGTTGGGTGCATGGCAGGACTCAGAAGGGAAGGAGTGATTTTTGGATTTTGCAGCTCAGATTCTGGTGGAATTTTGGTGGGTGCTATGTCGCATAAGCAAGACCCCCCAAGCACCAATACAGTGGAACCCCCCCACAAGTGACCCCATTTTGCAAACTACACCCCTCAGGGAATTCATCTAGGGGTATAGTGTACATTTCAAACCCCCAGGGGTTTCACCAATTTTGATACAAGTGGGCAGTGAAAATGAAAAATTACATTTTTTTACACAAAAATGCAGTTCTGGCTCAAAATTTTTCATTTTCAGAAGGTATGAAGGAGAAAAAGCACCCCAAAATCTGTGCCCCAATTTCTCCCGAGCACAGCAATGCCTCACATGTGAACAAAAAATACCAGTTGGGTGCATGGCAGGACTCAGAAGGGAAGGAGTGATTTTTGGATTTTGCAGCACAGATTTTGGTGGAATGAATGGTGGGTGCTATGTTGCACCAATACAGTGGAACCCCCCCACAAGTCACCCCATTTTGCAAACTACACTCCTCAGGGAATTCATCTAGGGGTATAGTGTACATTTCAAACCCCCAGGGGTTTCACCAATTTTGATACAAGTGGGCAGTGAACATGAAAAATTACATTTTTTTACACAAAAATGCAGTTCTGGCTCAAAATTTTTCATTTTCAGAAGGTATGAAGGAGAAAAAGCACCCCAAAATCTGTGCCCCAATTTCTCCCGAGTACGGCAATGCCTCACATGTGACCAAAAAATACCAGTTGGGTGCATGGCAGGACTCAGAAGGGAAGGAGTGATTTTTGGATTTTGCAGCTCAGATTCTGGTGGAATTTTGGTGGGTGCTATGTCGCATTAGCAAGACCCCCCAAGCACCAAGACAGTGGAACCCCCCCACAAGTGACCCCATTTTGCAAACTACACCCCTCAGGGAATTCATCTAGGGGTATAGTGTACATTTCAAACCCCCAGGGGTTTCACCAATTTTGATACAAGTGGGCAGTGAACATGAAAAATTACATTTTTTTACACAAAAATGCAGTTCTGGCTCAAAATTTTTCATTTTCAGAAGGTATGAAGGAGAAAAAGCACCCCAAAATCTGTGCCCCAATTTCTCCCGAGTACGGCAATGCCTCACATGTGACCAAAAAATACCAGTTGGGTGCATGGCAGGACTCAGAAGGGAAGGAGTGATTTTTGGATTTTGCAGCTCAGATTCTGGTGAAATTTTGGTGGGTGCTATGTCGCATTAGCAAGACCCCCCAAGCACCAAGACAGTGGAACCCCCCCACAAGTGACCCCATTTTGCAAACTACACCCCTCAGGGAATTCATCTAGGGGTATAGTGTACATTTCAAACCCCCAGGGGTTTCACCAATTTTGATACAAGTGGGCAGTGAACATGAAAAATTACATTTTTTTACACAAAAATGCAGTTCTGGCTCAAAATTTTTCATTTTCAGAAGGTATGAAGGAGAAAAAGCACCCCAAAATCTGTGCCCCAATTTCTCCCGAGTACGGCAATGCCTCACATGTGACCAAAAAATACCAGTTGGGTGCATGGCAGGACTCAGAAGGGAAGGAGTGATTTTTGGATTTTGCAGCTCAGATTCTGGTGGAATTTTGGTGGGTGCTATGTCGCATTAGCAAGACCCCCCAAGCACCAAGACAGTGGAACCCCCCCACAAGTGACCCCATTTTGCAAACTACACCCCTCAGGGAATTCATCTAGGGGTATAGTGTACATTTCAAACCCCCAGGGGTTTCACCAATTTTGATACAAGTGGGCAGTGAACATGAAAAATTACATTTTTTTACACAAAAATGCAGTTCTGGCTCAAAATTTTTCATTTTCAGAAGGTATGAAGGAGAAAAAGCACCCCAAAATCTGTGCCCCAATTTCTCCCGAGTACGGCAATGCCTCACATGTGACCAAAAAATACCAGTTGGGTGCATGGCAAGACTCAGAAGGGAAGGAGTGATTTTTGGATTTTGCAGCTCAGATTCTGGTGGAATTTTGGTGGGTGCTATGTCGCATTAGCAAGACCCCCCAAGCACCAAGACAGTGGAACCCCCCCACAAGTGACCCCATTTTGCAAACTACACCCCTCAGGGAATTCATCTAGGGGTATAGTGTACATTTCAAACCCCCAGGGGTTTCACCAATTTTGATACAAGTGGGCAGTGAACATGAAAAATTACATTTTTTTACACAAAAATGCAGTTCTGGCTCAAAATTTTTCATTTTCAGAAGGTATGAAGGAGAAAAAGCACCCCAAAATCTGTGCCCCAATTTCTCCCGAGTACGGCAATGCCTCACATGTGACCAAAAAATACCAGTTGGGTGCATGGCAGGACTCAGAAGGGAAGGAGTGATTTTTGGATTTTGCAGCTCAGATTCTGGTGGAATTTTGGTGGGTGCTATGTTGCACCAATACAGTGGAACCCCCCCACAAGTGACCCCATTTTGCGAAGTACACCCCTCAGGGAATTCATCTAGGGGTATAGTGTACATTTCAAACCCCCAGGGGTTTCACCAATTTTGATACAAGTGGGCAGTGAAAATGAAAAATTACATTTTTTTACACAAAAATGCAGTTCTGGCTCAAAATTTTTCATTTTCAGAAGGAATGAAGGAGACAAAGCACCCCAAAATCTGTGCCCCAATTTCTCCCGAGTACGGCAATGCCTCATGTGTGACCAAAAAGTGGCAGGACTCAGAAGGGAAGGAGTGATATTTGGAGTTTGCAGCACAAATTCTGGTGGAATGATGGTGGGTGCTATGTCGCATTAGCAAGACCCCCAAAGCACCAATACAGTGGAACCCCCCCACAAGTGACCCCATTTTGCAAACTACACCCCTCAGGGAATTCATCTAGGGGTATAGTGTACATTTCAAACCCCCAGGGGTTTCACCAATTTTGATAAAACTGGGCAGTGAACATGAAAAATTACATTTTTTTACACAAAAATGCAGTTCTGGCTCAAAATTTTTCATTTTCACAAGGAATGAAGGAGAAAAAGCACCCCAAAATCTGTGCCCCAATATCTCCCAAGTACGGCAATGCCTCACATGTGACCAAAAAATACCAGTTGGGTGCATGGCAGGACTCAGAAGGGAAGGAGTGATTTTTGGATTTTGCGGCTCAGATTCTGGTGGAATGAATGGTGGGTGCTATGTGGCATTAGCAAGACCCCCGAAGCACGGTGAAATTATGAACCTAATATTCCATAGATGTGTGGTATATTTTAAAACACTCCTTTATACATAGGCCGGGTTTGTCGGGGCAAGTGTCACACTGGAAAATAGTTTGCTTTCTTATTCCCTTTTTATAGCAAACTTTGCACCTTTTTTGTGTCCTGCCCTTTTTTCCAGTGGAGGGGATTTCATCAGGAAAATGCTGCCCTGGTACAATACGGGGGCCAGTACTAGAAGTACTGGGGCCCTCTGCCTGCTGGTTCCCAAATATTAGGCCCTTTATGACTTCCTCTTGAAAGTGCATAAATGTCCCCCTCTGGCCGGTAGAACGGAATAGCACGTAAGCGTTATACAGTGCCATCTGGATGATATACACGGCCACCTTCTTGTACCAGATTTTTGTTTTCCGCAGGGCACTGTACGGCTTCAGTACCTGATCTGAAAGATCCACTCCGCCCATGTACCTATTGTAATCCAGGATACAATTAGGTTTGGAGGTGTGGGTACTGGTACCTCGTACAGGGATGGAGGTGGTACTGTCTCCGTGAATTGTTGTCAGTATAAGGACATCCCTCTTGTCCTTATATTTGACCAACAACATATTTTCGTTGCATATTCCCCTGCTTTCACCCCTTCTCATTACTTGGGCAATGTGCGTTTTTGGGAGGCCTCTTTGGTTCTTGCGCACAGTACCGCAAGCTGCTGTACCTCTTGAACCAAGGGCCTTAAACAGGGGGATGCTAGTGTAAAAGTTATCCACATAGAGGTGATAACCTTTATCCAGGAAGGGGTGCACTAAATCCCAGACAATTTTCCCACTAACACCTACGAGGGAGGGGGGGCATTCCCTTCATAAACCCTAAACCTGTGGGTGTACCCTGAGGTGCTTTCACACAGTTTATACATTTTTATGCCATACCTTGCCCTCTTACTGGGAAGGTACTGGCGGAATTTAACCCTTCCTTTAAAATGTATAAGGGACTCGTCGATACAAATAAATTTTTCAGGGATGTACACCTCTTCAAATTTGGCACTGAAATGATCAATGACCGGCCTGACTTTGAATAGCCGGTCAAAGGTGGGATCATCTCTGGGTGGGCACTGTGCATTATCGGTGTAATGTATAAATTTAAGAATTGTCTCAAATCGAGTCCGGGTCATGGCCATACGGTAAAATGGAGTACTGTACAGAACATCTGTACTCCAATATTGCCTAATTTCTGGCTTTTTTACTATGCCCATATGAAACACCAGACCCCAAAACGTCATCATCTCTACTGCATCTACAGGGGTCCACCTAGCAAATGATGACGTGGGGTTTTGAGCAATAAACTGCTGGGCATATAAATTAGTTTGGTCCACCATTAAATTTATAAAATCATCAGAGAAAAATAATTTGAAAAAGTCAATTTCTCTGAGACCTGTGGAATCAAATTGGATTCCTGGCATGGCCAAAAACTCAGGAACCTGGGGCTCAAAATTGTCTGGTGGTGGGGTCCATACGAGATCAATTGTTGGGGGGGGGGTCTCAGCTGCTCTACGGGGGCGTCTTTGAGGGGGTCCCTCATCACCAGAGGAGGAAGAGGAGCGTAAGACGAATCCTTCAAATTCCCCGCTTGCATCACTGGCTGTGTCTGAGTCAGAGGCAAGCATGGCATATGCCTCCTCCACTGAATACATTCTCCTGGATGACTGGGAGGACATTTGGGAGGACATTTGGGAGGACATTTGGGATGCCATTTTTATTTTTGTGTTACCGGTAGTGAAATGTTTCAACACGTGTATAGTGTAGGGGGGGGTACAAACTTTATTTCAACCCGGGGGGTATGTAGTGTGTAGTGTGTATGTAGTGCAGAAAAAAAAAAATACTTTATACCAATAAAAAAAAAAAAAAATGAAGGGGTTAAAAATAAAAAATTGAAGGGGTTAAAAAAAAAAAAAAAAAAGGTCCTGCGCCAAAAATTGAGCACAGATGTTGGTCAGTAACGTCTGTCACTGAACAGCGCTCAAAGGCAACAGGAATTTGATCAAAAAAAAAAAAAAATAGATCAACCCTGTGCCGAAAAAGATGATCAGTGATGTACGTCACTGATCAGCGCACAGCGGCCACAGGACACCCACAAAATCACAGTGTGTGTAAAAAAAAAATTAAAAAAAGACCCCACAGCACACACACAAAAAAAAAAGGTGATCAGTGATGCGACACTGATTACCAGTGAGGTGCAGCAGGTGCACAACCTTTGGTGCAACTGACAGTGCAACTGACAGGTATATATAAAAAAAAAAAAAACCTCTGTACCCCCAAAAAAGTTGCTGATCACCTCAGATATAGTGATCAGCACAAAAGGCGGGGGCAGCAGACACAAAATTTAGCACTCTCTATCACTCTCTGTCACTATCTCTCTCTATCTCTCTATCTCTCACTATCTATCACTCTATGACACTGCAGCAGCAGCACTGACAGGTATATCTATATATAAAAAAAACCCTGCGCCCCCAAAAAGTTGCTGATCAGTTAATTTATACTGATCAGCACAAAAGGAGGGGGCAGCAGTCAGTTATATAAAAAATATATAGCACAATCTGTCACTATCTCTCTCTATCTCTCTCTCTCTATCTCTCTCTATCTCTCTATAACTATCACACTGCAGCAGCACAAAATATAGCACTCTGTCACTAGGCCTCTCTATCTATCTCTCTCTCTCTATCTCTCTCTATCTCTCTCTATCTATAACTATATCACACTGCAGCAGCACAAAATATAGCACTCTCTGACACTATCTCTCTCTCTATCTCTCTCTATCTCTCTCTATCTCTCTCTATCTCTCTATCTCTCTCTATCTATCTCTCTATCTAGCTATTACACTGCAGCAGCACAATTTCACAGCACAGGAAGGCACAAGTAGCAACAGGATCCAGGAAGCATCCAGCACACTACAAGCACAGATGAAGCAGTGATCAAGCAGTGATGAAGCAGCGATCAGGTAAGTATGGAGCAAGGTTCTGGTCAGTATATGGCGGCAGGGGGGTACGGTGACCGCACTGCACGCTATTCCAGACCGGAATGGCATCTGCAGTGCAGTCACCGTTAGTTTAAATCCCCCTCCTTGGCTGTGATTGGTCCGTCGGTCCGACGGACCAATCACGGCCTTTGGGGGCGGGCGGGGTGAGGTGGGGTGACACCAGTGTCACCCTTACACCCCGCGGTGATTGGTGCTGTACTTTACAGCACCAATCACCTCTGATCCCGTGTCACCGGCGAACGTTATTCGCCGGTGACACAGGAAAACGCTGTGAATGGCTGTTCACACTGAACAGCCAATCACAGCGATCGCCGACGGGGGGGCGGCATCGCAGCCCCCCCTGGGCATGCACGGACATGTCTGCTGTCAGGGACAGCAGACATGTTGAAACTGTCACCGCGTCTATAGACGCGGTGACAGTTTAAATCCATGACGTACATTTACGCCATGTGTCGGGAAGTGCTTCCCGACCATGACGTAAATGTACGTCAAATGTCGGGAAGGGGTTAATATTTATTGAAGTACTATTTCACAAACAGAGAATCTGACTAATACCCCTTTCAGACATACGCGAAAATCCCAGGTTTTTTCACATGAACGCGCCCAAACCCGGGACTAGTGTATGTCTGAAAGGGTATACCCGGGATTTCACTCCCGGATACTGAGCACCTGCAATTGACCAGGGTTTTTCCCGGTATTTAACTCCCGGGTATAATACCCGGCTAATGTCTGAATGGGTTTACCCGGGTTTTTCAGTTTTAAACATGTGATGTTGCTTTTTTTGGCTGCCGGGGCATGTCCAATTTTAATGATGAAACACTGAAATGCTTGAAAAGCCTGGCTTATGTGTGAAAGGGGTATACCCGGGTATTTCCCGGATTTGAGGTGTAGTGTGAAAGGGGGTCTGTTACTAAAATCCTGGGAGTGACCTGGGTTGAAAATCCCGGGTAAACCTGGCCAAAATCCTGGGTAGTATGTCTAAAAGGGGTATTAAATAAATCTATTTTTATGCTGTTTTGTGTATGGGCATATGGTGGTAAAAATCTACTTCAAGCAGATATTTTGAAAATATGTTAAAATATGGAACCTACTACTAGCTCACCAGTTAATTTGCCTTAATATAACATTTCATATTTCAAACATTTCATTACTTTTAAAGAAAATAAATACTGTACGTTATTCATGATTTTTATAACATCGTTTGTTGATGGCTGTGAAATGAATGATGTATGAAGCAGCAATAACAGAGGAGAAGTGATAAAGTGCCTGGTACTTTCTCACCGGCCAATCAGCTCCTGACTGTTAAGTTACAGACTGAATTTAAAAAGGGACAGTTAGGATATGATTGGCCGGTGATAAAGTTCCAGGCACTTTATCACATCTCCATTATCACTGCTTCAAACATCTACCACTGAGAGAGAACAGCTGCCCAGTATACCAAAGAATGAGACAGAAAATCCAATGCTGAATTAAAGACAAAATATGGCCCTAAAATCACCAGAGGTCAGGATGTAATGATAAATTACCAGGACGTTTAGGCTGAATATCAGTGGCAATGAATTACCCAAAAGTATTATCACCTACATTGGACCAACCTGTTGGGGTGGTGCTGAGCTGTCCAGCCCAGGACCTTTCTTTGTTTCTACAACAATTGCCCAATGCAACCACCTCCATTTGGTGAGATAGACTGTCATTATTATCCCATCCATTTTCACATTTATTTGTATTAATATTGTGATTTTGTTCCTGAATTTTTGTGTAATTTATTGTCACCTATATGTAGTTAAAAAGCCAACTTTTTTATGCTGTCGACATGTAGTGTGAAAAAATACCTAAAAAGAAGTTTTTCTTGAATATTTTCACACCTATTTTGACAAATTCCTTTGCCACGCAAATGACTAAAGCATGTTAACCTATATATTTATTTATTAGCAGTTTCTTCTATAGTGCACACATATTCCGCAGCGCTTTACAGAGAATATTCAAACATTCACATCAGTCCCTGTCCCAGTGGAGCTTACAATCTATATTCCCTACCCAGGGCCGGTGTAAGGCTTCTCAGCACCCTAGGCAAAACTTCAACCTACTGCCACCAATATCCACTTTTGAACCCCTTAAGGCAGTGGTTCCCAAACTGTGTGCCTAGGCTCCCTGGGGTGCCTCCGGACACTTGCAGGGGTGCCTTGGGTTGGTGGACCAGGATCAATTCATATTATTTATGGACAATGTACCAAGCAAAACCAGTGCTTGTGGCTGCCAATCATAATATATGTGGACAAACAGAAGCAAATCCTGACCCTCACTAGATAACTGTGACATATAAACACAATGCACTTAATGCAATATTTTTTTCTGAATTTATCGATAAGAAGCATTTGGCCTAGGGGTGCCATGAAAATGTTTTGATGCTCTAGGGCGCCGTGATTCAAAAAAGTTTGGGAACCACTGCCTTAAGGCATATTTTCCTAATATTCCAGAATGGCAGGGAGGCTCCCAAAAATCATGTGGCCTTCCCAGCCCCCCAGAAAAGTGGGCAAGTACCCTACTTTCACCGGAGGCCTTCCTTTGCCACCCCCAACAGAGTACAAGTAGTATGGGGCAGAAAAATAGGAAAATTATGCCTCAAGAGAAAGTATGGAAGTGAGGTCTTACAAGTTCCACAGCAGCCACCTGCATTAAGTATAAAAAGGATCTTCATGGACATGCTTGATTTTTTGATTTGCAGAATTGGTGGCGCCCCCCCAGGTCCTGGCGCCCTAGGCAGCTGCCTAAAGCTGCCTAATGGTAGAGCCTGCCCTGTCCCTACCACATGTACACTCACAAACAGACATTCTAGGGTTAATTTTGTTGGGAGCTAATTAACCTACCAGTATATTTTTGGGTTGTGGGAGGAAACCGGAGCACCCAGAGTAAACCCACGCAAGTACGGGGAGAATATACAAATGCTGTACAGTTAGGGCCATGGTGGGAATAACCTAGTACGTATTGTAATTGTAAACATGTTGCTTTACTGTCATGTTTTTAAAGAATATTAGTACTGTGTCAACATTCTCCTGTTGACATTTTTACTGTCAACAGCAAAAGTGTCGACAAATCATATGTATTCCTTTACATCCTTTTTCAGTTGTGTTTGTTATCTGTCTAATGCTTAAATTGCCTGCATTGAAGCCCCTCAAATGTATTTACAGTACATAACTGTGTTACTGTCTATCTTACTATTTTCGTATGAATCGTATGCTGCAAAGAAACATTCAAATACTTGATTACCACAGACATGTATTTTAGCCATAAATAGCTTCAAGCATAAACTAGATTAGATGTAATTGTTCTTCGCTATTTAAAATGGAAGTTTTGCGATTGGAACAGTCTGTGTGGAGAAAAGGACCCCACACATAACATATACTTTAAAACGGTTTCCCATCATAAATGAAAGTTTCTTTAGAACCCCTCCTTCCCTCTTCTGTTACTCCAGCGGTGGTCCTTCACATAGCACTGCCACTCTATATATCTTTGCTCTTTCGCTGTGGTAATACTGTCTGTGCCCATGAGGTGATTAAAGCAATATTCATTTAGTGAATCAATTGTTCTACACACTGCTAACTTCAAATCTGAAAACAAGGAACTGATAATGTAATTCAGTTTACTTTAATAAATATAAGTGCAAGGCAAATGAAGATATTTTTTAATAAAGTATATTCCAGGAAATGATACTGGGTAACTTTCCCCTAGATTAATTACTGAGATTTATAATTCTGTTAATCTAATATATCTTTAAACTACTTTATTTTGAATTATTACAGCAACCATTCCCAAAGAAACCAGATGTTCTTGTGTGAAATTTGCTTAGGTTATCTACATAGGTGCTGGAATGATGGTGGTAATGCTGGTGGGGGGATATGACCAGAAAGCGCCTTAAACCCCCCTTCCCAACTCAACTTACTCAGTCGCAAGGAACACTGAGTCTGCTATCTAGGATAACAATGGGCAGTGTCAGGATGGAGATGATCCATTTACGACTACCCCACCTCCATCTTTCCCGCAGCCCTTCTCTACCCACCTTCAGGCCCTGCACCCAGCTCCAGTCCAAATCCCTTACTGTTGGCCATTGGGAGGCAATGGAGTCAACTGCCGCCGGGCTCCTGCTCCTAAGGGGGTAGCTCTCCTTCCCTTTGAGTTAGAATCAGTTAATTGAAAGCAGTTGATATTGCTAATGTGGCTTACTCCCCCTTCTAACGTAATTTTTGCAATTGTCACACCCTGTATTAGACCCATGACCTTACTGGAGACAGACACCTTACTGAATGAGCTATTTGGGGGGGGAGCACCAGTACTTACCTTGCCTCCGGGCGAATTGGTATGAACTTACGCCACTGCTGTTGGCTGACCCATCCTCTGAGATCCCTGGTCCATTCTCACCTCTGACTTCATTCAACCTCTATTCTTTGTACTTTCTTCTTAACACCTGCCCCCTCCCCTTGTACCATTACATATCGAGTCTCATAACCTTCCATGCACAGCCGCTGCCATGGTGGGAGCTATGAGCTGATCTTCTCTGTGCATCTTAAACAAGAAAGTAAGTCACACACATACAGTTATGTTTTAAGGGCATATTATACACATTTTGTGAGAAATTCCCCAAAATGTTAATTTTTTGGGGGGGTGAAACTTTTAAAATGTAATTATCCCCTGAAATAATTAAATGAGCTCTACTGCAGATATCATAGATATCCCATTTCTCCATTAGCCATTGTATCATATAGGCTACATATCACATAATTCACCAGGAGAGGGAATTCCCCCAGTAACAGCCACTCACCAGGCATGTGCAGCTGGCCCGCAACACTTTACACATCATAGAAACAGGATACTATCAGAGCGCCTGCCCCATGATGTGACTTTTAATATACAGATGGGTCTTGTCCCATCTTGACAGGGGATGGCGCTGGCGTCGCCAGCCCCCATCCCCCGCCAGCGCCATGGCGATGGTGAGAAGGGGACGCGCGCGCACGAGAGGCGCGTGCGTCCCCTTCCGACGGCGCTTCCATCCGTTCCCCCGGGTCCCCGCCGCCTGCCCGCATCCCCCCCTAACCCCCCCTAACCCTGTCCGTCTCCCTGAGGCGGAGACGGACAGGGTTTCCGTCGCGCTGGCGACGGAGACTGAGACGCGCGTGCGCGTGAGACGCACGCGCGTCTCAGTGCATTCGCTGGCGTGGCTGCTGGCGGGTCGCCAACGCAGACGTTCTGGCGACCCGCCAGCAAGGATGGGACCTGACCCATCTGTATCTGGCCAGAAACTACAATGATGAGACTGTCATGCAGTACAGAAATCAGCCATGTGCCACCAAATAATACAGATAGCATTCCAGTGACTACTATTGAGTACAGTCAGCATCCTAGTGATTAAACGTTACTAGGCTAATGCACATTTAGCTCCTCTTGTAATGCTGTTAAATACACATCTATGGGCGGTTAGGGAATCGCCAGTCATACTGTCCATTTGCATGTAATGAAGGTTATACAACTGACATGTACAGTAGGATCTAATGCTTGTGACGTGTGAAGGAGTCTTTGGAATATATTAGGTCTTAATTTTATGCCTGTCACATGCATGGTGCCCCCCCCCCCCCCCCCCGACCTGGCGCCCTAGGCTGGGGCCTAATCAGCCTATTGGTTAATCAGGCACTGCCAGACGCCCACCCTAAAAGTTCCAATTGACCCATTAGTCAATCTGCTATGTAAGACTATGTACTTTAAAAAAAATAGTATTGTGAGGTCTGCACAGTGGTGCTAATAGATTTGAGGACGCAGCTAATCAGTTCACCATAAACCAATGATATTTCTAAGTTGATTGAATGTAGATGGCTTCTTCCAGTGTGTTTGATACATTCATTTTAATTCCACTTAAATGCTAGGCCGGACTGAGCATCTGGCACTTCTTGCAAATGCCAGTGGGGCCGATGATTTGTTATTCCAGGGAGGCAGCATTGCCTCCCGATCGGTGCACTGGACTTGCATCAGGCGTCTCTCTCTGTGCGCCGATCGGGTCCAGGACAGAGGGGGTATCACATACGTCTATTCCTCTAACTCCTGCACACCTGGATCAAAAGCGCATGGATCCGGGGACGTGCATGTGCGCAACTTCACAACGCACGTTGTACAAATGCCGGGGCCGATTCAGTGGCCCTGTCCATCCCTGCTTACATGTAACAAAGCTATGTATTATTTCAGCATATATAGAGTCTAAATTAAAACTTTGGCAAAGTATTACATTTTGCACAATTACAGTACATATATTCCTTTAAAACTGGATTACTTCCACAGAGCAAATAGAAGAGTATATTTATGTGGATGGTTCAGGGTTGAAGACTGAGAACAAGGATCTGTCAGGGAGTATAAGGCTAACAATCATACACTGTTGAACTGGGTGGGCTAAATTGTGATTATCTGTCTTCACAACATGTCAAAACAAGGCATGTCCATATATGTTATTGAGTGCCCTGGTTGCAAATGGGTTAAATATGTCTGCCCTCAGCTTCTCTGTGTAATCATGTTCGGATTTAGGAAACATCTTTCAATTACAGTCGTAATACAAAGCAGCAGTCCCCTGGGATGTTGTAATTGGATAATTGTGATTTATTTTCTAGAGGAAAGCTTGACATGAAATCTGGATTTTAGGAATGACACAGAGACTGCTCCTGTGTATACTATATTGTTTTATTTCTAAGTTCTTTAGAAAGCTAGGCATTCTGGTTATTACAACTAATAATACAGGCGGTAATTATGTGTTTGTGTTTTTTCTTTGTTTCGTAAAACATGGGATAATATTAACTATAATGGTTTCTTTTTTCTGTAAGGACATGTTAAAGCCATAATTAACAACATTTGCCCACTAAGAACTTTTCTACTACTCTCCTTTTGTATTCAAATGAAAGAAAAAAAATCTGCTTGCAATTTAATATTTATTTTGTTTTCCCAGTAACAGTAAAATATCTTGCTTTGTCCCAGTAAGTGTGCCCTGCGGCTGTGTTCTAGACATGTTTCGAATATTATCTATGGTGGTAGTTCCAGAACGAGTCATAAAAATTACATTTTGCTTTTTAGGGATAATGTCTTTTTTCTGCTTTTGGTATTTCAAATGGTGATTGGGAGTTATTTTGTTTTTAATCTTCTGAAAAAAACTAATGTAAACATGGCTGCCGAGATCGATTGCCCAAATGTGGGGAGGTATAGCCATAGCCCCTACCAAAAAATAGTATTTACTACACAAGGGGCTCCATCCAGTTCAGGCATTGATGAGTAGAACCCTCCCCTTTCTTTCAATCACCTCTAATTGAACATCTATCGCCTACACATAGATGACCAAACCACTCTGAGGGCTGACCTGGTATCCATGAGAATGTAGCTTACGCCTGGCACCAAATAAAGACCAATCAGAATTTACTTATTTATTTAGCAACTTCTAGAAGATAATATAATCTGATTGGTTGCTCATAGGATCATCCCATATTCAAAAGAACGGCCATCTTAGTAAATAAACCTAGTAAATAAACCGATAAGACTCTTAAATATTGCTATCTTTATGCTAACTTTCTGTTTGAGATAAGTAAAATAATTTTCACAGGAAAAACATGCAATATTTTAGGATTTGTCATTCAATAAATCAAGTATTTTGGTTATCCCCCCCCCCCCTATATCTCTTATATAGATATAAATAAATGTTTGTGTGTTATAATATATAACTTGTTTGATTGAATAATCAATATGTGTGTGTGTGCATGTATAAACATGAGTAATATAAATAAGTAATACAATACATATGTCTGTGCATATGGGACAGTAATATAAATATACTGTATCATATAATAAATATATGTGTGTTTTTACATTTCCCTAGGCCGCAATCTGAATTTGGCAACATTATCCATAGTAACTGAACGTTCACAATACTTTTCAGATATAGCTCCCATGAGTTCTACTTTAGGTTGTAACACGATGAAGTCATTGAGATGTGAGACACTTATCCATTAAAATATTTACAGTACGTCATTTTTCAAGCACAATTTTATGATTACAGTTTCAAAACAAAAAAAACATGACTTTGGAAAACAAGGCATGAATTTCTATAAAATACATAATAAAACTTCACTTTTTGTCAAAAGGAAATGATTTAGTACAAACATGCATCGTACAGTTATAATATGTCCTATGTAGGATGAAGCAATTTGTTTCCTATTATCTGGGGGAGTCAACTTTGGTAGTATTGCTGTAATTCTGTTTCCTTGCTAGTATTTCATGCAGTGTCTCCCATCTCCTTTGGTTTCTACATCAAAGCATGATTTTATTCTATTACTTCTTTTTTTATTATTCTTTTATTTTTGCAGAGCTGGATTGTGCCCAGAATATTGTAAGGAAGGGGTTGCACCATCTTGCAACAATCATCTTCTCGTAGTCATTAATTGTATCCTGCTGTTCCAGACGTCTTGAAATCTGGGATTGAACGTATGTCAAACAGATTTACCCTCGCGACTCACTCACTGCCCCCCACCACACACACAGACACACCACCATCTTCCAGTGCTTGTAGAGGAAATATAACCCTTTCTGAGCATTACTGAATTGGAAGAAGGGTCAACCCAGTATGTCCTGCTGCGGCTATTTCATTAAAAGAATGTTCCTCATCCCCATGCATCCACTGGGAAAGTGATACTGTCTTTAAACTAGCGATGACCTCTGATAAATAGGATATTTAAAGACTTTATTTTAGGGTGTATTTGGTCAGGATACTGTGTCAAAACAGTAGGGAAGCCCAGGTTTTGCTGGATATGAAGAGAGTTCAAGTAGTTGTGAAGGGCACAGAAAGGCAACCTGTAATGATATTCATAGGAGGTCTGCTTAATTATACGGAATAAGTAGTAAGCATTGACATATGGATATATGGATAACAATTAAACATAAGGTGGACAGTGTATGATTATAAACATATTTTATTATAAACATATTTTATTAGTAAATGATGTGCATGATAAACAGGCCCAAGAATAAGTTAGGAAAATAAAATGCGGAGTCTTGTAACATTTAACTGCCAGCCTCCATGTGTATGTAAATGTTTATTGGCACAAAGGGATATGTGATATATATTTGTAGGCACATGGGAATACTTGCTAAATTTCTGTAAACACAAGGGGATACGTGGTAGATATTTCTAGACACAAGAGAATATGTGGTAAATGTTTCTAGAAACAAGAGAATACATGGTAAATGTTTCTAGAAACAAGAGAATACATGGTAAATGTTTCTAGACACAAGAGAATACATGGTAAATGTTACTATAAACAAGAGAATACATGGTAAATGTTTCTAGACACAAGAGAATACGTGGTAAATGTTACTAGACACAAGAGAATACATGGTAAATGTTTCTAGACACAAGAGAATACATGGTTAATGTTACTATAAACAAGAGAATACATGGTAAATGTTTCTAGACACAAGAGAATACGTGGTAAATGTTACTAGACACAAGAGAATACATAGTCAATTTTTCTAGACACAAGAGAATACATGGTAAATGTTTCTAGACACAAGAGAATACGTGGTAAATGTTACTAGACACAAGAGAATACATGGTAAATGTTTCTAGACACAAGAGAATACATGGTTAATGTTACTAGACACAAGAGAATACATGGTAAATGTTTCTAGACACAAGAGAATACGTGGTAAATGTTACTAGACACAAGAGAATACATAGTTAATTTTTCTAGACACAAGAGAATACATGGTAAATGTTTCTAGACACAAGAGAATACGTGGTCAATGTTACTAGACACAAGAGAATACATGGTAAATGTTTCTAGACACAAGAGAATACGTGGTAAATGTTACTAGACACAAGAGAATACATGGTAAATGTTTCTAGACACAAGAGAATACGTGGTAAATGTTACTAGACACAAGAGAATACATAGTCAATTTTTCTAGACACAAGAGAATACATGGTAAATGTTTCTAGACACAAGAGAATACGTGGTAAATGTTACTAGACACAAGAGAATACATGGTAAATGTTTCTAGACACAAGAGAATACATAGTAAATGTTTCTAGACACAAGAGAATACATGGTAAATGTTTCTAGACACAAGAGAATACATGGTAAATGTTACTATAAACAAGAGAATACATGGTAAATGTTTCTAGACACAAGAGAATATGTGGCAAATGTTTCTAGACACAAGAGAATATGTGGTAAATGTTTCTAGACACAGGAGAATATGTGGTATATGTATATAGACACAAGCGGATAACTGGTAAATTTGTGGTAATATTTTCTAGACACAATGGGATACATAGTAGATAGATACAAGAGAATACTTGGTAAATGTTTCTAGACACAGGAGAATATGTGGTAAATGTTTCTAGACACAAGAGAATATGTGGTAAATGTTTCTAGACACAGGAAAATATGGGGTATATGTATATAGACACAAGCGGATAACTGGTAGATTTGTGGTAATATTTTCTAGACACAATGGGATACATAGTAGATAGACACAAGAGAATACATGGTAAATGTTTCTAGACACAGGAGAATATGTGGTAAATGTTTCTAGACACAAGAGAATATGTGGTAAATGTTTCTAGACACAGGAGAATATGTGGTATATGCAGGGGTGCCGAGAGGGGGGGGGGGGGGGGGAAGGTACAGTTTACCCGGACACGGGCCTGTCAGGGGGGCCCTGGTCTGGACACACAGTTTTTTTTAAATTTGGTAGCGAGTGCACCGGGTCTGAGTGCGCCGGAGTCAGTTGTTCAGCAGCGGCATTGGGAGTGCAGATGTGGGCGGACGTGGGCCTGCGTGGGCCTGCAGCATCACAGAGGTCCATCTGAGCGTCATTCCGCTTTCCAACTCCAGGGCCTGCTGAGAGCCAGTCACGTTACTTGGGAGTTTACCGTGGCTCGGCGACAGGAGGATACTTAGGGTAGGTAGTCCCTGGGTGTCAGGAGGAACTGGGTCAGAGAGAGGCCACCTCCAGTGGGATTACCACCCACTCTGCAGAATCCAGCCCACCCCACTCCCCACATTCCCATCCCAGTTGCCACCAGCAGCAACAGGTGCCAGTGCCATGTCTCCAGCCCAGCAGTCCCAGACCTGGTTCCCAGTGTTGCAAGTAAGGGGGTACGGCGTGGTACGGAGTACCTGTAAGAAATATGTTGCAGGTACGCAGTACCACTTACCACCACTGTCAATTCTATTTTTATTTTAAGTCTAAATATAAAAATGCATCCGCAGCCCACCCACCCAGCATTATGATTGGTGCTATATGCAGCTACCGGCTACTGCTGATTTAGCCTGTCACACTGACAGGCATCAGCGGAGCCAACAGCATGAAGAGTAGGCTCCACAATTGTAAGCACAAGCTGCCCGGCTCTCCCCCAAGCAAGAGCCAACCCACCCCCAGTCATTCCCTGTTTCTCATTCCCTGTCTCCTGATGCCATTTAGTCACTCTTCTAGCTTTGTGTTACCACGCCCCCTCATGACACATAGCCACGCCCATTTTTTGGTGGAGGCTATCAGTACCACCAAGAAAAAAATTCTACTTGCACCACTGCTGGTTTCCCACCCATGTCCAGGTCACTGTGTTCCAAGGTGGAAGGTGGGTGGCTGGTTGTTTTGTGTCTGCTGCCTCCCTGCATGCTGAGATCCAACTCTGGAAGTCAGCATGTAACCCCTGACAGAGCATGTACTGTAACTCCATGACAACGAGCATGTTAACCCCTGGCAAAGAATGTAACCCATGGCAGAGCTTGTAAAGGTGCCTATACACGTTACATTTATTGTATACAATATTGTATACAATATCACATCTCATCGCATCTCGGTTTTGCGATGAGATGAGATCTAGTACAAAAAGTATGTGCAGCACATACGGGAGGGAGGATCTCATCTCACTAGATCTCATCTCATCGCAAAACCCAGTTGCAATGAGATGCGATATTGTATACAATATTGTATACAATAATTGTAACGTGTATGGGCACCTGTAATCCATGGCAACAAGCATGTTAACCCCTGGCAGAGCATGTAACTCTTGGCAGAGCAGGTTAATCCCATGGCAATGAGCATGTTAACCCCCTAATATGCCATGAGCATGATGTGTGTGGAATAACGTGTATCCACCTTGGAAGCAGTGGCGTAACAACGGGTCCGCAGAGTGTTCGGGGAGCTCTGTCCGTGGGGGCCCAAGGAAGTTGTTGTACCGGGGCCCAGGATTTCTCTTTATGGCCCTGGGTATATGGATATAGACGCAACTGGATAACTGGTAGATTTGTGGTAAGATTTTCTAGACACAATGGGATACATAGTAGATACACAAGAAAATACATTTTAAATCTTTATAGAAACAAAATGTTGAATACAATTGAATACATGGTAAATGTTTCTAGACTCAAGGGAATACTTGGTAAATGTTTCTAGTTACAGGTAAATACATGTTAAATGTTTCTAGACACAAGGGTATACAGTATTTGGTAGATGTTATTGGACACAAAGGAATATGTAGTAAATGTTTGTCGACACAATGAGATACATATGTAATCGATGCTTCTAGACTCAAGGGAATACATTTGAAATCTTTCAAGACACAAGGGAATACATGGTAAATGTTTCATAGACACAAGGGAATTCATATTAACATTTTCTAGACACAAGGGAATTTGTGGCAAAATTTTCTAGACACAATGGTATACGTAGAAGATGTTTCTAGACACAAGGGGATACATGGTAAATAATTCCGGTCACAAGGAAATACATTTTAAATGATTGTAGACACAAGAAAATACGTGGTACATGTTTGTAGACACAAGGTGATATTTGGTAAATGTTCCTAGACACAAAGGAATACGTGGTAAATGTTTCTGGACACAATAAGATAATTATGTAGTAGATGTTTCTATATGCAAGGGAATACATGGTAAATGTTCCTAGACACTAGGGAATAAATGGTAAATATTTGTAGACACAAGGGGATACATTAGATTTTAGATGTTTTTAGACACAAGGGAATATCTGGTCAATGTTCTTAGACATGTGTATCAAGTGTTCGTAGGCACAAGGAGATACCTATTATGCTAGCTATACATAAGAAATGATGGGTAGCAGGCCAATCCGATGGGCAACAGGGCCCTTTACCGGCAAGTGTATACACACTTGCTGTCAGGATTCTAGGTTTGGAGGACCCAGATGTGACCGAGTGACTTGGAGACTTGTTACTGATTAGTGAAGCAATTACTTTCAGATTATGGGGAAGCTATAATAAACTCTGGGTGATATCTCTGGATGAGTGCAATAAAGAATGTCTCTTGGCAAATCAACTGAGAAATGCCTCCTTGGCAATATAATAAAATAAACTCAAGAAACTCACAAAATGCCTCCTTGGCATTATAATAATTAAACTGAAAGGACTAGGGATGCCTTCTATGCACTAAGGCAGGATCCAGGAGCACCAGAATAACCAGGGATACAGGAGCACCATAATACACTGCTGGATATAGACAGCAGCTACGCCTCTGTGCTTCAATAATACAGGAGTGGAGTACTGGTAGATGATGTCACTTGGTGGCAGGAAGCCAGAGGATACTGGCTAGTACACAACAGATGAGGATGTATTGGAGCTGGGACTGGTAGTCGTCTATACACATCAGAAATGGTGTTTAGCAGGAGTCCACTTGCAGCAAACTAGCACACTGAGACTGAATACCAGTGGTCTGGATTGCACAGGAGCAACAGTGTACATATGATGGGGAAACTGCAGGATACTGTGGAACTGACCAGAGATTGACCAGAGACTGGACCAGAATACTGAATCTGCAGAGTTCTTTGGAGCTGACCGGAGATTGACCAGAGACTGGACCAAAGTGATGAATTGCAGTGTGGAGGCTGAACAGCGCCTGGATTCAGTGTGATGGCAGGATTACCGGAAACTGCAAGCGGAGTAGTAGCGGACAATGGCAAAGGTACTGGATACAACTTGGTATCTTGTAGCAAGCAGACAGTGACATGGTAGCTGGATGTGGCTTGGTAACAGCAAGCAGACAGCAAGAAGTGGATGAAAGCCTTACCATGGCAAAGGTACTGTTGGTGGCTGCAGCTGGAGATGGCAGAAAGCCAAGCTGCCACAGATGCAGCGACTTGAAGCTGGTATCATTTAGCAGTGGTATCCCCATACAGGATGCCTGGAAACCACATAGAAGCGACATTGCTCAAGGAATTTCCAGTTCGTTGAGTAGGATATTTAACCCCCTTGCCTTCTATGGATTGGTTGACTTGGCAAGTGGTAGCTGCAAAACCAGGAACAACTCAGTATGATATCAAATGGGCCTAATAGGAGAGATAGCAGCTTCAGGAAACAGACAACCGAGTGGTTGATAGCTGATCAGAGGTGTCCGCTCAGTAATGCAGCAACAGTACACAGTCTCTCACTGAAGGTTAGAAGCATAACTGCGATCTGTATGGAGCAAGGCTGGGGATACTCAGAAATGCTGCAGACTAAAGGGAAGATTCCAAGCAGATATCTGAGCCCAGTATAAAAGAATAGCTAGGTTTGTGACAGTACCCCCTCCTTCAGGGAGGACTCCAGACACCTATGCTAAAACTACAAGGATCATATGAAGATCTCTCAACAGAATACAGAATTTATTTAAATGCTCCAAAAGTCTTTGAGATAAAATAGTTACTCTGTCTAAAGACCTCAGGATCTGTGACGATTCCTCTTCTTCTTATGAGAGCATTGAGAACCTCTAGAAGAAAGTGGAATCTTTCATTCTGAAAAGCATTCAGACGAGAGCACAGGACCACCAAAAAATAGAGTAGCTTCATGATCGGAGTCGTATTCAGAATCAGAGTTCAAATCGAGAGTTAGAAGTGAACTCTTGTTTCTTTGATATGGCACCTCCCACTGGTTCACTGAGATAATATACAGCTGAAGAACCAACGCATATAGTGGGAATGGAGGAATCAGACACTGTTCGGAAAATGAATCTTGGATACCAGAATATCCAAGGAAACCCACATAAGGAGTGGATAAGGTGGTGCACCCAACTCTCTCAGATGGTCTGAACTGAGCAGGGTCTTTGGATGACTTTTACTGGGCAAAAGTTTTTGAAGACTTTGGTTGGCCAGCAGTCTTGGATAATTCAGCTGAACCAACACCTTGGAAGCCTCAACTGAGCAGAAGATTCAGATGGATCTAGCTGGACGGACACCCCTTGGACTTCTGGTGAGGCAGAACCTTGTGGCATCCTAGGCAAAGAGGGCATCTTGGGAGCCTCATGCAAGGCAGGCACATCAAGCATGACAGGCACAATGTCAGGCATGAAAGTCAAGGCAGTATTATCCACAGTCCCGGAGGCAAGGGCAGAAGCATCCTTAGACCCAAGGGTCAGGGCAAACACATCCTCAGGCCCAGTGGCCATGGTAGTAGTTTCCTCCAGCCCGAAGGCCAGGACAGAAGTGTCCTCAGGCCCAGAGGCCAGGTCAAAAGTGTCCTCAGGCCCAGAGGCCAAGGCAAAGCGTCCTCAGGCCAGGAGGCAAGGGAAGAAGTGTCCTCAGGCCAGGAGGCAAGGGAAGAAGTGTCCTCAGGTCCGGAGGTCATAGTGGAAATGACTAAAGGCCCAAAGGTTAGGGCTTACATATCAGACTCTCCTCCAGGGTCCATGCTATACACTTGAAAATGCCTCCTCCTGGAGCTGGACACCCATATCCACCCCCTCCTTGGGCTGGACACCCAGATTGTCCCAATCCCGGCACTGGACACCTGGAATCCCATCTTGCTGCTGGATGCAAAAAATCCTGTTCTGGGACTGATAACTGTAAATCTCCTCTTTGGGGGAGACTGTGAACCTCTTCTTGAGGCTGGATAAGCTAAACCCCTTTCTGGGGCTGTATACAGAAAACCGCTCTTGGGACAGGAGACAGCAAACCTCCTCTAGTGGCTGAAGAACCTGATCCCCCACCTGTGACAAAAGATGCTAAACCTCCTTCTGGGGCTAATGATGTTGAGCCCCCTTCTGGGGCTGAAGAAACTGAACCCCCTCTTGGGGCAAAATATGCTAAACCCCCTTCTGTGGCTAAGGAAGCTGGATACACTATTGGGGATGAATACTGGGCACCCCTCCTGGAGCTGTGGATGTTGAAGCTTTAGCTAAAGCAAGCGGCATTGAGGTCTTTTTTGGTCATCTGAACAGCAGCAATACCACTTTTAACAAGATGGATCTTGGTCCTGGGACCCAAACTGTGATCACGAGACTCTATAAGAATGAAAACTGGAGCCATAAATTCATTTTTTATACCACCAGGAGAGCAATCCCCAATAAAGTGATCCTGACCACTGCAGTAAAAGCACAGACAAAGTAACCTGCACCGGTGAGGCTCCTTGGATAATTTGGGACATGGACGACTTCAAAATTTGTCCGTATTTGACTTGTAAATGGGCTTCTCAGGAGTCCTTGAAATTGGACTGGAGGTTATCTTTGAATTGCTAAGCATAACAGAAGCAAAATAAAAAAAATAGCAGAGTTCCTGTAGCTGTTCAAGCAGGTGGTAGAAAGTTTTTAACGTGTCTCGCTCAAATTCTCTAAAGACTCAAACAGAACCAAAATCCCCATGGTAGAGAGACTGGTACCCCAAAGACTCTTTCTTCCCAGGAGCCTGAACATCCCTGCTTAGGATAGCCTGGTAGCACGGAGCTGAATGTGAAGAGGCCAGATCACCAGATGTTGGAGGAGCCGATGTGCCACGTAGAGGGTCATTAGTTGAAAGAGACTGATGCCATTTACAAGATCCACCAGCCAAATCTTGCAGGAGTCTAAATGCTGATGATAAAGCTCAGTCTGGGTCTCCACTTATATCACAGGCTTGGGCCTTGAGCAAACTGCCAGGATCCTAGATTTTGAGGACCCACTTGTAACCGAGTGACTTGGAGACTTGTTATTGATAAGTGAAGCAATTACTTACAGATTCCAGGGAAGCCGGAAAAAATCTGGATAATGTCTCTGGTCGAGAGCAATAAAGAATGTCTATTGACATATCAACTTAGAAAGGCCTCCTTGGCAATATACTAATTAAACTAGGAATGCCTTCTAGGCAATAAGGCTGGATCCAAGTATTCTGGAATACTTGATCTAGGGACACTGGAGAAGACAGGATCTGGGAGCACAGGAATTACCATGGCTACCAGGAGCACCATGACACACTACTGGATATGGACAGCAGCTATGCCTCTGTGTTTCAAAAATACCGAAGTGGAGTACTGGTAGGGGATATCACTTGGTGGCAGGAAGCCAGAGAAGACTGGCTAGTACACAACAGATGAGGATGTATTGGAGCCGGGACTGGTAGTTGTAGATACACAGCATAAATGGTGTTTAGCAGGAGTCCACTAGCAGCAAACTAGCACACTGCGACTGAGTACCAATGGTGTCTGGATTCCACATGAGCGACAGTGTACATGTGATGGGGAAACTGCAGGATACTGTGGAACTGAGATTGACCAGAGACTGGACCAGAATACTGAATATGCAGAGTTCTGTGGAGCTGACCAGAGATTGACCAGAGACTGGACCAGAGTAATGAATTGCAGCGTGGCGACTGAACAGCGGATGATGAGCATCTGGATTCAGCGGGGCGGCAGGATTAACTTAAATGCAAGTGGAGTAGTAGCGGTTTCGGTAGGAATTACCTACAATCAAAATCCCGAAGGTCAAAATACCGACTGCAATTGACCGACGGTCAAAATACAGACAAGGTCAAAATACTGACATGGTCAAAATATAGACAGGTCAAAAATTAGACACATGTTTTTCATATTTTGGGGGGTCTGTATGTTGACATAGGTCGACATGAACCCCATGCTTCGGGCACGGTGCCTCGCTGCGCTCTGCACACTATTATATTCCCCCTCCATGTCCACTGGGATGGTAAAGTACTGTATGTACAAGTCGATATTTTGACCTTGTCTGTATTTTGACCGTCGGTCAATGGTTGTTGGTATTTTGACCATCGGGATTTTGATTGTAGGTAAATTGACCGCATCCCATAGTAGCGTACAGCGACAAAGGTACTGGATGCAACTTTGTAGCTTGTAGCAAGCAGACAGCGACATGGTAGCTGGATGCGGCTTGGTAACAGCGAGCAGGCAGCAGGAAGTGGCTGGAAGTCAGACTACGAGAAAGGTACTGTTGGTGGCTGAAGCTGGAGACTGCAGAAAGCCAAGCTGCCACAGATGCAGCGACTGGAAGCTTAAATCGGGTAGCATTGAAATCACCATACAGGATGCCTGGAAACTGCATGTAGAAGCAACATTGCTCAAGGCAACTTCCAATTCCTTGAGCAGGATATTTAAATCCCTTGCCTTGCATTAATTGGTTGACTGGCCAGGTGGTAGCTGCAAAACCAGGAACAACTCAGTATGATATCAACTGGGCCTAATAGGAGAGCTAGCAACATCAGCAAACAGACAACCGAATGGTTAATAGCTGATCAGAAGTCTCGCAGTAATGTTCTTTAGTTACTGATATTATAGGATACAAGTTTTATTGCAGACTGATGAACAGCGAGTGATGGCTGAGCTACTAATACGCCAGACTTTTCTACTTACCATACATTGCTTTACATGAGTGAGACCACCCCATGAATAATAAATAAGCTTCAATTATCTTTCTGGAAATCATTAAGAGAAGACAAATCATGTTCATTATGAGCCAGGTAGTGAAGCTACAAATAATCTAAAACTGATACATACTCCACAGAAGCCCATCTAACTCCATCTTGGTGTTAAATTTGTGTTCCTTCTTTCTACTGCTAGCTTAAAAGCGAAAACCATAGTATGTTGTAATAGTGAGGGAGAGGATGTATAAGATGGGACTTTATTTGCTATGGGCAACCAATCAGGATCTACTTCCTATTTATTTAGCATCTTCTAGATGTTAGCATATAGAATCTGATTGGTTGCCCATAGCAACATCACACCTGAAATAGAACTCCCATCTTAGTAAACAAACCCCTGAAAGTCCAATGACATATGTGTGATGTTGGGTTCTTTTCCGAAATCCTTGCTAGCTGCAGATTGACGCAGCTCTTTGATTTACTTCTAAAGTTTCTTTCTTCTCCCATGGGTACCCATTATGTGGAAATCCAGAACTGATGCAGATTTTCTTTTACACTCTAGTAATAATTATTTCTGGAAAGGCGAAAGGTAGGGTGATTTTATCCAAAGTAAAACTAGTACAAGTACAAAACTAGATAATAATATCTGCTGCTGCATAGATCGTAATGCCTGAATTAATGCGGTTGTTCAGCAATATATTAGATTAGGTTGATGTTATAATAGCTATAGAATGTCAAGGGAAGGTTGACACAAGCAAATGGTTGACATAGACATGATCAACACTGAAAGGTCAGCACAATTTTTTCATGAGTTTTTGGGTGTCTATGTAGACACATGTCGACATAGGCACCGTATAAGTGTGCCATGTCCCCTCACATGGCACTCGCCATGCTTCGGGCTCTATGTCCACTTGGTAAAGAATGAAACATGAAAAACACTGTTGACCATGTCCATGTCGACATCCTGTGAATGTTGACCTTGAGTATGTCGACAATTTAAAAGTGTCTTCCTAACCACTGTCGTCCATTAGTGGTCAACCTAATGACTGCCAACCTAGAGTCAATTTATCATGAGTCGGGATACCAATAAAAAGCCAAATAGCTTATTATATAATTACATTTTGTATTTGCGCCCGATATACATTATATATATGTATATATTTTTTAATCGCTTATTGGCCATGGTGGGTTGGGATCATTTGGTCTATTGCATTATGGTCGAAAGTCATTAGGTCGAATCCATTAGGTCGACATGCTAAAAGGTCGACATGACTCTAGGTCGACATGGGAAAAGGTCGACATGATTCTAGGTCGAAAGGTCATTAGTTCGACAGGTCATTAGTTCGACAAGGTCATTAGTTCGACATGGTCTATGTCGACATTCACAAGGTCGACATGGGGGTTTTCACTGTTTTTTTTTACCTGAATGTCAACACAGTCGACATGGACACAGTTTAAAGTGCACTGCATCCCCTCGCATCGCTCGCTGCGCTCGCTATGCGTCGGGCACGGTGCCTCGCTACGCTCGGCACACTATTTTATTCTCCCACCACGCCCTAGTGGATGGTAGGGCATGAAATACTGCCTGTCGGCACATGTTGGCTCAAAAAACAGTGAAAAACTCCATGTCGACCTTGTGAATGTCGACATAGACAATGTCGAACTAATGACCTTGTCGAACTAATGACCTGTCGAACTAATGACCTTTCAAACTAGAATCATGTCGACCTTTTCCCATGTCGACCTAGAGTCATGTCGACCTTTTAGCATGTCGACCTAATGGATTCGACCTAATGACTGTCGAACATAATGCAGTAGACCAAATGACCGCATCCCGCCATGGTATAGTGAATACTGGCAATACAGTTTGCCATGGTATAGTGAATACTGGCAATACAGTTTACAAAACAGATTGTTTTCAGAATAACGAATGTCTCAGTGGAGCGACTTGAGAATGGCACCCAGAGAAAATAACAGAGTTTGACATTCCCCCGCCGTGTATTAGGGTTTCGCTACTGCTGAAGTGGTGGAGAATGTTTTTCATATTCCTTTGAGGCTGTTCTTTGGGAATTACTATATGGAAAATGGGTTAACTGCGCATAAGTACATACGCACTGTACAGTGTTCCCCAGGCACCAATTGTACATAACAAATTAACTCTGTCTCTGTGATAGTTAAGCTCTTTTGGCTGCACGTTCCTGCCAAGGAAAGCTGGCGACATTGAACTAGACGTGCATAGCAGAAAGTTTAATAACTTCCAAGCCTCCCGGTCTGTAATGTGTATGTCGTTACCAGCAGAGGAAGGCCAAGCTGTAATCTGATCCTTTTGAAGATGGGTCCAACCAGTGATGCAAACAATCTCTCCCCTCTCACCCCCTTTCCTTATCCTCCCAAGCAATCCATTAATACCACCATTATCACCAAGGAAAAGCTAAAGCAGATTTCCAAAACAGCTGGGAAGGAATTAAGTACTTGGCCAATTTCATCATGTTCTACATGTGCGAGAATCTCAGTTTGACAGAGTATATTGGATACAAAGTGCGATGAAGAGAGAGGTGGAGGGATGCTGACAGTTGGTTATTTCCACTTTAGAAGCCTGGGGGAAAAGAATTTTGAGCATTGTTGCAGGTTGGGAACACACACTTCCCTTTGCAACAATATGGGCCAGAAAAATTTGCCTGAGTCATCAATTATACATTTGTTACAAAAGCTTTATGAATATCTCTTTACAACAGCATCGATGCCAGCCTATATTAGTGCATAACTATGGAAGCTATCCATGAGGTAAGGTAGGGGAGTAAAATATACCTCAATAGGAAGAGATATTATTAGGGTGAAAACTGAACGGCTGTCCTGCAGGCCTCTGTGATTTGCGGGGTCAGGAATTGGTAATTATTAAAGAAATATTTATTTTTTAGAATGTTTGGCTATCGGCATTACAATATTGGTAATATGGATGGAGCATAAGATGAGCCATGGAACTCTTTGGCACAGAAGCAATGCTAAAAATGCGCCTGAGGGCTAAATACACCATCTGCCAGCATCACAGATCTGAGTGTTCAAAGATGTCGTTCCGGATCACCATGATTGTAGTCATCACCCATCTGAATAAGTTTAAGAATGGGCAAAATAACTAATCTGCTGAGGTCAGGAATTCACATCGGAAGATGCACACACTGGCTTTGGCACTCAGAAAATGAGGGCGATTTGACCCAGATTTTGGTAATGCTGCCCAGTCCCAACACCAAATGGTCAAAGCCTATTATTCATGCTGTGGCCTAGTGGGCTCTGTGTGTAGCGACACCCGACCCGCTCTGCACGTGTATCAACAGCCCACCCACCACCGGACATAGAGACAAACCATGGGATCTAACCCATTGCCCATTAAACTGATGGGCAATGAAGCAGCAGGGAGGGAGAGAGACAGAGAGAGGGCAGCAAGAGATATAAAGGATGTGTAAGAGAGGCAGCGTCCAAGAGTGAGACAGTCAGGGGCCCCAACACAAATATAGGTGGGATTGTACGTAGGAGAAAGAGGGGAGGGAGAGTGGGATGGGATTGATAGAGAGGGAGTTGCTCACATTCTGAGTGGCGGGAGGAGGGTAGATGGAGAGGCTGTGAGGCTGTCACATGTTGATCATAGGGAGGGGTGAGACAGAAGGTTTAATATGAACTGAAAGCGTCACTCACAATTAGAGGTGGGAGGTGCGAGACCATTATATGCAAAGTAGAGGAAAGGGGTGGTTAGAAGCTGTCACATAGAAGCAATGGTGGATGGAGACAAGTGTCACACACAAAGGGGGAAACAGAGTTAAGTCCCATGGGAAGTTATCAAGATATAGGGGAGAGAGAAGTGGTGACAGAACCTGTCACTATTGGGGTTGCAGACACATACAGAGAAGAGCAAGGGGGCATGCTGTCACTTACAGGGGGGGAGAGGGCAAGCACATGCATGCAAGAGCAAGGCTGTCACACATGGGGTCTGGCAGGCACATGCAGGTGAGAGCAAGGGGGCAGGCTGACGCCTACATAGGGTGGGGGTGGTCGGCAGATATATGCACAGTTGCGGAGGATGAGGGCAAAAGCATGTAATGTGCAGGAGGGGGTAGTAACACCTTTAGATCCAGTGCCAATGAACCCTTCAAGTCAGTTACCTTTTCATCTGCTAAATATCTGTATTTACGGGCACTGCTCCGAGGCGCACCACATTTGAATCCCCACACACAGACATTGGCATTTCTCCCCATTCCTCATTATCCAGGAGGGGGCAGTTAAATCCGCTAGTCGAGTGCCGGCCGTACTGGGAGCTGGTGAGTCACTGAGGCTGGGATGTTGACCTGTCCTGGGACTCCCAGCATCATTGTCACCCGGGCCACAGCTGCTTGTTCGGGCATTGTGGATCACAAGCAGCTTGTGCTGGGGGACTAGCAGCGGGAGCAAACACCCACTCGAGGGGCCTGATACACCCAGCTTCTGCTGTCACGCCAGGCCTGGGTTCTATAACACACACACATAGGACAAGCTCTGCAGCGCCAGATTGGGAGGAGGGGGAGACTGCACTGGAATTAGAGAAGGCAGCTGCAGCGCCATCTACTGTACGGCAGTCTAGGTGGCTGGCTTTGTCTTGCCCGGTCCCCGTCTCCTTCCCTACAAGGTGTAGGAAGAAAAACTACCAGCTGCAGCAGCACTACTAATTAAAAAAAACGGTACTTATGTAGTATCTGGGCTGCCGATTTTTTGATTGTATGCCTTAAGTTAAGGCATACAATCAGATGCGATGCGATGCGATATCGCATCGCATCCGATATCGGATGCGATATCGGATGCGATGACCCGATTTTTCCATAGGAATCAATGTTAAAATGATTCCTATGGAAAAATGGGTCCTTTTCATACCCCTACTATCCAAGTGGGCATGGAGTTGGATATAAACCTGTGGCGAGCGTAGCGAGCCACCGAGCCCGAAGCGTGGCGAGCGAAGCGAGCCCCGCGAGGGGACGGTATTCGTCCCCTCGCGGGGCTCGCTTCGCTCGCCACGCTTCGGGCTCGGTGGCTCGCTACGCTCGCCACAGGTTTATATCCAACTCCATGCCCACTTGGATAGTAGGGGTATGAAAAGGACCCATTTTTCCCATTGAATTCCATGTTAAAATGGACTCAGTCCATTTTAACATTGATTCCTATGGAAAAATCGGGTCATCGCATCGCATCGCATCGCATCGCATCGAATCGCATGGTCGCATGCGATGCGATGCGATCTGCCGATCCGACCCGATTTAGAAATCGGCAGCCCAGATACTACATAAGTACCAAAAAAACATAAATTATTCAAAAGGGTGCAGGGGATTACCTGCTGGGCCCTTGGGCCCCATAGCAGTTGCATCCCCTGCACCCTCTATAGTTACGCCACTGCATTTTAAGATGTTTTGTCTTGGAGACAGACCCACTACTTTAGCATTATGGATGTAGATAACCCTTTGCTAACTGGTATAGGGGGATATTCAATGTCGGGTCACGACTGCCGGGCTGGCCCGACAGCCATGACCCTGTCCCATTCTCGGCCCACTTAATGCTCATTTCGCAGGCGGGATTCAATGTCCCTCCTGCCGAGAAGGGGCGTGGCCACGAGTAGCGGCCGGGAATTAGTGAGCTGCGGCTGGGAGCTAGTCAATTACCGGCCGTTCTCGGCAGAACGAGCCCGACTGCTTGTGAAGCAGGGCTCGTTCTGCCGAGATCCCCTGTTCAATGCTGTCGAGAAAGACACAGTGAATAGGGCCCTGCCATCATTTCACCCGTCAAGAATGGCGGCCGGAGACTGAATATCCCCCATAGACCCACTGATATCATAAAAAGTTATGATTTAGAGGTGTATTTGTCACAATACCAAATACATTTATATACAATTATTTTGGTATTCAGGGCATTTCTATACATATCCATAACTAGGATTTCTGCTGTGACATTTTTTTTTTTTTTTTAATGGTTGTGACTAAAGGAGATGTAATAGCTGATGGATTAGACAGGAACGTAGTGTACGTTTTTTGTGTGCTCCAGAGGAAATCACAGTCTTCTGAGCTCATTGTGTTTGTCATTCAAGACAATATATCACTTTTATAAAAACAGTAAAAAAAAGTGTAAAAAAAATGAAATATAAAATTAAAGGGAACAAAATATTTGTGTAAAACCCCTTTTTATTCAATCTCCTTTCTCCACTTGGTCAGACAGTAGAATTCTTAAATGTGGATATGGATTGATGCTCTTACAAGTACAAGGTTCCACAACTTGGATTGAGATGATCCTGCACAGGAACACGAGACGTATTCACCGACTCAGCATGGGTTATGTCACCGTAACAGCAGAAAATGTTTAAAATGTCCTGGCAGTGGCAATATCATGCAGCATATTGTAATACTAGTATAATATAAAAGTGGACCAAAACACACTGACACCATGGAGTTCTGAGAAAACAAGACAGGAATCAGTGTTTCTCAGGGGAACCGGTCCATAGGTCTATCCTATTTAAGATACATTGGGTCGACCATTGAAGATTGAAATAGGTTGACATGGCTAAGGTTCACAGGGTTGGAAGGTTGACAATGGCAAGGTCGACAGTCAAAAGGTTGACACAAGTTTTTCCCATAATAATCCCATATATTACACAAGACCGTGCAAAAACTGTAATCCAATCACTCGTTATCCGGAACTTCCGGGTAACACTATATTTGCTGCACTTCCCTAACAAATGCTAGAGTTTCAGTAGAACCTCTATCATCAGGATCAGTATCCTCCAAGGTGGCAGTCATTTTTAGCAGATTCAATGCAGACATCCAGACTGCATAGAATCTGCCGAGAACTTGTACCCGCACAGTTTCAGATCTCCTAAACTGCCCCTTAGACTGTGGTGGCATTGCCATGCAAGTGCATTTCAGGACTTTTTCTGGCTGCAGCCAGTCTGTAAAATCTCCTCCTATGTGCAATAAGACTTTACTTTAATCTTCGAGTTCCCTGAACACTCCCTCTTCAACTTATCAAATTCCAGAACCATCCACATAACCTCCATAAACTAATCTACCCAATGACATCATTTCTATACAGCCACACATCACTTTACATATTTGCTCTTTCCTCACTTTCACACCATGGTGACCCAAGGCCAAGATTTCTGTGTGACTGGATCATACAACCCACCAAGAACCCCCAATCTGACTGGACCAATATGCGATATGTCACACTTATGTATCAATGCCTATTTTCCTATAGAAAGGGCTCTCTTACCTCTTGGTCTGTTGTTACAATCTTGTCTTATTATTGTTTGCTCCCAAATGTAAAGCACAATGGAAAATGCTGGAAATCTATAGCTATCTTTAAATAAATAAATAATACTAGAACTTTACATCACACAATGAGTGAAATTTTCTAAGGGATTTTCTTAAGAAATAGGTGTATTCGTATCCAGAAATACACCTTTTTTTTTACAAATTCGTATTTACTATCCTGATAATACAGCAATTCGTATTTATGGCACATTCGTATTTGTATTTACAAATACGAATGTATACGCCATTGAAAGAATACAAATAGGAATCACCATTCAAAAGAACCACACACCGCCCAGGGGCATCGAGGACAGCGCTAGGCTTCAGCATGGACAGGTAAGTTCTGGAGGGGGGGACCCCTTCTTTGGGGGGGTCCCCACTTCCCCAGGACCCCTGCCCATGCTGACCAGTCAGGGGGTTAATGCTTTGGCCAGGGGGACTTGTATAAAAAGTCTCCTCCCGGCTGTGGCATTACCGTGCTGGCTGGTTGGGCCTGGTGCTGGTTCTTAAAATACGGGGGACCCTTAGTCATTTTGTCCCCCATATTTTGGGACGCAGGACCGGCCCTTCTCAAATTGTTCCCTGATTTTTTACAACCAGGACCGGCTCTGTGAGCCTGGGGCTGGTTACGGCCGAGGGAGGGACCCCTCGCCGTTCTTTTAATTTATTTATCTCTTTTTTTTTAACACTGCAGCCTGCATGGATCTGACTGATCCGTGCAGACTGCCTATACAAATTTGTATTAGTGGTTGTATATACGGCCAATAATATGAATTAATACGCCATCAGAAAATAAAAAGCAGTTGTATTTGAGTGCTTTGTAAATTCCCCTCCGGAATACAAATTTGCATACATCTATAACAGCCGTATGCATTCGTATTCATTCGTATTAAGAATACGAATACGATTTTTCGTATTCGTATTCTTAGTAAATTTCCCCCAATGTTCCACGTCTATTCCACCTCTCCCAACAAAGTGCCACGGTAAAAATTATTCTTTCGTTATATATTTGAATTTAAATTCTCCCCTTTAATGCGTTTTGGTTCATAATATATGTGCAAAGGTAATAGGGTGTGAGAATCAGAAAGTGAGAGATTTTGGGAGAGCAATTACAAGGCAAAATCAACCTGTTTTTTCATTGTAAATGAATTCCGCTTTAAAACAATGGCAAATTTCTCACTTTCTGATTCTCACACCCTAGACCAGATGCACTAAGCTTCAAAAGTTATAAAATGGGGAGTGATAAACAACCAGCCAATCAGCTCCTACCTGCCATGTCACAGGCTGGGTTTGAAAAATATCAGGTAAGAGCTGATTGGTTGGTTGTTTATAACTCTCCATTTTATCACTTATGAAGCTATGTGCATCTGGTCCCATATTACGTTTGGCCCATAGTGTTTCCAGCACACTAAAACAATTAAAATTAGTAGCACTCAGAGAACAGTGATAATATAACAATAATAAAAATAATAAAATCACTAATACTGTTCCTACATGCAGCCTTAATAAATGAGAAGATAAGCGTACCAAGGAAAATATTTTTTTGGGGTGAGAAAGGGTTTCAGAATGGGAGGGCAGCTAGAAGAGATGTTGATAGACAGAAACATTAGTGGTATTAGAGTACTGTGATGTGATACCTGCCATATTTTATATTTCACAATCCTTCATGGGTGGTTTATATTTGAAAAAGTATAGTGCTGAATTATGTTGTGAAGGTTTTTAGTGAGTATAGTAACCCCTTATCTTATGTACAATACTTCTCTATTAATGCTCATTGTTGGTGTCCTGTTCATTGGGGATACATGTCTTGTCGCTGCAGGGTTAAGCTGCGTAAATAAAGTGAGGTTTCTGGCATTCCTCATTACTGATCGCTCCACAGATCTCCTTACCCCACTGATGATTGAAGACATTAGAAGTCAGACACAGGGTTCTAATTAAACTTTTCAGCCCTCTACAGACCTAATACCACAGCTGCTGAAGGGTCCAGTCAGGCTAACTGCAAATTAACTCCAATCAGGGGGGATTAATGGCAGAGCATGTACCGTACAAGACTGATTCCTAATACTTGTTGTCTGATTAGATGTCCCCAGGACTGTTCTAACCAATAAGGATGGAAGCGGCCCTCTTTATTCTCTAGTCAGCGAGGAATACTTCACTGCATTCACTGCACTATATAGATATTTGACAAACATAAATTTTTTGCTTTTTCGACAAATTTTGTGGGATTCCTAATTTTACCATATTTATTGTTTTAATTTTTTTCCATACTCAAAAAGAGCCGCTAATTGCTGAAACATGCAAAACGGACTTAATCAGATATAACTATGTTAGTGTATATATATATATTTCATTGCTTAACCCCTTGGGTGGTATGCCGCAGTGGACTGTCCCAGAAAATTTCCGGGCATCCCACTTTACATTAGGTGCGCACCAGTGGTGCCTCCAGCGGAGCACCACTGGCGCTCTACCTTTAGGGGTCCCCCCCATCACCCCCTCTTTTCGCCTCCCCCCCACCCCCTTACGGCGATCGTACCCGGAGCTCCCCTGACGCCAGCCACCATTCACTGTGACGTAGGCAGCAGGCTCGGGCATGGTCGGCACGGCTTGGGATGACTCGGGAGAGTTCAGGCACCCAAGTCCTCCCAAGCCACCGCAAAACATCCCCACGCCTGCCGCCTGTGTGATCACTGACAGGCGGCATGGGAGCTAGCTCCGGCGTACTAAAGCCGGAGCAGAAGTGAGGGGGGGAGCGGAGGTGAGGGGGGGGAGCGGAGGTGAGGGGGGGGCTGAGGTGAGGGGGTGGGGAGCAGCGCTTCATAATATCTGTGGTGGGTTTTGCTGGGGCAGGACAAACCTGCCCTAGGAGGTTTGTCCTGCCCCAGCAAAACCCACCACTCAAGGGGTTAATACTCCATTTTTATGGGGGTGTTTTTGAAAGCCCATTGTCAAAGGGTATGTGTAATAGGTATGGGTAATAGGGTATGAAGGTCGACGGGCCTAAGGTTACCAGGGTTGGAAGGTCGACACAAGAATTAGTTGACAATGGGGAGGTTGAAAGTCAAAAGGTCGTTTGACCCTTTTGTTTGGTGCTGAATGATGATGTAAGTCGACATGGACACGTATCAGTGTACCGCTACGCGCGCCATGCTTCGGTCACAGTGCCTCTCTGCTCTCACTCTATTCTCCCTCCTTGCCCTAGTGGATGGTAGGGTATGAAATACATCTGTTTTTGAAAAATCAAAACGTGAAAAACCCATGTCGACCTTTTGACTGTCGACCTTCCCATTGTTGACCTAATGCTTGTGTCGACCTTCCGACCCTGTTGACATTAGGCCTGACAATCTATTTCATGTGTCCACCTAAGCCCTGTCGACCTTTAGTGGTCGACTTAATGTATATCGACCTTCATACTGTTGACCTAGCGACCTTATCCCTTGTTAACTCAGTCTTCATGTCTTTCCATACACATATAACAAATAGGGCATACAGCGGCGTAACTATAGCACCGCAGCCCCCGCCACCGTGGGGGGGGGGGTTGCTGTGCATGTGGCGGTGCTATAGTTAAACCCCCCCCCCCCCCAATCCCCCGCAGACTTATCTATCGCGCTGGTCCCGGCGGCTCCGTTCTTCTGCTGAGGACCACCACAAAATGGCCACCCCTATATAGCACACAGTTCTCTGAAACTGTCTGCTGTATGGGGGCGGCCATTTTGTGGTGGTCCTCAGCAGAAGAACGGAGCCGCCGGGACCAGCGCGATAGGTAAGGCTGTGGGGGATTAGGGGGGGGGTTTGCATAGGCGGCGGGGCGGCAGGGCAGGGGGGTAGGGGTGCTTGGCGGGGCGGCGGCGAGGGGGGGCACCCCCCCCTAACGGCGGGGGGCGCCCAAAACGTAGCTACGCCACTGAGGGCATATTTAACATAGTGTCAGATTTAGAATTTTTGGAAGTGTCGATCCCATTTTTTTTAAATTATACTTGCAAGGACCATATTCTGAAAATCTAACAATAGGTGGTTGCGCATCTTCAGCCATCAATCTCCTGGAATGAAGATGCTGATAAAAAGCGTCATTTAGTCACTTATCCGGAGCTAGAAGTCTGCATGCAAATTGTGAAGATATAAAACAGTAGATGAATCATAGCAGAAAATAATACTATAGTGCATACAAGATTCAGTGGGCTCTACCCAAGTACCCTGTGCAGAGAGTGTTACGTTTGGGTGGGGTTTGTTGAAACTGAAATCTAAATTGCATTGTAAAAATAAAGCAGCCAGTATTTTCCCTGCACAGAAACAAAATAACTCACACAAATCTATACATGTTACATCTGCCCCACCTGCAGTGCACATGGTTTTGCCCATTTTGAGAACAAATGTGTACTGCGATCAGATCTGAATAAGGGCCACAGTGTAGTAACATATCCCTGTACATTCACGGTAATTGGGGGGGGGGGGTTGGTATGGATCATTAGGTCACCAGCAAGTACGACGACAAGCATTAGGTCGACACCACTAGATCTAATGACCCTATCGACCTAACCCATGTCGACTTTAATGCATGTTATCCTAATGGTGTCAACCTACTTACTGATGACCCAATAGGGTTACCACCTAGTCCCTTTAATTCCGGACACATATTAATTACACAGGTTCTGTGGCTGGCTGACTTCAAGACTTCCACTTCACCTGATTTTAAACTGCCACAGAACCTGTGTAATTAAAATGTGTCCAGAATTAAAGGGACTAGGTGGTAACCCTATGACCCAATGACCATATCCTGGGGGGGGGGGTTATGGATACAGATTGTTTCATGTTGTCCCGGTCCTGCTTTTGCTTTACCAGAGAGAAGAAATGCATTATTTGCAGATGTTATTGGTTATATTGGTTTTTTATTATTTGTCAGATTCTAATAACCCGGGAATTATCCTGAATCCTCCTCTGAGGCTTCTTAGAATAGATGCAGTCACTTTTACTAACTGTGGGTGATTCAGCTTCAGTCCATGTTTTACGAATTCGGCCCTGTTCCTATGTTTTGGGTGTGATGTGGGGAAAAGGGGAAGGGGGAAGAGACCTGAGCACAAGTTGCACTGAGAAAGAGCGATGGATTATCGCCTGGACAAAGGATGTGGAGAACAGCACTCACTAGGTTAGTCAGGTAAATGCAGCGGTAACCAGCGACAGGTTGTAGGTAAAAGTGGTAACTAGTGTAGGTCAGATTATGAGGGCAGATTATAAACTCCACAGTTGTAAAGATTACAGCTGCTGCTGCTGATTGTCAGGATCGTCCTGATCACCTGAAACTCAGTGAGCGGTCTGTATTGGTAACCTGTAAGCTTGTAGTTGAATACACAGTAATGCTGTGTACACACGGGGGAGATATATTGCTCAGCCATATATTGCTGAGCAATATATGGCTGAGCAATATATTGCTCAGTTTCTCCTTTTCATCAGCGACCAGAGATGGTCGCCGATGAAAAAGAAACTGCCCGGGGGAGCCCGGCAGTGGTAATCAGCTGGTCGCAGGAGCATGTTCCTGCGACCAGCGATCACCACAGGGGCAAAAACGGGAGCGCGCACCCGGCGATATATCGCCGGTGCACACTCCCATTGCGGGCAATATGGTCGCTCAGCGACCATATTTCCAGCGATTTTGGACAAAATCGCCCCCGTGTGTACGCACCTTAGGATGGAGCATCTGCTGTCTCCTCCTGAGGATTCAGGTGCCCTGGTGACGCTAGGTCAGTGCAGGGTCTATCTGTGTCCCTCAATGGGAGATGAGAGTGCCCCCCAAAAAATGACCAGGATAGTGGAGGGTAGGTATGCAGCAAAGAAGCAACTTATGTCTAGCGGATCAGTATGCTGCTTCTTCCCATTGCAGGAGCATTGATGGGAAGTGAACGTTACTTGCCGCCAGACAGAGGGGCAGATGTACAGTATTACGCCTTAACAAGAGATAAATGCACGGGTGATAAAGAGAGATAAACGTCCAGCCAATCAGCTCCTTACTGACTTTTTTCAAACACAGCCTGTAACATGGCAGTTGGCAGGTGATTGACTGGACGTTTATCTCTCCTTATCACCCTTGCACTTATATCTTTTTAAGGCTTAATACATCTGCCCCAGAGTGAGGTATAAACAGAGATATGTGCCTTTAAAAAATATATGCACCTATGATGGAAGTTAAACGGCACAAAGTATTGCTGGCAGTGCTCTGTGCCATAATGGTATATATACCCCGTAGTGGGAGTTTGGGCGGCACCAAGCCCTGCCTTGCAGCATGGATTTTGGAGTGAGGAAAAGGTTCTGCTTGATGCAAAAGCAGCAGCGGCAGTGCGGTGTGCCGCCCTTAGTGTAGCGGTTAGCGCTGCTTCCCTGCTGCCGGGGATGAAGTCGTGCTGATTCTCCGTGGTGTGCCAGGACGGCATGTAGGCGCATGTGCGGCTAGCGCCCGGTCATAGGTCAAACGGCCATTTGATGCACCCATCACTCATATGTTTAATATTGTCGGTCTGTTTGTCCAAAAAGTGTTTTGGTGCTAATTAATAAAAGTTATGTCTTAATAATATACACCATTATTACATACTTACCTTGCTCTTTTTCCAAGCGTGCCCCCAAACAAAGGACAGTACTTTTTCTCCCCTCCACCAGTCCTATGTTTTGGGGACTGCACATGTGCAGCCCCCCTGTGAGAACACATTCAACGACTATCACAGGGGGCTGGCACATGGGGACACCCAGCGTTTCCTGAGCATGCCCAGACAAATGGAGGGTGAGCCCAGAAAAATGCTAAACGTCCCCATGCATGGTGAAGCCTGCATGGGGTGATCGGCTGACGACACAAGACATCAGTGCCTGCCCCCTCTTCGGACATTTTCCAGTCAAATAAAAGTCAGTGTAAACTGATTTTTATATGCGAACATGGGAAAAAATCATTTGATGGTTGGCGATCATTGAATGATTTCTCATCAATGCGTACGCCCACATGTGAATAGATGTGTACGTGAACACATCCATGGCATGGTGGTAGGAACCTTCATGGGGCGGCAGTGGGCAGGCATTTGTTCACCCGGCGCCCTTGTAAGCAGCAAAAGACCGCTTTTCAGCAAAAGTACCTGAATCAGACCCATAAAGTCATGTGCAGTACTCAGTGGCGCTGGGGGGTGGAGTGTTTTTTTTTAATACAGGCCTGGGTCAGATGGAAGGTCCCGGGTCCTGCTCCCCATAGCAGGGAGCCGGGCAGTGGGAAGAAAGATGACATTCTTCTGCAGCAGCACAGCCTCTCTCCCCAGCCCAGCACACACTGCTCTCTGTTTGCGAGATAGGCAGCTACAGCAGCAGCTTGTCTTCTCTCTCCCTGTCCAGGTGTGCCATAACACTCTCCCAGTAGCCCCCTCCGGTGGCCACCCCTTGCCATTTCATCAGGGTCCAACAAACCTGTTGACGCCCCTGGTGGTATTCTGGTTGATGAAGTAGCCACTGACAAATATAGATATTTCAGATGATTTTCCCTATTACTAAGGGAAGAAAGCAAAGTTTTGTTATTTCCTGGTAGTATTCTGTTATCATTGCATCATTCGGCAGGGTGGGGGGGGGGGCGGCGTTGACCTATTTGCTACGTTGTAAGTATACGCAGCCTAGCGAACAGCCCTGAATAAGGCCCATAGTGCAGATGCTATGTGGGCAAGGCACCGCTGGCACACACCTAGTTACGTGCCTGCATTACTTGTCATTCCTGCCCCATTGAATATTACAGCCTAAATTCTCTCACACAAAAACACACTTTTATACACATTAAACCAACAGTGTATGTCTGTGTACCTGGGGAAGAGTCCAAAACATATGGATAAAACTAGGGAGGTCAATCCTGAGATCAAGTTCTGTTGTATCCCGGGATTCGACCCAACATTGACGGTATTTTAATCCCGGGATTGGAATCTCGGATTGGATTTCGGGATCAGTTTGCTCATGTACAATTTACTTATTTATGACGGGCAGAGCTGAGCACTAGGAGTGAACAGCTTAGATCAGGCCTGGCCAACCTGTGGCTCTCCAGATGTTGTCAAACTACAAATCCCATCATGCCTTGCCACCGTTTTGCTATAAGGGAGTGTTAAAACTGTGGCAAGGCATGCTGGGATTTGTAGTTTCACAACATCTGGAGAGCCACATGTTGGCCTGTCCTGGCTTAGATGCTACCCAGCAATTAGGTTGTGTGGGTGTAAGACATGATGTTAGGGGTCATGCTACACAGTCACACACCTGACTCCCTTCAACTTTGCCAGCCCTCCCGCTTAAGGACTAGCAGGTCCCAGCATTGCAAGGCGTCTGGAGGCCAATCCTGGAAATCCTTGGATTGAGAGATTTTGCCTCTCTAGGTGAAACTCAGCACAAATCCATAACCCCTGCTCTTTAAGGCAGCAGTGTAAACCACCATGCAGTCAGATTTATGTGTCTCTGTTTCTACTTTCTACACACCAGTGTTACCAATGGCATTTTGAAAACGATAAGCAGAACATTTTAGGTTTATTGGTCTTTTTCATAAGAGTGTACCACAAGGCTGATTGACAGTTCTTCTGCAGTTCCCAGGTCTAGTAAAAAATGAAGACTTACGTCTGCTGAATAGGGGTTTATTTACTAGTATGGGAGTTCTAGCGAAGGTGGGATGTTGCCCATAGCAACCAATCAGAACTGACTTCTTATTTGTATAGCACCTTGTAGAAGATCATAAATAAAATCTGATTGGTTGCAGATCATAGATATAATCTGATTGGTTTCCATAGCAACATCCAGTCTTCTATAGAACTCTTATATTAGTAAATAAACCATACTTGCCTACTTTGGATTTCACATCTCCGGGAGAAGCCCGGAGAGGCAACACGTCAGGGGGGCGGGGCAAGGCTGACATCACTTGGCCCCATGCGGGAAAACGCTGTGATTCGCGAGCAGTGGAGAGGGGACAGGGCTTAAATGACGCAAAATGCCGCAATCGCGTAATTTAAGCCCCGACCCCTCCCCAGGGACCTGCGATTTTACCAGAAAGCGGGAGACTTGCCCACCTTCCCTGGGGACCTGGAAGATGGACCTGATTTTCGGGAGGCTCCCTGCCATTCCGGGAGGGTAGGCAAGCCTGAAATATACCCCCCTAGAAAGCAAGCTCTTACTGTATATTTCTGGAGTACTGTGGCAACTAGTAAAGCAACAGAGCGCAACAGAGCGCACCAGCAGGCGAGTAGTTAACTGACATTACCCTACCACGAAACACGCATTCCGAGAACTCGTTTTCCTGACGGATTTGTTAAAGAATGTAAGATTACTATAATCCCAGGACGGGATACGGCTCTCTGAGGACGGACCCAGCTAGTTTAGCATTTTTTACCATCTTAAATTAGAAGGTACAGGAGGGGGCAACCCACTTGAAAACAAGAGCACTTGGGTATTCATCACTGGATTAATATCATTATTTCCGGCTATGACAACTGAAGTGTGTAATGGCTTTTCAGATTTGTTGTTCATGGATATAGCTATAAATGTGTAATCTTTCTTTGTTGCCAATACTTATGGATATAACATTTATGAATTGTGAAAGTTGAGGGTTTTACTTTTGCACGGCTTGGAGAGGTAAAGGAAAGCTCAATTGTGATATGAATTTGAAAAGTTGATTAGTTAATATGAAAATGATGCAAGTGGTAAAAACAACGAATTCCTGTACTTATAGGGGTTCTCCTTTCCTCATGGACACTTCTACTGACAAGTATCAGTACCAGGTATATAAACTGGTTATGTTCCCTGTTGTGACTATGACGCATGATTGTGAGTCATTGTAAGTGAATGCTATATGCCAGTCTCGGGAGCAGTGAGAATGGCACCTCCTTTCTTTAAGCCCATTAGTTTTACAAAGAACTTTTAGTGTTTCAGTTTGTCTTTTGACAGTTGTATATATCTGGGCACTTCCTGTCACTAGGTCAGATCAAGTGATAGGATAAGGGTGGGTATCCTACTCTCCCAGCCTCCTGTGGATCTCCCTAAATATTCAGGAGTCCCTCGGACGCTCCAGAAGAATAGGTAGGTATACTCTGTGGGACATTGAACTCTTCCACAATGTGTGGTGCTTCAGCCATTAAACATGCCTGTACTGTACAACTGTACATGTTATTTCCAGTCATACTGTATGTGTATGTGTGTGGGGGGGGGGGGGATGCTCACCTAGGGTTAACACCTTTTTGTTAAGAGATTCCCGGACAGTGGTCCGCCCCATGACAAACCCGCAGCCCACCTACTGACCCGCCCCCAGCCCTGTGACCCTCCTTATGTTGATTTTTTTAACCTTTGTTTCAATTTCATTCTTGATTTTGCATACCATAATGCCAGTTACATGTTACATCACACACAGTTATGCTCATTACACGTTATGCCACACACTGTGATGCCCATTACATGTTACACCATACACCGCAATGCCCATTACACATTATGCCAGGACTCAACAAGTTTTTAGTAAAGGAGGGACAATATGGACAGTGCGTACCGTAGGCGCGCGTCAAAAATTTTCAACATAATGCAGATTACACGTCACACACCCATTATATAGTATACAAAATGCCATAGTATACCACATGCCATAATGCCCATTACATATTATGCCACACAGTGTAATGCCCATTACACATTATGCTTATTACTTGATATGCCAGGACTTGAATTTATTCTAAAATAGGGACAGCATGGACACCGTAATGCAGATTACACATCACACACCCATTACATAGTATACCACATGCCATGTTATGCCACACACCATAATGCCCATTACATGTTATACCAAACACCATAATGCCCATTACACACCATACCAAACACCATAATGCCCATTACACATTATATTAAACACCGTAATGCCCATTACGCCGAACACTGTAATGCCCATTACATATTATGCCAGGACTTTTTTGTAAAATAGGGACAATAAGGCAGGGGAAGGGGGGATAGGGTTAGGCAGTAGGTATAGGCTACAGAGAGGAAGTGTTAGGCAGTGGTGTACAGTATAAGGGTTAGTAATTAGCAGGGAAGGTTAGGGTAAGCTGCTGGGGAGCATTATGATGGGGAAGCTGGATAGTTAGTTATCTGTAACAATTATAAGGAGAGTGCTCTAGAACAGAAGACACCCCCCTTTAGCAATAAATAATCCCCCCCCCACCAATCAGGCAGAACATCAACTCCCCCTGGCAGGTCATCTCCCCTTATCATAGAATAGTCCCCTCCCATTCAGACATATTGACTCCATCTAGTAATACAATTGCCCCTTCCTCCCCTTAGCACTAAATAGTCCTCCTCCCCCACAGACCGATCATCTCCCCCAGTACAGAATAGCCACCACCACCTTTCCTCCCTCCCCATATACACACACACAAAGTAAAACTGTTTTTTTTTTTGTTTTTTTTTTACACACACATCGGGGGCCGGTCCGATTGGCTCCAGTCTGTGTCCCAACCGAGTCCTGCATTATGTGCACAGTGCAGCATCAATTCGGCTGGCCGGCACCGTCTGATTGTGGCCAGGGGAGAGCAGCACGGCGCAGACAGGGGCAAGGGCTGGATGCGCACCCGCTCTTTATCCATTATCTGCTGCGGCCGCACTGACGTGCTTAGCTGTCATTCAATACAGCGAGACCCAGTAATGCACTGAGGGGGCATGGGCACAGTTGACAGGCAGCCCAGGTCCTCAGACCTGCTGCCAATTAAAATTCTGTCCCTGTCTACTGGTCCCCGCTGTTATCCTGAGCTGGCTGGCTCTGATTAAGATGTGCTGCTGCTTCAATAGTGCCGGTCATTAAATGGTGCCTGTACACCCCCAGCATCCCCCCACACACACGCCTATGTGGAAGTGGCTGTGCAGAATTAGTCCGGCGCGTTTCGTCCGGCAGCCTCTCTCATCCACCAAGAGGTGGCGCAGTTGCCGGAATAGGTATAGTCCCGGAACACCACCCATCCGGACTCCGGACACAGAGCTTAAATACCGGACTGTCTGGATTAATCCCGGATGGGTGGTAACCCTATGCTCACCCCCAATTTATTTAAAAAATTGGCTCCACTCCACTGGTACAGGGCGGCCTGCCTAGGCCACATCTAGGTGTGACCATACCTCCCAACATGACCCTCTTCAGGAGGGACACAATGCTCTGCTCCTGGACTTTCCTCTTTTTGTCCTCATCTGTGTTGAACAGGGTAATTGCAACGAAAGTTCTTTCGACACAGGTGATGGCAGTCATACATTGGGCCAGATATATCAAGCTTCAAAAGTTGAGCACTATATAGAAGCACAACCTCAGTGGCACATCATGCAGAGCCTGAGGTAGAGTGGAGACTGCTGCTGTTCTGTAGTTGTGTTGCTTTACAACCACCAGCATTAACAGTTGTACCTTTTGGATGGTATCCAGAGGTGATTGTAACCCCTGGGCTGCTGCGCCAACCATATGATACCAGTTCAGCACATGTTACATACATTTTATCACATAGGTAATATATATGCTGGACAGTTCCCCTGGGGTTGGCACTGCTGTATACACACAGCACCATACAACACCCAGGAACCAACAAAATGCATGGTGAGTACATTGATTGGGGAACCATGTGCTGCAAGCTAAAAATTGACACCCCAAAAACCTTAAAAACTCAACTTTTCATGTGTTGATCTTTTTCATGTCGACATATATTCCATGGCAACCTTGTGCATATCAACATTTACTGTCAACCTAATGGACCAAATCCCTTGTGAATGGTGAAGCTGTGTATGTATCATTTAGGACATAGGTTATCTGAGAGATAACTTAGAAGAGGTATATTTAATTGTGCCTGGGAACAATCCTCATTATCTCCATCTGGCAGAATAGGGATTCACCCCTACCTGGTATGAGAACATATTCATCATCTGCCTATACTACACCTGATCACATTGTTTACACAGCACACCATAGCACCATGACCACACTTGCCGTTATAAACTGAGACGCGTGACCATGCAGGATCCAACATGTTAACAGCTTGCATTGCCTTTCCCAGTTCTGTGAGATGGCTGATAACCCAGCTTCCAGTATTTGGGACCGGAGAGGACAGAGCAGATGTCCCATTAGGGACGAGTTAAGATGAGTTTCCGTTAGTAGGAGGAATTCCCACACACCCTGCTGCCATCTGCCCATTAGATCTGTGCCTCATCAGTTTGGGCCATGTGGCTACACACTCGTGAATCAGGGACGTACGATATGGTGCCAGACGAAGACAGCTGTCTTCATCTGTGAAAGATGATTGATTGTGTCTGCCAGTGCATCACGGAGCCCGTTATTGTTAGATATTATGCATAGGCATCTGTGTGTAAATTGAGAGATATAGAGCAGGAAAAATGCAATCACAATATCATCTTCCCGCTGCATATTTACAAAGACATTTCTGACTTGCCTTTAAACATATACAAATATAGGGCGAGTCTAAGTAATAAACCCAGAGAGGATTTATCTAATCAAGTGTCCACCGCTTTGATACAGTATTAACCCTTTGAATTCGTCAAAATAGGTGTGAAAATTGGCAAGCAAACATTTTTATTCATCAGAATGACCTGTAATGATTGCCTTATATAGGAAATATGATCTTTTTTTACACATTTTCTTATTTGAATTTATATAACAAATGGGAGCAACGCTGGCATTTTTAGCAGCTATCTTGAACATTGTTTACAGAGATGTTGGCATTCAAAGAGTTAAGTTGATACAGGTATGTAAAGATACTTAATTCTGTCTGTACTGTATAACATTTCATAGTATATGATACCTTATTTTGCAGTCAAAATATTGCATTTGTTTTGTTCTATTTGGATTCCACATCCGTTTGCACCAAGCATCATTTATGTTCCTTTGTGTGCTACCTAATATTATAATATATGTATTATTTATTTATTAACAGTTTCTTATATAGCGCACACATATTCCTCAGTGCTTTACAGAGTATAGTTGAACACTCACATCAGTCCCTGCCCCAGTGGAGCTTACAATCTATATTGCCTACTACATATAAACGCACACAGACATTCTAGGGTTAATTTGTTGGGAGCCAATTAGCCTACCAGTAGATTTTTGGATTGTGGATATATAAAGTTCAATCCTAAAGTGCAAATGTGCATGTTGTGTCATCACCCACCGACTCCTGTGCAAATGCATGTATTCCTGCAGGAGAATGCATGGATTTCCAGCAAGGGTGTGTAAACGTTTCCTCTGATTTGTGTCAGAAGTGACGCAACCCGGCTAATGGATTGGGAACAAGGCTAGGTGCAGAGTGTGCTTATACAGACCATTCCCTGCTCTGTGGTTTGGGGCACAGCATTTTCTCCATCCAAGAGCTCTTGTGTCATCCTCATTCTTTTTGTAATTGATCTTGACATTTACTAGATGGGCAGATAGGACAAAAAGAGATCTAAAATGCAAAAGTCCCAACTGAAGAATATATAAAATAATTGATAAAACAAATAATGTAAGCAATGCTTATACGTGAAATAAATACATATGTGCAATCAGGGCCGGTGCTAGGGTGTCCGGCGCCCTCCTGCAAACCATACATTTTGCGCCCTTTCACATTGCCTTTGCAACAAGCTGCAGCCCGATTGTGGGAGCGTATGCAACATGCGATCCTATGGAGGATCTCGGGTGCATGTACATGTATGCACCAACACCATCTCAGTGCTTTGTCCGCAAAATGTTGCAGGCACTAAAGGTGCCCATACACCACACTGTGAGAATCGCATATGTTATGTGCTAGATCGCATCGCATGGCATACATGCAATGTGTGTGCGATGCGATCCGAAAGCAGTACAAAAAGTATGTGCAGCACATACTTTTTGTACTGTGCGATGCCCGATTGTAGCATGTATGGCCACATTTAGGCACATAATCCAGCCCATTATTTAAAAAGTGTCTAAATTAATATAAAAAAAATTATTCAAAAATTTGTTATAAACATGTATAATAAAAGACTGACTGTTCTTTTGCTGTTTAACTGTTGTGCACTCCCTCCTCTTCTATCTGCGTAGTCAGGACGCTGAGGACGCCATTACACCCCTCTCGTGACTGACGGGGAAAGGAGGGGAGATGGAAGAAGAGGGGAGGAGATAGAGGGGGCGGAATGTTGGGGACTGGCAGTGGCACTGGCACAGCACACTGAGAAGAGGGAAGGAAGGGGAGGCGGTGCTGCTGCCTGTTTGTCATTTGATTGACAGCTGACAGGCGCAGGAAGCAATGGGTAGGGGGCAGATGACATGTCATCCAGGCATTCACAGACAGCGCTACATGCCTTAGCGTAAGTGTCCGTGAGGAAGAGGGGGCAGGTCGGAAGAAGGAGGAGGACAGTGTGTGCGCGGTGCAGGGAGCTGCTCAGCCTCTCCATACTGCCGCCCACTGTCAGACAGCTGCTGCGGGCGGCACGCAGGCTGTGTGCACTTGTGGGGCAGGGAGCAGCTCTTTATACTGCCGCCTGCCCGCTGTCAGACAGGTGCTGCGGGCGGCGTGCAGGAAGTACTGACAGTGAAGGATGAGGCAGCTTCAGCAGAGCAGGGAGGGAGACAGCGCCTTTTCAGCATGGCGCCTCCCTGCTTTGCAGGAGCTGCTGAGTGGGTAGCGCCGGCCCTGTGTGCAATGTAGAGATGAGCGGGTTCGGTTTTACGCAAATTTACTTGGATCTCAAATGGGGATCGTACTGGCTGTCCAAAAACATGACAGCCGATAACCAATAGGAAAAATCCGAAATTGCAATAATTTGGCGAGTAGAACCGAGTATATCTGAGTAAAACTGAACCCGCTCATCTCTAATGTAATGTTATGATTACCTATTCCTGTATTCTAAACTCACCTTAAATAGTGTACTGGCTTCAGATTCAGCAGTGTTAAGCCAGAGCTGAAAGAAAGAATCCCCACATTCCGGGACCACATCCCCCACATTCTCTGTCAGCCATTTTACATATATGATTGTAGATCCCTGGCAAGCCTGGGAATAGCAACACTATACCCAACCCCATTCTCTGTATCACTGACTATAAATGTTACTTCAGAATGATAGAATAGCAGAATTTTTACACACAATGTTAGGGTTAAATTAGTGTTATTCTTAGATGCATGCAAAAATTTGTATAGTCAGAATGGTCTTGATTCAGAAAATCCGGGCAAATTCTCTCCTAAATTATTTTTTATTGGCCAGATTAAAAAAAAAAAAGGTAAAAGGAAGTAGTGGCCCGTAACAAATGTCATATTTCTGTTGGAGGGAGCTAAAATAATGTTGTGTTGCTTCCAGATTGTGTTGATGTAATGCTTCCTCCCACCAGCCCAGAGGACACTGGCAGATTAAGTCACTTGCTGAAGCCTGGGATCTCGGCATAGACAGTTCCCAGTTTCCCCACAGTAGGGAACCTCAGCCTATTAAGCCGACCCCTATTGCTCAACTCGCCTCTCCTGACACAACTGAGCGCACACACACAAGGCTGAACAAAACGGGGACAATTGGTGACAAATGGATGGCAGAGCATCCCGTGTCAGTGTTGCCACAGTGACACCAGCCAGGCACAGAGTAAAGAGCAGGATGTGACAGGAGATAGAGTGAGACAAAACCCTGTGTCACACAGGTGCATTGCACAAATACATAACAATATTTAGTTAGCCCTCTTTTCAGAAAGCCATAGTTATCACTGCTTATGATTAATGGTGTGTACACACTAGTACAATCTGCATAAGATCCAGATGCGATTACAATTTAGACTATCTGCATACAATTTACACTATCTGCATTCAATTTAGACTATATAGTGCAGATCTGCACTATATAGACAGGGCAGCCAAGACTTTCTGGTTAAGATATGGGAGCGCGCATCTTGAACGCATCTGGATCGCTTGGGATAAAACCCATACAATCTGCATGAGATCCAGATAAGATTTTGACTATATAGTCAAAATCTTATCTGGATCTTATGCAGATTGTATCAGTGTGTACACAGCATAACACATCAAGATCTTTGGGAACATTTTTTTATTCAGAAGCAGACTTTCCTTGTTTGTAAGATAGGGGTCATTTACAGTATTTGCTAGTAACAGAGCTATTGCAGAGGTAGAGTCAGTTTTGCAGAAGAATCTAGTGTGTTTTTGCATTGTGTATTCTCCAAAACAGATTATGGAGGTGCGGCACACGATGAGGGGTAGGCACCTCAGTCCATCCTCACTTGCCACTGAAGGGGGTATTGGGGTAGTCACCAGCAGGATAAGTTTAGTGGGGGATAAGTTGGCAGAACTGCAGGCAATGAGAGGTTTTATATATGATATACATACATACAGATAGATAGATAGATGGATGGATGGATGGATGGATGGATGGATGGATGGATGGATGGATGGATAGATAGATAGATAGATAGATAGATAGATAGATAGATAGATAGATAGATAGATAGATAGATAGATAGATAGATAGATAGATAGAGATATATGTAAATATATAGAAATAAAAAATGGAACAGACTTTCGCTTGCGCTATATGCATCAGCAGCACCCTATGATACCTCCCTGTTAGTGGAGGAAGACATAGAATGGATAGAAATAGATATAGAGTGCGCTTAGTAATATCCACCACCTTCACACACAATTTTAACAGTGGTCTGATATTTTAACATTTTTTAAAACATAAAGTCAGACATGCAAATCAGACATAAATTACATTGATCAGTTCTTTCAAGATGGAACAATACCCAACGTGTTTCGTCATAAATGACTTCATCAGGGGGACTGATTCCAAACCATCTATTTTTAGTGTTAGGAATAATCAGTGTTTTTTTAGGGTTTTTCGCTTTTAGTTGTGTTCTTTTTATATGGAAGTGTGATTGCTTCTTGCGGGATCAAGGAAAAAAGTGGATGTCGGATAATTGTGGAAAAATGTGGATGTCAGATAAATTGTAGGTAAACCAGAGCCAGCAGTCTGGATCCTATGCCTCCAGTGTCTGGGTACAGCCTGAGCATAATACTGGGGTTACAATGTATCTTGTATTTAAAGACCAGCAATAAACACACTGTGTTGCATGTTTAAAGTTCAAATTATTGGTAAAAATTCTATGACATTAGTGTCAAAGTATACATAACAAAAAAACTTACACTCACCAAGGGAACCACTGTTACTGGGATTCCTGACCCAGGGATTACTGATCTGGATTTTAGTGTATTAGGGAAGGGAGGAAGGGCAAGGGAAGGAAGAGGTACATGTATGAAGCAATGATAATGGAGAAGTGATAAAGTTCCTGGTACTTTATTACTGACCAATCAGCTTCTGACTGTTAAGTTACAGACTTGGGTTTAAAAAGGAACAGCTAAGAGCTGATTGGTCAGTGATAAAGTACTAGACACTTTATCACTTCTCCTCCCTTATGACTGCTTTATACATCTACCCCAGGGTCCAATGGGGAAGGGGTAGAAAAGAGGTGTGCATAAAAGGATTTATATTGGAAAAATGTTGTGTATTTATTTTTTGTTTTTACACACTAAAAAATTATAGCAAACATAGGAGGCATTTTTAACACTTTGAATGCCAGTGCCGCTCACAGTCACTATTTATTTTAGTATAAATAAGTACAAATACAGCCAATTCAATTACATGAAGTGTACTGTAGTGCTTTAAGCCTTTGGCACTCAAAGGCTTAAAGCACTCTATCCAGGCTTGGAAAAAGACTAAAGGTGCATACACACTGTACAATTTTTTTGACCATTTTTTTTTTTACCAATTTTGTTCATTTCGGTCATTCTGAACGAAATTGGTCAAAATATCTTTCAGTGCATTTGCGACGAATGACGAATGATGATGCGTATACCCGCCAGTTGTTCATCAAGGTTGTTCATCAACTGTCCATGCAGCTCTATTTGGATATCTTTCAAAATTAGCCTATAAACTGTAGCTAGATCTTTCGTCTTTCGTCTGTCATCAATATCTTTCATCAACATCATTCGTCCAGGACACTGGGTTCAAGGGAAATGTCTTTCAACAAAATTGGTCAAAAAAATAGCACAGTGTGTATGCACCTTTGAGAAATAGTGCAGAAAGCTGTGTATGTACAGCATATTGGTTATAGGGGGGCCCATTTAGTACTGAATATTTGTGGCTTATTCCCAGAAAACACCTGTTTTCAGGAGTTAGCCGCCAATATTAAGTACCTCCCGAATATAGGATGGAGGGATCACAGTAGGAATCTCCGATCCCTGCTGTGATTCCTCCTGCCCTGCTCGTAGCCGCTTCCCCCACAGGTTTCTATGGGAGATGCAATGCTGCCCCAATGTATCAATATCGGGCAACATTGCATCAGGTTTCGAACTTACTGCCATTCTTAGATGGCAGTAGCCTATTGTAGCCTATGGGCTACATACGGCACTATTGGTGGGTCGGTGGGGGTATCCAATTGCTTTGATGTAGGCTATCCTATTAGCCCCAAAAATGAAGTGGCAAAAGCACATAGGTTTCATAGGTCTCAGTATATGTGGCAGTACATATGTAGAACCCTCAATTGGGGCTTAGTTACATAGTAGGCAGGAATGAGGGTTAATGGTCATATTCTAAACTGCTGCTGTTTAATTGATTTCAACTGTTTATTCTATGGTTAATTTCCCTCCCTCCTATCTGTTTTTCAGTGATCTAACCAGAGTCTGTTGTCATTAAGGAACAAAGTGTCCCTCATCAGTTTAGGATTGCTCTCCTGATAAAGAGCTAAGAGCTCTCAGTGAAGGGCTTAGAAAATGATCACAGTACGCTAGGGAAAGTGTACATTCCCACAGTGGTCCACAGCCAGGTTGTTTAGTTGCAGTGCCATGTAGCCCTTGGGGATGTTAAACTTTTTGTAGTCTTGAATCCTTGTTTGATGAGAGCTTGCTTTGCGTTACAAAAACTCACTGATGTCATGCTCTGTACTGCTGTCATACAATACAGTAGCTCCGTGTGCACCAGCCTGATAACTGTGCACATGTTAGTTCTTCACAGCACATGTTGCACACAGGCAGTAGTTAGAGGAAACATTAACATTAACATTTCCTATATTCAGGCTGTTTGAATAAATCATATTTTAGCACTTTATGTTAGAGTTCTATTCTTTCTCTGTTTTTTTTTAATTCAGCATAGAAAATCAGCAGTGCTGTGTGTTGTGGTACTTGGATTAGTGAAATCCCACAGCAAGTCACTGATCTATCACAGCAGTAGTGCTCAGCAATGTGCTCAGGAGTAGCGATAATAACCTCCACTCAGAGGGGAAACTACCATTGGTGCAGCAGGTGCAGTGCACCAGGGGGCCCCTGAGGACTGAGTGGCCAACTGCTGCCCCTGTCACCCTCTTCCTGTCACCCACTGTTTTCAACTGTCACATTCTGCCTCCCTCGCTCTCTCCCTGACACCCTCTGCCTCTCCCTGTCACCCACTACCCTGTTGCATATTGTGAACTAGGGTTGGGGTGGAGGCGGGGGGCCCAAATTATATTTTTGCACCTGGGCCCACCATCCAAAAGTTCAGATACTGCCTCCACATGATCATGCATTATTGTGGCTGAAGTGCTAGTAGAGTACACTTATATGCCAGTAGTTACAGTAGAAGAGGTGTCCTTTAATATTGTTGACAGCAGTTGCCACCATCAACGTCATCACCATTTGATCCAAATAGAGGTCTCATAATGTGATGGTTGAGCTTGTGATTTGTCTCAGTCATTGACCAATTAGAAGCTAGAAGCAGATACCCAATGTTATACAAGGTCAGGGCCTAATTCATGCTTGTGCGCTAATGCATACCCAGCTGCATATTTTCAGACTACAGAACTGCTAAACTTTGTAAGTAAATCTGCCCCCAGAGAAGAATATAGAAGACCACTGGAGCCTTTGCAAAGTTCTCATCCAATTGAGTATAGATAAGCAGCATCAACACTACAACAACATGGAGCATCTGATGCTCAAGTAAGTAAGGCAGGAGGGGGGGCATTCAGCCGTGAGGCTGGGCAGCGTTTCGTCGCTCTGTAAGCAGCGATTTTCGCTGCTTACTGAGCCAAGCAGAATGAGGCCCTATGTGCTCATTGGAAATGCTGGATTTTGCTCTTCAAATGTCTATTTAAAAAAAAAAAAAAAAAAACTTTCTCAAATGACATGTAAGGGGTTGGTCGAACATTCATACATTTAGGATTTTTTTTTTTAAACCTACTTATTGCTACTTCCCAGCCAAAAGTCACATACCCCATGCTGCAGGAGGAGTACAGGTCAGAAAGCAGTGATTTAGTTACTACTTGGTGCTAGAACTGTTTTTAGTTGCTTGTAATTGTTATCCAAAAATCAAAACTAAATTACTGCTTTACAATATAATATAAAGATCTTAGAGACAAATATTAAATACCGTAATTATAAGTCTATTTATTGCTACATACATGCATGTGGCATGTACAACAGAAACACTAGATATGATTTGCCTTTGAAAAACACTGGCGTTGGTGGCGGGTGGCACGGCACACTTTCATGAGAGCCAGATGAGGACAGGAAATTTTGGGGTTTTTTTGCCTCTTCAACTTCTAAGGGAGCAGATGGCAATGGTCAGTAAATTGTTGTAGTGAGGGAGAGAGGTTGGTGCTGCTTTGGCAGTCGGGAGACCCCAACATACAGTAAAGAAGGCTGTGACGTGCCTAAGCACAGCCTGACCCATAAATTCACCGAGCACATAAGGGGGTCCTGTTACCTGAAACACTTCTGTGTCCGTCAAGTACTTACCTGTACCTACATACTGTACTACATCTCACCAGTTTCAGACATGAAAAGTGTTTGCTGGGTCTAGCAAGCCAGCAAATTCCTGGGTCTCACCATTATGACCCTGGTCGGGAACAGGGTCGTGCACCTGGAAAATCCTGAGTTTTTCCTTTAACACATGCAGAAATCTTGGGTTGATGTACATTCACGTGCAAAATACTGGGATTTGTGTGCTAATATGAAAGGGGGATTAGACTTACTCATAAGGCTAGAGTTTGTGTGCAACAAATGCATAAAGTGGAGAGAGACAGACCACTGTACTAGCCAATCCACTGGTACATGTCATTTTACAAGCACATCCTGTAACATGGCAGTTATGAGCTGATTGGTTGGTACTAGGGCGTTCTATGTTCTAAGCCTTGGAGAAAGATAAAGTGAACAAAGATAGAGTACCAACCAACCAGCTCCTAACTGTCATGTTACTTGCTGTATTTGAAAAAAGCTTGAGCTGATTATCTTGTACTTTATGAACGTCCACATTATTTCTTTCCAATCAGTTACTGCGGCAAGAGGAACGCCCTTACACACAGCCAGATGCGCCAGTATATCTGTAGTCATATTGGTCATCCGCTGTGTTGCTAATAATATAAATTAAATTAAGAATTCAAATTTTTATTAACACTGACTGTTATGAAAGTAAATGTATAACTTGATTACCCAAAATGAATACAATTTGCATCAAATATAAAATCCTTAATAGTAATTACTTCAAGAATCTCATAATAATGGTAGAAACTTTGACAAAGTAGTTTAGCTTATGGAAAGTCCATATAATAGCCTCAAACTGTGTACTAAGATATTGGGTGAGATGCATCATTGCTTGGAGAGATAGAAAGGGCCCAATTTAGACCAGATCGCTGTGCTGTGTGTGTTCGGTGCCCAGCATGCAGGTTAATGCCACCCCACCGAACGTGCCCCCCCCCCCCCCCCCGCACGCGAGCGCGTGTTGCCCGAGCCAATATGCTGCACATCCATTCGCTAGTGCCCGCACAGAGGAGAAAATGGAGATAAAGTACCAGCCAACCAGCCTCTAACTGTCATTTTACCTGTGGTGTTTGGAAACAAGCACTTGTTGGTTATTATATTATCTCTCTACACATTATCACTCTCCAAGCGATGATGCATCTCACGCATTGAGAGAATTTTGCAATTCCAACTAGATGCTGTATCCTATAAATTAAGTTTTATGAGTATAGTATCTAACAAATAAAATGTGGATTATTGTCAATTAAGTGCAAAATTTAAGCAGTAGTTCTTACCAGAATCCCCAATAGGATCCGTCAATAGGACATCAACATTTGGGATTGCTGTGTAACACACTCGGGGCCAAATTCTCTAAGCTTCAAAAGTGATAAAATGAATAGTGATAAACAGCCAGCCAATCAGCTCCTGTCTGACATTTTTCAAACACAGTCTATGACATGACAGGTAGGAGCTGATTGGCTGGCTGTTTATCACTCTCCATTTTATCACTTTTGAAGCTTAGAGAATCTGGCCCTCGATCAGCTCAGAGTATATTACTGTCCCACTGGTAACTCCTATGGAAAGAAGCTCCCCAGCTATTAGAGAAAGGCTCCATCTACTGTATATAGCGAACATCCAATCAGGCCACGGATGCATTTCTCTTTGAGATCTTTGTCATGTCTCTAAAGCTGGGTACACACCTAAAGATTTACCTGTCCAATCTGTCTGGTGGGAACAAAAATCTGGTAATAAGAGCAATTGACAATTAACCATTTACTCCCAATGCTGGAAAACAGGCAATGATCATTCAGACAAATTGGTTGAAGCCAAATGATTTAATACATTTTTTCAAACAATAGCTTTTATCCGTTTTCCAGCATTTGGGAGCAAATGGATGCTCCTATACATAACCCGATTTTTGTTCCCACCAGACAGATTGTACAGATACATATTTAGGTGTGTACCCAGTTTAAGAGCCACATTTGCGGAAATCCACCATTATATTTGACCTTACCCCACCATTACAACACTCCAGACCACAGTTAAAGTCCTGGGAATTGCAACTTGAGTTCACCCCACCATACAGAATACAGATGTCCACTGATGAAAGAGCAACACTTGAAATGTTCAGTGAGACGCCATCTAGAGGCTGACGACATGTACAACAGTGGTAGATCCTGGGTTCAGTGGCAGCTGTGATAGACCCAGCAATACCAATCCCCAGGGACTTAAAAGGGGGTGACATCAAAATGCCGGAACCTCCACAGTGCAAGTGCTTGGGGCTGTAGTGTGAGATTGTCCCACAGAAACTGGCTGCTGTCACTGATAAGGCGTCGGCATGCAACTAGCGACCTTAGGGGTTATAATTGGCTGATCCCAGTGTCACCGACCCTCTTCCCCCTCTCTGGTGCAACCACTAATAATATTTATGTGTGAAAATTTAAACGCAAGGACTTGCTTTTCAATTGGAAGATAGAAAGCAGTGCAAAGGGACTAACATATTAATAGGGGGGAGACTCCCTATGGTATATTTATGCTAGCCTTTTTGATCAGAGAACACTCCTCCCCTGTCCTGGCCAGTGTCATCAGTTAACTCTGTGCAGGAGAACACGTGCATGCTCCCTCCAGTGTCGTCTCTTCCTGCATCGGTTATGTGTCTCTCTGGGAGTAATATACATGGGAGTATAGCAAACACATTGCAAAGTCATGTTTTTTTTTATCTTAACCTAAATAGAGGTTTTCCTATCTATGTACACTGCCACTTCAATATGTCTTTAAACAAAACATTTGCCAGTACTCAGACCAACTTATGAGAGACTAGGCCAAAGTATCCGGCCCAATCACCATTGAAGGGTTATGCCAAGAGCTCAGACAGGGAAGGCTTGGCATGCCTCCTGAAGATACACCTCTTTTCATGCCACAAAAGGATCTGCACCCCTTGAGAGCATAATAAGGGGATGGGGGGGGGGGGGGGGGTTTTGATTGATTTAGTAGGGATAAAAAAGTAAACTAGTGGCAGATCAGCTGTATTTGGGGGCTGCTCCTCTCTCAGAGGGGGTGCTAGAGGGGGGTGCAGTTTGGGCTGTGTGGGAAAAGCACAGCCTCTGCTTCTCACACATTGTTCTCCTCCTCTTCAGCCGCTCACCCCCTCCTCTTCCCCTCCTCAGAGCCGTTGAAACCATAAAAGCTGTGCCGGACCATTGTGTGGCTTGGGGACAGCTGAGAGGATTGAGTTCTGCCGTTTCGAGGCTCTCTCAGAGAGGGAGGGGGGGACAGGACAATTGTCACAGAGTCCCCTGCTTGTCACACAATAGTCTAGGATCCACTTAGGCTCCTTTCTCACTAATCTGCGTCCCTGGGGGGTTAAATATGGTTACATTTTCATTAGGTAATAATAGCAGAAGGTCGACTAATGGTAACACGGACCTCACCATTGTGATGCAAATGAGGCTTAGGGCTGGCACGGTCAACGTTACATGGAGAGAGTGTCATTGCTTGAGTTCTCAATGGAATTCCATTCCAAGGAACATTAACTCCTTCTTAGCCCCTACTGGCAGGCCAAGTTCCATTTGTTTAGGTTGAGTCTCACTTTGTTAGCCATGTGTGTTTATGCCCCTCAGATCACATGAACGAGAGCTTTCAACACTTCTTGGAAGACCTCTTGTCAGCTTTCAATGTATGTCCCCCAAAAAATCTCATTGCATTTACTTGCCAGAAAAGAGAAGATGATAGCATTTGCATAGTGGATTAAAAGGAAAGTAGATGTCTATTTAGATGTGCTGCATTTTTGTGGAATTTCGTGATCACTAACCTGTGCTCCTCTGTGTTTTCATGCATACGGTTTTAGTATCCATTGTCCCTCTGATTTAGAGATTGTATTTATGTACTGCTAATTAGAGAGATTTTGTCTTCATAGTATTTAGTGACCTTAACAAACCAGTGGCGCCTCATGCTTGCAAACTAGACTATTTACATGAAAATAGGATTTATTTAAAGCCCCACAAACTAATCTGCCCAAGTAATGAAACACAAGTACATTTCTTAGCATGAGAAGTGCTGTGAGCTTCAAATTGTGATCTGTACTATATATATATATATATATATATATATATATATATATATATATATATATATATATATATATCTCAAAACCACAGGTACTTTGTCACTATCTGTCCTTTTTAATAAAATATAGAAAGATTATTGGTCATTGTTATTTGCTTATTATTGCAATGTGCTTATATTTGTATAACATGGCTGTGTAGTGTGTAGATGTATCTCTTTCCAAGCGTCAGATGTATCTCTTTCCAAGCGTCGAGGTTAAAAGACCAGGCAGAGGTCAAAATCCGTGTAAGTGCAATGTCAGAGTTCAGCAATTAACATGGTGTCTGCCATTCGGTTGGCATTCAGACAAATGGGAAAAATAATCCTTACAGCATCTGCAATAATTGGAAAGTAATCAACTTTGATTTCGGTTTGTTTCCGTTTTGTACACAGGCTGTTACAGGGCTATGTGCATTTGATTTTACCAATCTGTATTCAAATTAACAGTTAAGTGTTATGACTGTTTAAGTTTAGTGGTTTTTAGGACTTTATATAAGACACATGTACTGTACGAGGTTACAGAGGGGTACGCAGTTTAATCACGTCAATGCAAAAGTGAAGATATATAAGAAGCGTTGTTCATACAGAGATGTAAAATTAATTTAAAAAAATATTATTTTATTTATTAGTTTCCTTTGCATGATTGCATGATCATATATACATTCATTGTATGATTATATTTCTGGTTTTGTACATTTTCAGGCACATTCTGTAATCAAACTTGGAAATACATTTCCTGCACTGAGGGCCTGATTCAGACCTGTTTACTAGACTGCGTTTGTTCGCAGCCTAGCGAACAGGTAAGTGCTGCCCGCCACCCTCCCGTTGATCAACCGAATGTCCCTCCCACGCTGCGCAAATTCCCGTATTTGCATACGAGTGGATGTGTACGATTCAATGGTCGCCAACCGTCCTTCCTCAAACAAAAGTGACTTTTATTTCCACCGGAGATGGCCAAAAAGGGGGCGGGCATTGACGATTGGGTCTAAATTAGGCTCTTAACTATGAGAATCTCATTTAATAATATTTTTTTTTGTTCCACCCTCCCATAAAATAATACTTTTTGGATTTGGCGACTAATGAGCTGTTCCTTTTTAGTGGCCTCTTTAACAGATGCCCATTTCAAATGGATGCCAAGTTTTTGAGGATAGCCAGTTCCTAACAATACTTGACATTTTTTATGATGAATTTGACAGTGCTTCTGGTGATAAATGAAAGTATTTGGAATAATAATGGGCAATACGGATGGTGTAATGGTTAGCATTACTGCCTCACAGAACTGAGGTCATGGGTTCAATTCCCACCATGGCTCTAACTGTGTGGAGTTTGTATATTCTCCCTGTGCTTGCATGGGTTTCCTCCGGGTGCTCCGGTTTCCTCCCACAATCCAAGAATATACTAGTAGGTTAATTGGCTCCCAAAAAATTAACCCTAAAATGTCTGTGTACCTGAGATAGGGAATATAGATTGTAAGCTCCACTGGGGCAAGGACTGATGTGAATGTTCAAATATTCTCTGTAAAGCGCTGCAGAATATGTGTGCGCTATATAAGAAACTGTTATAAAATAAATAAATGATCTTATTCTCCCCTTGATTGGTGCTGTTCAGTAAGCTTTTAGCAGATTTACTTTGAATGGTCTCTAATCTACTACTTGATGAAGCTTTGTTGGAAATGGCCAAACAAATCTATATCTATGACATCATAGACAGGTGTTTCTTTTTTAAACAATTGAAACAATAATTATGGATTCCTGATTCAAGGAGGATGGATCATAGGATAGACAAGCATTAGGTTGACAGTCATTAGGTCAACCACTGAAGGTCGACATGCATGAACGTCAACATGCCTGAATGTCGACATACGGTTATGTAGACATGATCATTAAGTCGACACAAGCAATAGGTCGACCTAGGGGATGTCGACACTCAAAAGGTAGACATGGGGGTTTAATGTTGACACAGTCGACATGGACACTAAAAAAGTGGTGCCCCGCTATGCTCAGCACACTATATTATTCTCCCAACACACCCTAGTGGATGGTAGGGCATGAAATACCGCCTATCGGCACATGTCAGCTAGAAGAAAAGTGACCTTTTGACTGTCGACCTTCCCCATGTTGACCTAAAGCTTTTGTCAACCTAATGACCCTGTCGATCTAACCCCATATGACACCCTTCAGTGGTTGACCTAATGCTTGTTGACCTAGTGACCATATCCCAATTCAAGTGGAAACCTCAAATTCCTGCTATGTACGAGGGCAAGGGTAAAAAAAAACGGGGTCTCCTCTGGCTTTTTTTTATGCAGAATGTTTCTATCATTGCTACCTCCCAATTTAACAATATTGTTAAATACCACAGAGAAGTAAGAGATACATAGGTCATATGCTGACCAAATGAACTGTCAAAAAACATTACCCGTGTCATAAGGCTGGGAGGGTAAGGCTGCTAGCAGAGGCCGTAAGGCTGGGAGGGGAAGGCTGCTAGCAGAGGCCGTAAGGCTGGGAGGGTAAGGCTGCTAGCAGAGGCCGTAAGGCTGCTAGCAGAAGCCATAAGGCTGGGAGGGTAAGGCTGCTAGCAGAGGCCGTAAGGCTGGGAGGGTAAGGCTGCTAGCAGAAGCCATAAGGCTGGGAGGGTAAGGCTGCTAGCAGAGGCCATAAGGCTGGGAGGGTAAGGCTGCTAGCAGAGGCCATAAGTCTGGGAGGGTAAGGCTGCTAGCAGAGGCCATAAGGCTGGGAGGGTAAGGCTGCTAGCAGAGGCCATAAGGCTTGGAGGGTAAGGCTGCTAGCAGAGGTTAGGTTAATAATTGGATACCCTGTAAAAAAAAATATTGGTGAAACATCAAGAAAAATCATATAATACTTCAGTTTTTCACTCAGGATATACTCCGCATCTAATTAGATCCTTCCCAGAGTTGCTTATTGGCTGTTTGGGCTCTATACTGAAACATAGACTCTGCAATACCTCGTGTCTTTGCTCTGGGCTGAAACCTATGCAGTTTATGGATTACTGTTCAACATGTTTTTTTGTTTGTATGCATGCATGTTCTTTGTAGGGCTGGGAACCTGAAATGGTGATGTATTAAGGTTAATGGTAAATTCCTTCATTTTTAGTCTCCTCGTGAAGTATGCATAAGCTTTCTCTGAATTGCATAGTAATAGGATGGTGCTGACAGAGTGTCCTGGTCAGTATGAGTGCCACAGACCGACACTGATTCAGGGTTAACCCTTCACACTGACAAGTTATTTTCTCACAGAAATTAGAGTTCTTTGCCATTTCTTATTCATGCCTTTGATCCCATCAGCAAGCTCTACCTTACCTGCTGATGCTCACAGTCATTATATCAAGCTGGGTTTTTGTTTAGGAAAAAATGTAAATGATCAAAAATCATATTTGAAAGATAACATTCAGTTAAACCCTACATTCTAGTTGCAGGCATATCAGGTATTTAAGGTAGGAAAATCTTGCTTGTGTTTTGCAAAATGGACAAGGTTATTCTGTCTGGATAACCTGTGTATTATCCAGAGTGAACACTCCCCCCCCCCCCAGCAGCACAGCGGCCACATCGCGCATCCCTCCCCCTCCCCCCCTCCGGCGGACGGGTAGCCACATCGCGGACAACCCCCGGACAGACACACTGCGCACCCCCGGCGACCGAGCGGACGGACACATCATGCACCCACCCCCGCGGCTGGGCGGACATGTCGCGCACCCCCCCCCCCCCTCGCAATTGAGCGCCGGGGCACCCATCCCGCCTGGTGCGCTCCGGTGCCTATCACCGGCCCTGGGTGTACATGTGGCGTGGCCTAACGCTGGGACCCACTTTTATCATCATTTACAGCCCCCGGCTCCCTCCCTGCACTGAAGAAGGGCACAGCATCTTTTCAGTGATCACTGGCATCTTATCACCATCATCTTTCCAGCGATCACCAATCAGAACAGCTGTGATCTCCCGCTCCCCTCAACTTCCCTCACTTGGGACAGTTGGGAGGTATGTAATGCCCAGCATCTCATGGGCATTCCCATAAAAATGCTGGGGGTTCCCATGATAATTCACTGGTGATGCAGGTTCCCGAGGGCGGACAGCTGACGTCACCAGATGTCAGCTGCCCGCCCTCTTCCTGTACAATGGCGTCATAGATCTAAGTCAGCAGAGTCTAACTTAGATTTGAGAAATCATCGAACAATTTCTGCCCTGCTCGCAAGCTGCGAATGGACGTTTATGCTAAACATTTGCATCTGTGCTTGGGAATTCGGCGTGCAGGCAGCGGGCGGCATTTAATTGACTCGCAAAGCTGCAAAACCAATGAGGGCCTATGTGTATTTTGCAGGCTTCAGGAACCTAAAAGACTGCCTGGCTGGGAGCACAAACATGGTGTTTATGTGAATCCTTCATGTAGTGTATTGATCCTCCACTGGCCTGTCTCATAATCCCCAATCCAATCTTCCTAAATTCTACTGTATATATATAAATTACCCCAACGTGACTTTAATGAAGTTGGCAGTAATGTACTATAAATAAAAACAGCATAAGCCCTTTGTCCTATTAATGTGTAAGTCAGTGGCATTTGCTTGTTTCCAGTGGAATTGTGAAGGGAGGTAAATTGGGAGATAGCATTAAAGCACCTTAATTCTAATTGGTACATGTCCCTGTTCCCCACTGTTACAGTGGACTCTGGCAGCCCACGGGATTCCAGACTGCATTGAATTATATTTGCCGTCACCATATTTGTTCTATGTACCACATAGCAGCCCTGCATAATTGTAGCCTGCATTTTATACACAAAATACAGTAACCACTGTATGATACCAATGTGCTGTGCTGTTCTACGGGTGTGGTACAGGGGTCCGACAGTCGGGATCCTGACAGTCATTATCCCGACGTCGGGATCCCGACTGGCCGGACCCAGACAGCATGGTGAGTGCAACTAAGACCCTTGCGGGCTCGCTACACGAGCCACCTATTCTATTCTTCATCTATGGGGGCCGTGGACCCCCACGAGGGAAAACAGCAGGTGGCCGTCGGGAACCCAGCTGTCGGGGTTTTGACAGTCGGGATCCCGACGTTCCGGTAAGTGCCTGTCGGGATCCCGACTGTCAGGACCTCGTCAGGCACCCCTGTTCTACTACTCTCCAGAACATAATCTGCAGTGTTATGGCAGTCTCCAAAATCAGTGTCGTATTGTATTTCAATTAGTTAAATGCTCTTGTATTGTATATGGTCAATAGAATCGTCTCTGCTGAATATTGGTGAGAGTGCTGCAAAGTATTTGAACATAGCTCTTCAAAAACGTTTTAATATAGGCCCTTATTCTGATTGACGCGTACTTTACCGCATACTTTCGGATCGCGTCTTTACGGCGTCTGCGCATGCGTGGAGATCGCAACGCGCATGTGCCACGCATTGACTCCGTACCTGTTCGGGCAAATCCCGTACAAAACTGTGCACCGCAATCAGTCGGGAAATATGGGCGTATTATGGGCGTCATGCGGAATGACACATGGGCGTAGTTTCAAAGTGGGCAAAACGGGGCGGAAACATGGGCGGACACGGGGGAGTACACTTATGTTGGGGGGCGTACATTCGGATAGCACTCCGAATGCACGCGACCAAAAAGGGCAGAAATGTGCGGTGTCCACAAGTGTACTATTGCTTTGCGGACACCACTCGTTCATGCGGTAGGCGAACGTACCGCCTAATGACTACAAGCATTAACACCTGAACCCAATAGAATCTACTCCTTTACTCATTACTCACTAATAGGACGCTTGTCAGTGCTTTAATTGAAACCATTGCTGCTTCAATTGCTGTAAGGGTTAATGTGTGCAATGCATGTGTTAGGCATGCTTGTAAGGATATATTGGCATCTAATTGATTCCAATTCCAAATAAGAAGTTTTTTATGAGGATAGGTAATTGAATAAGTGGGTCATGTGATGTATTGCAGAAGATACATAATAGTGGGTTGTTTGGCTTAAATACTCCGCTTACGTGCGGTAGCACCGCTTGGCTCCCGGTCGGATGCGGTATTCCCGAGCATACTCTGTAATACTCTGTAATACCGTGCTGAATCGGAGTGTTTCTCCCGCACACGCATGGTTTGTATGTCGTCCGTAAACACGCCCTGTTCTTAAAGAGTGAGTCCGTCCGAATGCGGAGGACACGTGGGCGTTTCTACGGACGATGGCCGCACGCGGCAAAACACCGTGGCGTACGGACCGCTCCGTAAGAATGCGGGAATATCCGCACCGATCAGAATAAGGGCCATAGTTCTTTGGCAACAACAACTTTTTGGCCACCCACATTTATGTCACAGTACAAAAAGAACCAAGGGCCAATGTATTAAGCCTTAACAAGTGATAAAGTGTAAAATGATAAAGAGAAATAATTAATCAGCCAAGCAGTTCCTAACTGTCATTTCTCAAACACTGCATGGCAGTTAGGAGCTGACTGGCTGGTACTTTGTCACTCTTTATTACTCTCCACTTTATCAGTTGTTAAGGCTTAATACATGTGGCCCTAAATGTCCAATTAAAAAAATAATTCTAAAGACATTTGTTTTAAATTAATTAAAATAAAAAAGATAATTGATGGAGCTTTAATAATCATGAATATGTTAACACCTGCAGGGAGATACTTCAAGCCATGGAGAGATATAAGGTGAAAATAGATAACTTACCAACAAATCAACATCTTCCATTTTCCTAGCACAGCCTGTTTATTGGTTGGTATTTTAGCTCTCTCTATTTTAGCTCTCGCCAATGCTTGATCTTTCCTAATAGCTAACTTTTTGTAAAGTTGTAAAAGATCAGAATTAAGAGTATAATGTACAGCTGTAACATACAGTATATCATACTTTTTAAAACTAGTTTCAGGGAGATTATAGTTGGTAATAGAATTTTGCAAAGCGCCCCATTGTGGGGCGTGTCATGCTTCTCCCAAGGGGCGTGTCTAGTTCCATATATGAAGGGATTGTGAACATGGCACCTAGAAGCGTGGGTGTGTACTGCTACATCTGGGAGGAATCTTTTAAAATTACTTACAGTATATCCAAATGTAGATGTGCCCCAAAGCAGTTAGGGCGGGATGTATTAAAATACATCGCCGCCCTTCGCCGCCCCCCCCCCCCCCCCCTGCCGCGATGCTGCCGCATATGTAGTAACATATGCGGCTGGCATCGCGATGCGGTGACGGAGGCCCCCCGCGATACCTGTACTCTGGTGTGCGGGGGTCTCCGTCATCTCCCTGCCGCCACGCTCTCCCCTAACGCCGGGGACAGCTAAGCATGCTGTCCCCGGCGCCTCCTCCTCCCCCCTGCAGCCGGAAGGATGTCCGGCTGCTTCACTAGGGGGAGGAGGGGTTTACCTTCCAGGGTCCAGGAGGACCCTTTAGGAAGGTAAGCCAGAGGGGGGGTCGGCGAGGCGGCGGGTTTGCGTCGGCGGGCGGCGAAAAGAAGCCCATAGGCTTCTATAGGGTATCGCCACCCAAAGGTGGCGATATCCTGCCCTGCGGTATCATTTTTGATACATTGGAAAATGCGGTAAAACCGGGGTTTTACCGCATTTTCCATTTGATACATCTCGCCCTTAGTAAGAGCTACTACTGTATACTTGCTAAAATGCTGGGAAATGGTGCTGATGATTCAATGTAAATGTATCTGTCTCTCATTCCTTTTATCCACAAAAATGTAACAGTGTAATGTGGTCTAGGTGAAATGTGGGAGATTGCTAGACTAATGAGGGAGAGAGGGAGATTGCTGCTATTTCAGGGAGTCCCCTGCAGAATGCAGGTGGGTAGGCAGCTATGTACTGGCAGCATATTTCTCACTATGTATTTCACCATCAGAAGCCTGTGTGCTGTGATGTGATCACATTGCATTTCCAGCAACCTCTGAAAAGTGTTCTCTGCAATTTTCTGCTTGAAATAACCTGCCCATAAATGTGGTTGCTCTGCTATAAACCTCAATAATCTACTCCTGTTTTAAGGTTGCAGAGTATGAGACATATACGAGATTTACTATGAGCACACATAAAGTGACCCCGGTACTATTTTATTTTTTATAGATAACTATTGTAATGGAAATTGAGCTGTGCTAATATCACAATGAATGGCTAAAGGTAACGTAATGCCAGTATTTATATCAGCGAGGAATAAGCATTATGCAAACAGCTGTTCTGTATTTTCTTTTCTTTCTTGTATAAAATTTTAAGAATTATATAGGGGAAACTTTGCTAAAATGGGGTTTTATTTCACATGGGATGTTGCTATGGGCAACCAATCAGATACTATTGTCTTCTAGACGTGCAAAAAAGAAGTAGATTCTGATTGCTTCTCCATAGCAACATCCTATGTGAAATAGAACTCCCATCTTAGTAAATGTCCCCCTATGTTACCAAGCACTTGCACAAGAATGCAGCCATGCCAAGGGTTATTGTTCACCATTGTAGTGAACTGTACAAACAGCGTGATGACGGTAGAGACATGTCATGGCTTATACCCCTTTTCCACTGACTTGAATCCCGGGTTGTTCCATGTGAACACCCACCGACCCAGGAATTTTGTCAGTGGAAATGGTGACCAGGTAAAAATCCTGGGTCTAGTGACCCAAGATTCTTACCCGGGAACCAAGGTAACTAGCTGTGGAAATGGCTCTTACTCGGGTTTTTCAACCTAGGCAGGGCAGGCTGCCATTGCGCCAGCACCTCCCGCTGCCCGTCTGTCCGCCGCTGACAGCTTGCCCCTTGCCGGTGCCTGCCCACCCATTGCTGACTCCGCACTCCCCCTGCTGACTGGCCGTTAGTGAGGATGGAACCTGCGAGTGGGAGATGAGCTTGTGGCACAGCGGCAATAGTAGTCCACAGTCAGTGCACAGGCTGTGCAATCGTAAGGTGAAGGCATAGTGCCAATGCAATTGCACTGCTCCTCCCCCTGTAGAAATGGCCCTGCCTGCACTGGGCTACAATCCCATCTATTTGGCACCAAGAACCAGCATATCCTACCAAAGGTTACCTGAATTAAGTGTATATGTAAATAAAGCATTGCTGTTAGGCTTTCTTTCTCATGGAAAATAGAGGATAGCCTGCGGTAGGTAAGAATTCCCGGTACTTATGTATTATCTGGGCTCCCATGTTAAATGCACCCCATTTTTTCATACCCCTACTATCCAACTACGCATGGAGTTGATTTTATATAGTGTGGCGAGCGCAGCGAGCCACCGTGCCCGAAGCGTGGCGAGCGCAGCGTGCCCCGCGAGGGGACGCGTTCTCATAAGAAAAACGGGAGCCCAGATATTACATAAGTACCGAATTCCCTCTCCCTCTAATAACTAATTTTTTTAAGTTAAGTTAATTTCAATAAACTCACCATCGGGTATCTTTCGTGCATGACATTTCAAAATAACTTAACACTTTAATCACCTAGGGCGGGATGTATTAAGCTGAAAATACGGTAAAACCCCCATTTTACCGCATTTTCCTATGTACTAAAACCCCGCCGCCACATTACCGCAGGGCAGGGTATCTCCACCTTTGGGTGGAGATACCCTATAGAAGCCTCTCCCCCTCCCTCCAGCTTACCTTAGTCCAGGTCCTCCTGGACCCGTAAGGTAAACCCTTCCTCCTCCTAGTAAAGCAGCCGGACATCCTTCCGACTGCAGGGAGGAGGAGGAGCCGCCGGGGGGGGGCTGCTTAGCTGTCCCCGACGTGAGGGGAGCAGGAGGCGGCAGGGAGGTGACGGAGACCCCCGCACACCACATAACAGGTATCGCAGGGGGCCTCCATCACCGCACCACGATGCCAGCCGCATAGTTAGTTAGTACATATGCGCTGGCATCGCATCCATCAGGCGGCGATGTATATTAATACATCCCGCCCTTAAACACTAAAAGAAGACATGGACACAAGTGCTGGCGTTTCATAGTCATATCAGATTTATTGATTGACAAGTTGACTATTAGATCTGACTATAAGTGGTGGCGGCACTAAAGAACAGTCAAGGGTGAACAACTCTCCAACTGGCAACCCACCCTTGCAGGTGGTGTAACCCATCTCCAGTCCAGGACGATGGGTTTGATGACACATATCAATGTTGGGAGCACACCCACTAGCTACTTAAAACTAATACATATAAACCATTCTTTACCACCACCCAACATGAAACAAAACATAGGGATGGGAGGGAAAACGCACAAAGAGGGCTATAAGATAACTTCCTGCACCTTTCTAACTGCCCACTCCTCCCCTCTTGCACCACCCCATTGGCCAATGCTCCATCATCTCACAGTAAATTAACAACTAGCTACTTAACGTGACAGCATTCTCCAGAACCCTTTAGTGGTTTATGTGACCTCTGTGCCTTATCAGCCACCATTTTTCATACCTAAAAATAAACAGGACATGAAAAGTGTGACTGCTGGACAGTAGTTTAATAACAAAGTTCTATAAACAGTATACACTTATATGAGCAGTATGGAAAAATACTCCCCTTTTTAGGTCTTACATCTTTAAGGCAAACGTTTTATTAAATTGGAGAGACTTCACACTGAGACGTTATAGAGAACTAGAGTCTAATACTAGCTACCAAAGAACTCAATACTTTCTGCTTTCATCTTGGATTTCCTCCTGTAAGACGCAGTTTCCCCACTGGATATTTCAATAATGCATGAGGATAAACCATATTTAACAGCACACAGCGAAGGATCCCTGTTGCTCCGTTTGATGAAAGTTTTTTACATATAAAAAATGGATCTGGCTCGTTCTGTAGCCATTTGAAGAAATACATTTCACTGTCAGGTGCAGATTAATTTCCCAAGGCGACTGGAGGAGGAGCAGGCTGTTGTCACTTACCGTCATCATTGCTATATTGTCAGTCTTCTTTACATTACATTGAATTGTCAGTGTCTTTGTACATTTATGGCTTCTTCCAGATTAGATCATAAAAAAGTTAATTTAATTGAACACAAAGTATTTTAATAATGTAGTATATTTAATTTAACACAGAATGCACCAACAGTGCTATATCGCACTTGAAAAACAGACTGAACAACCATTGTGTCTTTCTAGCCAATCCTTGAGGTCCTGTATCCATCGTCCTGCAGGTGCATACCTTTTCTGTGCCAGCAGCGTTTCCATAAGACCCACAGGAAGTGGAGATAAAGGTTGAAGAACTCTGGACTTTGTAGTCTTCCTGCTTTACAACTCATCCTGTACAATTGAATAGAAATAATAATGGGCAGCCAGTTTTATCTAGTTTCCACTGCATTTTTTTCTATATCCTTTCTTTTGTTCCCATACTTATTAATAAGGGGTGTAGGGAGGTAACCATCCCTATTGGCTACCTGATAGGCAGCCCTTATCTCTTGGGAGCTAGACAAGGATCCAGGTTTCTGCTCATCTCACTTCTAGACATGATGCTGATGCCACCGCTCTAAAGATAACAGGCTTGCACTATTGTTTACTACAAAGGAGCATATTCACTAATGATGAAGTTGGCTGGGGTAACCATTTTGAATGATCTCCTTGTCTTCTTTTTTAATCGTTTTTTTTTTTTTTTAAAGTACCATCAGGAGATATAAAAAGAAGTAAATTTTAATTGCGGTGAGATATACAAATGGTCAGTTTTACAGTATATAATGGTCACATAAAACAATGGGTTGAAAGGAAATGTTTGGGGAAGACAGGGCCCTATTTCAGACCCGCTCGTTCTTTCCTGAATTCCGTTGTTGCAGGTCTGTGAATGTGTATCGGCGAAAATACGCATGTGCTATGGGAACGCCTTCAGCAAGTATTATTCTCCCCAAGGCATTCACACAGAGCAGGGTGGGAAGGGGTCGGTTAGTAGACTGTGGCATGGGAATGCTCAGCACTTCCTGGGTGTGCCCAGAAAAATGGTTGGTGCAACCAGAAAAAAACAGACGTGTCAACGCCTGCACGGAGTGGGTGGCTGACGTCACATCAGCACCCACCCCGAATTCGGCCATGTCCGAGTCAAATAAAAGTCAGTCTACGTTGATTTTTATTTGCGAACCGTTAACAAATCATTCGATGGTCGGCGTACATCAAATGATTTTTGCCAGTTCAGCCGCATGGGAATGGATGTGTAAGCGCACATATCCATTCACTTGTAGGCATGGACAGTGGGTGGAGTTTACCTGCTCACTAAGCAGCGGAAGAAAGCTGCTTAGGGAGCAGTTCTGAATCAGGCCCATAGTTTCAAAATGAAAGCATAAATATATTTAAAGAGCCACGTTTCCAGCCACAATGAAGCTGCATCCTACTGTACACTGTACTTATAGGGTTTCTCATGCAAGAAACACCAGTGGGTGAACCACAGGGTGGCATAAGAGTGAAATTAGATGAGCATTGATAACATGACCTCAGTACTAGGTGAAAATAAACAGAATATTAATAGAAACAATTGAGAAATTGTGAATTTCAAATAAACTATTTAAATTATATGGTGGTGTTTGATATTTCTGGACATTATTATTATTTTGGTTCATATCCTAGACCCTGATGTTTTTATGTATATCCCAGAATATTAAAGTTTAGAAACTGATATATATACTGCCATATAAAGATCAATCCAGTTAAGCCAGGTTCTAATGGAATACTGGGATACTCTTTTAGTAAGTTGGGACATCAGACCATTTTAGCTCTTTAGTGAGTTGATTATAATTTGACATGATATTCCACAATATGTGGGAGAGGGTCCCAAAAGGAGAGTCTACATGTCAAGAAACTTTATTAGGTAATGGGAAACAATGCAATACATGGACTTCTGTATTATAAGTAGAGACAGGATTATATGCATTTGCATATTTGCATATGCATTTGCATATTTTGCCCATTCTCACTGGTTATTGCATATTTTACCTAAAATCTAGTGATGGTGCATATTTTAGGCCCTGCCCTCTTTCCACCCACGAGTCACAGCACTGCTTTGCCCTGCTGCTGCTGGCCAGGTAGTGGTAGAGTGTGCAGGCTGGGGCAATATGTGCACAGTGTGGGGGACCTTGGATCTACAATATGTCTGACACTGCTCTAGGCTGCCAATCCATGTTGATAAAAGTCAGTCGGGGCGGATGCCATTACGAAGCTTCTGAACCTTTGCCTGCCCCTGGCCTGGGACTTTACACCAAGAGACAGACTTCTGCAGCAGAGGAGGCGGGCAGAAGGGTTGTGACATCACGCGGCGTAGAGGAAATGCCGTGTCACAGTGAGTATGCGGTGCAGGGAGGAAGCCTTCCACTGCGCTGCCCTCACACGCTATGCTGACATTTGATCCATTGGCTCTGGAGATGAGGGTCCGTGTAGTTGGTGCAAGTAGAGCTTTGGACGCTGCAGTATGATGTAGCAGCCAGGTAGAAATAAAAAACCGTGTATAGCGCTAGACATCTGCAGATGCTGTGGGCCTATTTTTGAGGTTTATTTGCAACTAATTGTATGCGGATTTTTAAATAAATAAGTTAAAAATTACTTTTTTTGTATTATTTAATGTAGCATATTTTAACACTTTTCATGCATATTTTAAGTATTTTTCATGCATATTTGCATGCATATTTCAAGCTTTTTATGTTGCATATAAACATCCCACCTCATATGTGTACCTTAGCATGCGAAACCTTAAACACTTCTATCTTACTTAATAACCTGAAATGAAGACTCGGAGGCATAGATTGGCAGAAAATTGTTAACTGATTTTATTTATAGCAACTTTTAAACTAGATTGATTATTTATTTTTGAATTAATCTTAATTAATGGTGGCCAAGAAAGAACGGCTAACTACGCAAACTCCACCCCAAAAATCTGACGTAATCGTCCTAAATGAAACAAGCGGTATCCAACTACACCACCCCATTGACAACCCACCAAGCCAGGTAGGTCGCTGTCCCCGACACGGGTGATACAGCGAAGGCCTAAGCCAATGAGAGGTGAGAGCACCGCAAAAATAGGCCAATAAAAAATGGCAACCTTACACTAACTATGAACTAATTGACTAACTCTGCCGTTCTTTCCCGCCTATCAGCTAACGCGATTAACCCACACCCCCCAACCAAATTCCCAACAAAGGGGAGGGAGGGCGGGAAATTCCGCAGGGAGAAGAGGCAGATCCCTCCTCTTCCTGCCTTATATAAATCAGCCCCTTTTTCCCAGTCTATGCCCCTATTGGTCCCCAGTCACATGCTCCAGTGTGACACACCTATGGGGGATGTTTAATCCACTCCATTTTTATTGCTGGCATTACGTTATTCTAAACATCCCACCTCATATGTGTACCTTAGCATGCGAAACCTTAAACACTTCTATCTTACTTAATAACCTGAAATGAAGACTCGGAGGCATAGATTGGCAGAAAATTGTTAACTGATTTTATTTATAGCAACTTTTAAACTAGATTGATTATTTATTTTTGAATTAATCTTAATTAATGGTGGCCAAGAAAGAACGGCTAACTACGCAAACTCCACCCCAAAAATCTGACGTAATCGTCCTAAACGAAACAAGCGGTATCCAACAACACCACCCCATTGACAACCCACCAAGCCAGGTAGGTCGCTGTCCCCGACACGGGTGATACAGCGAAGGCCTAAGCCAATGAGAGGTGAGAGCACCGCAAAAATAGGCCAATAAAAAATGGCAACCTTACACTAACTATGAACTAATTGACTAACTCTGCCGTTCTTTCCCGCCAGAGCGGGGGATTTCTAAGAGAAATCCCCCCGCCCCGCCACCAGCTATACTAATGACTCGATAACCCCAAGCAGACCCTCCAGAAATATAAAAAGACCCTCACTCGCTAAATGAACCCCATCAGGTCGATATAGATGCTGACCGCCAAACCTAATCCTAGCATGGGTGACTACCGCCCCCCCGTTGGCCAGCACCCATCGGGCAACAGCTGCGTTAAGTTTCTTCCTTGCCTCGTCGATCGCCCTGGGATCCCTAGCCCCTCTCCAGTTAATTCGTGGAATAACGTAAGACCACACAATGGCGCAAGACGGCCAGGCTAATTTGATGGCAGCAAGATCTTCTAAGATCAGGCTCCGCAGTTCTAACTGGGACAACTTCCCGAGGTCGTTGCCACCCAAATGGATTACCAAAACCTCTGGCAACCCGTAGCGGCGAACGTTCAACATAAGGAACGCCCGAAGGTCCTTCCAGAGCATGCCCCTAACCCCTAACCACCTGACGAATTGGGAGCAAGTGAAAACCGGACCCTCTCCTGCAGAAACTGACCTGGCTGCCCAAAAGATAAAAGAATGGCCGACTACCCAGATTTTGAGCCTATCGAATCCCAGACCTAAGGAAAGAAACGTAAACAAAAAGGCGTAATTAGATTGGGTTCTTAATGAGAATACATTATATTAGGAGGATCTGCCAAAAAAGAAAAATTTATTTGATCTGCATTTGCATGAGGCACAGTAATTTAAGGTGCCAATAGACATGCTCCAATCACAATTGGAGCCATACCGGGACACAAAAGGTAAGAGACAAACAAGGGAGGGTAAGGCGTGGAAGGTAAAGGAATGACGGGTGTACTCGGCCGGAGAAAAAAACGACTGGACCTGCTGAGGGACTATTAATTAGACTATAATCAAATTGGTGAACCGAATTCAGTCCGTCAGGTCAGGCAAAAAGCGAGAAAACTCCGGACGCTGGCCCAACAGCAGAGCGTAGCTACACCCCGAGTAGGAAGGACACAGGGTTGGGGAAAACAAATGACCATTCAATTCCTCAGGCAGACACCAGTACGCACAAGCACAGACAAACCTTCAGGGCAGGAGGTGAGGTCTAATATATCTCCTATAGCTCGCTGAGCGCCATCTGCCTAAGGACTTGATATCGTCAACTGGCCAGCCAGCCGCTGCGGCCGAGGTAGCGGCGCCAATTCGAAATGAATGGGTACCAAAGTCCCCTGGGGACAGACCCAATCTCACCAGGCAGCGCCCTAGCATCCACCGAAATTGGTAAACCGTCAGAGGTGACCCATCATAATGCAGGAGCCAGGAACCATCAATAGATGGTCTGACCTCCGTGTACAGAGACGCTAGGGCTACAGGGCAAACAGAGGCCGGAGTTACCGACGTCATAGAAGCCCATCGACCCCTGGCTGACTGGTCAGTCTTAGATCTCCTAATTCTAAACCAAAGGGCCCCCCCCTCCAACCGAATGTCGGATACTAGTAAAATAGCAGGGCGGGACCTAGCCGGAGCAACTAGCTCTGAAATCCTAAACGCACCATGAAACGCCATGGAAAAAGCTAAATTGAATAACAGTGTTTCGAAAGCGGAATCCGCGGAATGTCCTATCTCATCTATTAAGGCTAAAAGAAGAGAAGCATCAATAGGCCTGCGACAGTCGGGACTAACGGGAACTACACGTGACCAACCTTTCATAGCCTTGACCACCAGAAAGCATTTTGTAAAGTCAGGAAAACCTCTCAGCTTTGCGAAGAAAGCTATCCCCGCCAAATAGCGCGCTGCCACTGCCCTGGATTTACCCTTGCAATACAGTGACCACAGAAAGGACAACAATATACGCTGCCCACGCCTACCTGACTGAGAAGCCCCGCCCGCGAAAGACTCCCACTCCGTCCAAGCCGCCCGATAGTTCCTAAGAGTAGTAGGGGCCAATGAGGATTCGGCTAACCCCTCCAGTCCTGCCCGATCACCTGCCAAACATAAGAGGGGCAGGGCACCCCAACATCGTCAGCGTGTGGAGCTAATTCCCTGAAACGCTGCCACTGAAAGCGGGAGAGTGCATCCGCAATCTCGTTCTCTATCCCTGGAACATGTCGGGCTCTAAACAGAATATTATGCCGGAGGCACTGGAGGGAGAGCTGCGCCAACAAGCGTAATACCAACAGTGACTTCGCCTTCTGATGATTGATGGCATGGACTGTGCTGAAGTTATCACACCAAAAAACTAAGCTCCTGTTAGCTAGTCTCGAGGCCCAGATTTCCATAGAGACCATGATGGGGAAGAGTTCTAGTAACAGCAGGTCCCTAGTAAGACCTCTTTCAACCCAATCTCCAGGCCACCTCTCGGCGCACCAGTGACCGGCCAGAAAGCAGCCAAAACCCAACGACCCCGATGCGTCGGTGAAAAGCTGTAATTCCCCATTGGCGACCGTGGGGGCCAACCAGATCCGCACCCCGTTGAAGTCCTCTAAAAAGGAGGACCAGACAGCCAAGTCCCGCTTAATCTCAGCGCACAGGCGGATAAGGTGGTGCGGCCTGAGAACCCCCGCGGTGGCCCGCTCCAACTTCCTGCAAAACAAACGACCCATAGGGATAACCTTGCAGGCGAAGTTGAGCTGGCCCAGAACTGATTGAGCCTGACGTAAGGTGACCTTACCTCTGTCCCTACATATCTCGATGGCCTCTCCCAGCTTAGACACCTTATCGGGGGGCAAACTACAAAGGCCCTGTACCGTGTCTATTTGAATTCCCAGGAACGACAAACACGTCACCGGGCCCTCGGTTTTATCGTCCGCGATTGGGACACCGAACTGCCGGAAAAGGGACTGCAGGGACAACAACAGCTGGGAACAGCGGTCGGAGCCAGCCGGCCCGACACATAGGAAGTCATCCAGGTAATGAGCGATCCCGCTTTTCCCGGATGACTGCTCTACACACCAATGCAGGAAGGTACTGAACCGCTCGAAAAACGCACAGGATACTGATGACCCCATCGGCAGACATTTGTCGATGAAATACTCCTCTCCTATGCGGAAGCCCATGTACCGAAATGCATCAGGATGCAGAGGGAGCAACCTGAAAGCCGACTCCACATCCACCTTAGCCATGAGTGCCCCCCGTCCAAATGACCTCACCATGGCCAAAGCGTCGTCGAAGGACTGGTAAGTCACCGAACAACACTCGGCAGGAATAGCATCATTGACGGAGAACCCCGCTGGCCAAGATAAATGCTGTATGAGCCTGAACTTTCCTGGAGCTTTTTTAGGGACAACCCCCACAGGTGAAATGACTAAACCTTCTAGCGGGGGCCTGGTAAAGGGGCCTACCATGCGTCCCAGCTGAACCTCCTTAGTCACCTTTTCCAACAGCACGGAAGGGAGTGAGCGCGCAGATTGCAAATTCCTAAACGCCCCTCCCCGAACCTCCCCCTTTACGGGCAGGCGAAAACCCGAGTTAAAACCCTCCTTCAAGAAAACAGACGCTTCCCTGTCAGGATAAGAGAGGAGCCAATCCTCCATGGCCTCCACCCGGACTGGAGTAGCTGCCCTAGCGAGAACCCCCAGGCCCATTGGGTTTGGGGGCAGAGCCAGCACCCGCCCCCCTAGAGGGACGGGCTCCGCGAAAGCAGTTTGCGGCCGGGTGGTTCCCAGAGCAAGTAATGCAAATGTGCTTATAACGGCAACGAGTGCCCAGCTGACAGGTAGCATTATTAAAGGCAAAGCACTTGCCCTTGGCGGCACCTATCATGCCCATCTTCCCTGCCCCAGGGAAACGGCGAGCGGCGGGGGCCTCCGCTACCGGTCTCTGCTGTGGTAGGGGACCAGACGTGGAAGGGGAGGAGGTTGCAGCCGCCTCAACTGTGTCCAAGTGCACGCGAGCCACTTCCATCCACACCTCCACGTCCTTACAGCCTAAGTCCAAAATGTGTAAACAATCCTGCTTGCGCCTGAACTGATCATCATAAGTGCGCCTAGCAGTGCCCCCATATTTACGCTGCATTTCGTGTATCATGTGAATATACCGTATGACGTTGATGTGCTCGTCCGGCCTATCCTCCAAGTAGCATGCTGCGAATACGCAGAACCCCGCCAGCCAGTTGTCATAGGACCGGTATGCCTCCGATCCTATGCCACCCTTTTCTTTGGCGGCCTTAAATGCCTTCTTGGTGTCCTCAGTCAGACTGAACACATCAACGTAATCCCCTTTGACTATCTTCTGCCTGCAACTCTCGCGTAGACCCTCAACACCGCGGTGTAGTCACAATGAACCACACCTGGTAAATTACGCCTCTTCCTCTCCCTGCGCAACATGGTGGACATCTTCCTTCGTTTGACCTGACTAGCGCGCCTACCCGCCTCCTTCTTTGCATATTTAGCTGCACGCTTGCGGGCTTTCGCTGCGCTGCCAATGTCGGACCCACCCGCAGAGGAGGAAGAGGAAGTGGAAGAGTGGCTCCCCTGGGATCCCCCGGTAGAGGAACCCCCATCAGACTCTTCCCCATACTCCAAAGAGTCCTCACCTGGCCTCTCTGGCTGGGCCGCCCAAGTGTCATCATCATCATCCAGCTCTTCGGTCTCGAGAGCCGCCTCGTCATCGTCCTGAAGCGGTACAGCCCACTCCTCGCACTCCGGCACACGGTGCCTTGAAGATCTCAGGTTCCGCGCTCGGGCCCCCCCCCGCCTCTCAGGAGCTAAAGGGGGGTTGGTCCCTTCCTCCATCTCGGCCACCGCCGAGCCCATGTCGCGGAAAGCCCGCATAAATCTGGAGCAGCCCGGTATGGGCCCTCCTTGTGATCCGGGAGCCCTACGCCTCCCCCGGGCAGAACCCCCACTCTCTTGGGGCATACTATCAGCTAGGGGGGCTAGGGCGCTAGCAACAGAGGAGAGGGCTGCAGACAGGAAGGAAGGGTCAAAGGCCGGGGGGGAGCCTGTGCCACAGGGCCACGGCCTGAGCCAGAAGCAGGCCCAGACCTGCCTCTGCGCCTAGAGGCCCCCGCACCCCTGCCCACTGTCCTCCTCACAAGATCTGCCCACTCATCCTCGTCCACCTCCCCGGTGTCTACCTCCCCAGGCCCACCAATCTCATAGGCCTGCAGGGGGCTCTGAGGCGCAGGCACCCTCTGCCACCCGGCCACCCTGCCAGCCATCAATTCTCGCCCCCTCTGAGCCACTCTTTGAGGCTCCTGAGCCCCCCTGCCCCTGCCCGCCTGCCTCCGCGACGCCGGAGGTAGGCCTGACGCCGGGTGCCCCCGCTCCCTATATGCGGGAGCCCCGCGGCGAGCAGGCCGTCCAGAACCGTCAGCGGCAGCAGTAAGGCTTGAGGCCCGGCTGCCCGTAGCAGGGATCGCAGCGTGTCCCCGACGGGTGCCCCTAGATGACGCGGCCCGGCCGCGTGACGTCACTGCCGAGCGCCCGGCTACCGCGCGTGTAGTAGGCCGCGCCGCCGCTGGCGCTAGGCCAGCCGCGGCGTTCACCGCACCACGCGAACGGCGTCGCCCAGGCGCTGGGAGGTAAGAGCCAGCAGGGGGGGTCGGGTCAGGTGCACCCGCGGCCACGATTCCTTCGCCGTCCGCGGCGCCCCTGAAACGGGCGGGCGCGCGAGCAGCACGCCTAGGTCTGCTCGGGGGAGCCATAGGCAGTCTGAAGCAGGCTGAGGGGGTTTGCAATGAGGCTGGGAGAAATATTCAATGCGGATCTCAAACTAAACGGGGAGCAGCCCTAGCATGCGACCACTCACCCAAATTCCGCAGGGAGAAGAGGCAGATCCCTCCTCTTCCTGCCTTATATAAATCAGCCCCTTTTTCCCAGTCTATGCCCCTATTGGTCCCCAGTCACATGCTCCAGTGTGACACACCTATGGGGGATGTTTAATCCACTCCATATTTATTTTGCTGGCATTACGTTATTCTTATCAGGTCTCTAATTATAAGGATAGAAATTTATATTGATTTCTTATGACCAAAGAATTTAGGGAACTGACATAAGTGAAGGAGTTTCTGCCTTTTTACAATGCACAGAGATTAATTAATTCCTTGATTCCTTGAACTCTCATGGAGGTCAACAGCTGACATTCGTTTTCCATGTGATAAAGTATGTCTGAGACTGTCACGTTATGGTATAGATTATGATATTTGGACAGCAATTATTTTGTGTGATTTTATGGGGTGAGAGATCAAATTTGTTTTCAGCCTTATCTGTTTTCAAGTTATCTGGTGGGCTACATGAGTTATATAATCAAGGTACAGTAAGAGGGTATACTAGTGAGGGTATCTACGGCAGAAATCAAAAGTTCTTCCACTACATCAGTGTTTTGGTGATCAGCCTATAAGTAGTGTACAAGGCATTGGTTCAGGAATCTACCGTCTATACTTTTTGTTCTACACTTCTACATACAGTTTAGCATTAATTTATAAAGTTAGGGCGTTGACGTGCCTCCTGATTCTTATGTCTGCAGAAGACATTGAATCGCATTTGTGCGCTAGTGCCCCTTACCACTCATTGAAAAATATTAGGGGGATTTGTGTAGGGAGTTTGCAGGAGATAAAAGATTTTACTATTCGTTTTAATGAATCCATAAATCCACTGATTTTACATAGTTCATTTTGAAGTTTGACAAACACTGAAATTTGAGAAATTCTGGATCCACGAGATCCTTTGGACATGCAGTTCTGTCAATCTTCATGAACGTTATTGCAGTATCTGTTGCACATAATATGGCATTCTTGGGAAAAGTCAAAACTTGTTGTATTAGATCAATTAATCAAGTGGCATAGTCTTTGGTGTCTCCGGCAGGTACAAATCCCACTTTGTATTAATGTATGTAACACAAAAGTTTAATGTAGTTTGCAGTATTTTCACTGTACATTTAGTAGCGAGAGAGGTCTGTAACTACTATAGATATTTAGGTAAGGTTCTTGTCCTCTTTTGGCATGACTGCGATAAGAGTTTCGAGTGCCTAAGGGGAAGGTGCTTTGTGTTAAAAATCTCATAAAGCTTGAAAGAAGCATCGTGCTCAGTGGAGCCTTGATAGATTTATAGCAGGTCATGCTAAACTCATCCAGCCCTGGATAATATCCAAGCAGCAAAGATAACATCTCTTCATTAACCACTCTGCAGTGTTTGAGAGATTTAAATGATCACTTACATATAGGAAATTAATGGTGAGAGAATCATCTATAGGTGACCCAGTGCTATGCAAAGCCGTCCTCAAAGCCGCTCATCTGCTGGTAATACCAGAAGATGAACAGCTTTCCCAGCGATGATGCGGGAGTGCGCAGCAGTGCTCACCGCTCACCGCCTGGCCATACACACTGGGCGGCTTTGAGATGAAAGATGAAAGCTCAAACATGCTGTTTTGAGCAACTTTCAGCACAAAGTCGCCCAGTGTATATGGGCCGGCGGTGAGCGGTGAGCACTGCTGCGCACTCCCGCATCATCGCTGGGAAAGCTGTTCATCTTCTGGTGTCAGTTAGACACCTCTTTTGTTGTGTGGAAAACTAGAGAGCTCAAAAGAGATAAACCCCAGAGATCATGATAATGCTACTTACTTTTAGAACTTTACAACTTGTAGAAGATTATGAAAACTTTCATGCATCATGTTAGATATTAGGAATGTTTAAGAAAATGCAGTGAGAAAACCTATGACACATATACTGGTCCATGTACGCTGGTCATAGGAGATTTACAAAACTGTAATCCCTACTGTGCACCATATGAAATGACAGTTCAATTAATGGTTAAATTTTGAAGAAATGCATTACATGTCTATGTAGATCCCAGACAAGCCCTCGCCTGTATTAATACATGAATACCTACAGTACTACTATCACACAATACTAAAATCTTTAGTATATTACAATATAACTTCACGATACTAATGTTACAGCTTTATAATAGGCAAATGATGTATAGTGTTGTGGTTCTGTCTTGTTTCAGTCACATTGAGCAGAGTGTACATGCTGTTTGCCCTACACTCTACATAGTCTGCTAGTTTTTGCAGAACATTTGACTGTGGATTAAGCTTCAAGCTTTCAAGGGAGTGAAGTTTGACAGCTATAGATGACACCACCGCTGAAAAAGGTTATTTACAGGTGAAGAATTTAACAGCTCACCCCTTCTGCACCATCTTACTGCCTCCCTCCTTTCCTACAAAACACCTTAAGTAAGACAGACAGGTTCTGAATCCCGCACATAGCAGTTCAGCCTTCAGTCAAACTCCAGCTGTCAAGAGCATTATTAACTGGCTGGTAAAGACTTGTTCTACTAAGTTTGTTCCTTCCTTGCCTCCAGCATCTGCTTGTCAATTCTCAAGCCAAGAAACAACTTCCTACTAGCTTTGTCATCAGTAAGAAAAAAGTTGACACTGGTGTCACACTGTCCTGCGGCCAATCTATCATGGCTTGGCGACCAAATAAACAGGCTGCACTACATCTGCGGTTTACTAAGGATGGGCAAATTATTCAGTCCAGTGTTACAATTATGCTAATATCCTATTTAATGCAACATTAATGTGTGTGTTCTAAAGCACCATGCTTCATACTGTACCTAACAAAATGTCAAAGGATCTTTAATATTTATAAACATATACACACTATGCACACAGTATTTATAGACAGAAGTTTACACCTTATCAGATTTTAGGTGCAGATTATTAAAATACTGCTACACACACTTGATGAGCTAGAGAGAGAGAAAGAGAGAGAAAGAGAGAGAGACGATACAGACATATCATTCATATAATATCTCTTACAGGGTTGACAATTTGTAATAAAAATAAAAAGTTATCTGGATATCGGCTGCCATCAGTAATTGTTGGCAGGAGTCTCTCACCCACCTCAGCAAACCCATTTCCCCACCAACCCAGGGGAAATTATGTAGATTGGTGTCCAAAGCAAGTGACCAACATTCACAAATGCTCTACAGAGCTCTCAAAATGCCACCAAACCACCCAAAATCAGCCATACATGCCAATCGGCCCTCCCCATTTGCTACTCTTACAGACCTGTACTGGTGAAAGGATGGTGGAAAATGTAAAGGCAACATTCAGTCACATCAGTCAACTTCACTGTTGGGAGATGGGCTATGAAAGACATCGGGCCATCCTCAGGTCAAAAAATCTTAGCATACAGGATGTTTTTTAGTGAAGTGCAAGTTATTGAAAATATTTTATTTGATTATATACATGTTAATGATCATTCTACAATGAAATGGGAACTGTGGAAAGAAACACAATTAGCATATTATGAAAATGAAATGGGAATTAATGTAGTTATGAAGAAAGTAATAAAATATATAATATAAAACACTTTTCCCTCCATATGGAAATGGCACAATCCAGTTAATTATCATATAGCGCAAATTCACAACTTGGTGTAAGAAGTCGGCTGCAACTGACTTATCACTTGTATTATTGGTGATTGCCAATCTAATTGATGAGCGATGTTGGGTCATTCGTTCTCTCATCGTTCTAATCATTTCACCAACGTACATATTACCGCACGGTCAGCTCAGAAAATAGATGATATGATATAGTAGGCAATGTAACCTGTGTCTTACAAAAATCTTTTCCCCACTATGGGGATGACAGAAGAACGATAGAGTGATCATTGCATGGCAGGTCAGACATCCTGTGCATTTAAAGCATCCCTTCTTTCATTTCAAAATCTAAATAATTTCTTTTCACTTGCACTATGCCACTTTGAAAAAATCCATCCTGATGAAAAGGCTTTATGCCTTGAAACGTCGCCTATTATGGATTTATCTATGCCTTTATTGAATATACCATAATTTACTAAAGTATATATAAAACAGAATAGATGCTTCTAGTTATACTTGAAAAAAGTCAGGGATCTTGAAGGATTTTAGTCAGGTGTATGATTAACCAATCATGCCAAACAGGTTATAATGATAAACATATTTCAATATGTAGGTTGAAACAAAGTAATTAACTGAAACAGAAACAGCTATGTAGGAGGCTTAAAACTGGGTGAGGAACAGCCAACCTTTACTACAAAGATGAAGTTGTGGAAGAGTTTGATGTCACAGGTCACACACCAGGGCAAGACTGAGCAGAGCAACAAGGCTTAGGCCCTTATTCTGATTGATGCGGACTTTACCGCGTACTTACGGATCGCGTCTTTCTGACGTCTGCGCATGCGTGGAGAACGCTACGCGCATGTGCCACGCCTTGACTCGGTACCAGTTCGGCCAAATCCCGTCCAAAACTGTTCACCGCTATCAGTCGGGAAATAGGGGCGTATTATGGGCGTCATGCGGAATGACACATGGGCGTAGTTTCAAAGTGGGCAAAACGGGGCGGAAACATGGGCGGACACGGGGGAGTACACTTATGTTGGGGGGCGTACATTCGGAAACCACTACGAATGCACGCGATGAAAAAAGGGCAGAAATGTGCGGTGTCCACAAGTGTACTATTGCTTTGCGGACACCACTCGTTCATGCGGTTGGCGAACGTACGCCTAATGACTACAACCATTAACACCTGAACCCAATAGAATCTACTCCTTTACTCATTACTCACTAATAGGACGCTTGTCAGTGCTTTAATTGAAACCATTGCTGCTTCAAGGAACCCGTACTAAACACCCACATATGCTGTACTTGTCAGACACTTTCAAACTGCTAACAATGGACATGACAGAATATTAATACTAGCAATACACATGTGTATTTGACATGTACTCATGAAACCACACATTTTGGGTAAAGTAAACACATTTATTTATATTCATGTCACAGTCAATGCCAGTGTGATGCAATGACCATAAAATAATACATACAAACAATAAACAACATGGCAGGAATGCCGCAAAATAAATAATAATACAAAACAAATATAATTGCACACAGATGGACTCCAGCACCTCCTATGTGCCACTGCACATGCAGCCAGTGGGAAATGAGGAGGCTGCTGGCCCTTCTACAGCAGGGCAAGCTGCACCTGACCATTCAACAGCAGGGCACCCTACACCTGGCCCTTCTGCAGCAGGCCAACCTGCAGCTGGCTCATATGCACCATCAGCAGAATCATTTGGAACACAACCGGGGACTTCACAAGATAGTACCATGGCCATCACTTCAAGTACAGCTGACAGTAATGCCAGGCAAAAGAGGGCAACAGGGGAACCACAAAGGACATATGAAGCAAGGCCTCAGCTGGTTCCCCTCAGCACGTGATTGGACACAAGAAGCTGACACACACAGCACAATGGAAGATTTGGGAACACATAACGGCAGAGATTAATGCAGCCACAAGTTCATTTCCGACCACGTTTGGCCTTGGTAGGCTCCTTGGCCTGTGCAGCAGCTCTTCGGGGACGGCCAGATGCTGGGGCAGGTGGAGCAGATGATGTGGAGGGGTTGGCTGGTCTACCCCTCCTGCCAGCAGGGAGTGTTGCCGCTGGTAATGCACCAGAAACGGATGCCATTAGGACCCTGTTGCTGGTAACCAGCTCCACCATAAGCTCATTATGGTGGAGGAGGAGATCATTTTGGCGGGTGGCTTGCTCGGCCAGCACCTGAGCACTTGCAGCCATGGCCTGCATGCTCGCAGCCATGGACTGCTGGGTGCTGACCAAGCTCGCCAGGATCTCCTCGGTCCTACGCACCCGTTCTGATGCCAAGTCTCCCTGCTGGTTGATGTCCCCAAGCACCTCGGCCAAGGCGGCCAAATCGGCTTGGCCCGATGCCTGCTGCTGCACAGGCCTACCTCTGGGGCCAGGTGGCACGGACTCCTCCACCTCCTGAACAGAGTCGTCACCAAGCGGTGGGGTGTCTGTGGGCAAAGATAAACACAATTAGGAGACATTCTACGATAATTACTTGCACAAGTTTATGGCATGACCAATATTTACCTTCCAGAAAAGACGCAAACACTTCAGCTGGGGCCTCGCTATCCATAGTGCTCACCCCCCGGATCTCCTCAACTGATATGCAGCTCTCGGCCATCACCTCCAGGGGGGTGAGCTCTAGCCCTGATGGCATGGGGCCGGCCCCAGATGTCTGGCTGTGGTCCCACCGCTTGGTCAGCTTCCTCTTCAGGTTGGTTTTGAAGTCCTGCCACCTGCAATGTAAGTTGACATATTAATACATGTCACTCCCAATGTTAGCTGTTGCAGCCATTGCTCTGTGCTACATATTACAACATGTGATTATTGTCCCATATATAATTTTACATGCAACTATGATATCAACCGTTACAATACACATTCACAATCACCGTACTCTAACTCACAATGAAATTACATGGCAATAATGTATGTGTATTGTAACAACCTCACGGGCCATTTGCTAAATGCATCTAAGCATCAATTCAATCATTACTTGGCTATTACTGGCCACATGTATCACAAAACAACTTGCCTCTTCTTCACATGGTCCGTCTCACGAACTTGTGGCGCTACTTCATTAATCTCTGCCGTTATCTGTTCCCAAATCTTCCATCTGCGTGTGTGTGTCAGCCTCTCGGATGGACACTCTATCCAATCACGTGCTCGGGGAACCAGGATGGCCAGCTCCTGTGCTTCATATGCCTTATTTTTTTTGGGTGGTTCCGCTGTTGCACTGGCTCGCCCCTTGCCACGTCCCTGGCCACGCCCCCTGGCACCAGTCGCTGCACTTGAAGTGCTGGCCATGGTACTACCTTGTGAAGTCCCCTGTTGTGTTCCAAACAATTCTGCTGATGGTGGATATGAGCCCGCTGCAGGTTGGCCTGCTGCAGAAGGGCCAGGTGTAGGTTGCCCTGCTGTAGAATGGTCAGGTGCAGGTTCCCCTGCTGGAGAAGGGCCAGCAGCCTCCTCATTACCCACTGTCCGCATGTGCAGTGGCACATAGGTGGTGCTGGAGTCCATCTGGTCAAATAGTTGCTGCAGCACTGGGTCCACCTCTGGTTGGGTTCCAGACATGTTAGCAACAACATTGTCACCTTCTAATACACCTTTATATACTGTTTGTGTAATCTGTTTGGCGGACATCAGCGGCAGCTGCGTTCCGTGCGTGAGCGTACGTCGCTGGTTTTTCGCGCCGCATACGGTGGCGGAAATTCCATTGTGTAAAACCTGGCGAAAGTTCGACATGAAATACTGGTCACCAATGCTAACATTGCATCGAATCTTCTGATACACCTGTGACTATTGCTCAATACACATGCTATTTGCTAGCATGACATGACATTTCATTCATGACTACTGTGGTATTGTGGCGTTTTAGTGCAAGCTAAAAGTAGCCCATTCCCTTAGAGAATCCAGGCCACAAGTCATGCAATACTCATCTCTACTGTTATAGACCACACATGTGAGAGCCCTATAAATAATGTCTTCCTGCTAGAATCATTTGTCTTCAGATCTGGACTTGTCAGGGTCTAAGGTAAGCTCTTCCATGCTCCTTGTAGATATGATATCCATTAACAATGTAAGTGTATGAATGTATGCACTATTGCCTCACTGACTACAGATTGTTGGGCCAGCAAAGTGGTGTATTATTATTGCAACATGTCACATGTTCACTATTTCACTCACAGGGCTTAAACCTGTGTGGGTTCATCTATTGCAGGACAACATGTCCCAGCAATAGATGAAATGTGTCATAGTACATGATGTCTGCAAAAAATGCTGACACCTTTATCTGTGTGTTTTGGACGGTGTGTATTGAGTTCATATTATTGTGTCATCATTAGAGAGTCAAATGGATCTGCGGGATTTCATGGGGCGGCCATCTATTGTACGTATTGAAGGCTACAAATCTATTTGTAGTGGGATATGGCCATTATGTGCATAGGTGCATCAGTATTTATGTTCATTTCTTTATAGGTTGCAGAAGCTATTATGCGCTACATGGAGAGGAGGCTAAGGGCACTTGCGGCTCTCCCCACTCGTCGGCCAAGGAGGCCAGGACGTGCTAGAATCTATCGCACACGGGTGACTCTGTTTGCTATGCCCGATGATGAGGTACTTACTAGGTACCGGTTACCGCCACATGTCATTCTGGATCTGCTCACCTTAATTCAGAGCGATCTGGAACCTCTACACGGGATCACGACAGCAATTCCGCCTCACACACAGCTGCTGGCGGTGTTGCATTTCTGCGCCTCAGGATCATTCCAACAAGTAGTGGCAGTACTTGCTGGAATATCTCAGCCGGCCTTCTGCCGAATCCTGAGGCGTGTGACGTCGGCCATGTTCAGGCGCAAGGGGCACTTCATGGCCATGACATTTGCCACCGAGACCCTGCGCAGAAGCCAGCAGGCCTTCCATCAAATTGCTGGCTTCCCTAATGTGATAGGGGCTGTGGATGGCACCCATGTACCATTTGTGCCTCCATCTCGAAGTGAGAAGATATATAGGAACCGCAAATTGTTCCACTCACTGAACGTGATGGTGGTATGTGGCCCATCCATGGAGATTCTCGCCTTCAACTCGAAGTTTCCCGGAAGTGCCCATGACTCTCATGTCATCCGACAAACCGGGATATGGCATAGACTCCAAGAGCTGGAAGGCCGTGATGCGTGGGTTCTGGGTGACTCCGGTTACCCATGTACGCCCTGGCTACTTACGCCGTACAGCTACCCAGCACCGGGCCCACAGGAGGCATTCAATCGGGCGCATGTTGCCACCAGGCAAGTGGTGGAGCGCTCAATTGGGCTTTTAAAAGGTCGATTTAGAGTGCTCCACCGCACTGGTGGTGACTTACAATATGCGCCTGAAATGGTGTCGAGGATCGTGGGCCTGTGTATATTTTTCCACAACATTGCTGTGCGGCGTGAGATACCCTTTGATGAGTGGGAGGTACCATCTGAGCCGCAAGATCCGCCCATGCGCCCATCCCGCGCCCCTGAATGCCGGAGGGGATACCAGCTGCGGGACTCTGTGGCGCAAAGATACTTCAGGTACATGTTATTGAGTTGACAGAACACACCAATTAATGTACAAATCACCCCTTCAAATAAGTACAGTGTGTTAGTTGTCAGTGTTACAACACGAAAATTAGCCAGCCTGCCCTCCTAATGGCAAAGAAATAGGAGATATTTATCATATGTGCTTAGTTTGGGGGGAAGTTCAATATAGGTGCTAATTATTATACCTTGGACAAGGGATCTTATGTGTTTGTTATATCTTCATTATTGTAGTTGATACTATCCCTGATGACTGGTGAGTACATTGATTTATTCTATCATGTGTTGGGGATTATTTCCTGTGTTGATGTATGATTTGTTTGCATATATAGATATATATCTATATATGATGTTGGAATTTATTCACATGTTTCAACATTTCAAGGAGCATGCAGGCAGGCAGGCAGGCAGGCAGGCAGGCAGGGCTGGTGTATAATGCTGGTTTCAGGATACCTGCAAGTGTGTGTATGTGTCTTTTACACATAAATGTACGCATACACATAGATGCATAGAGTAATTAATGCTAACTACAGCTATGCGTTGCTAAGCTATAGCACGCGTTGCTTGGCGGAGCGCGGCCTTATTGGATTTGCTAAGGGCATACACACTGTGTTTTATATATATCAGATTTGTTCATTGCCATACATCAACACTACGGTTTTGAAGGCATGCGAATTTGTCACCATTTGTGTTGGCGCAGAGACGCTGTTAATGTCAAAATGAACAATAAAGTTATTATCACAAATAACTGTGATCAACCAATGCCACCACCTGATTGGTTGATAGATGCCATTGTCAACATGGCGGAGACACGAAGGGCAGAACCCTTCACGCATGAGGAGCTGCGAGTTCTTGTCTCCGTCATGGAGACAAGGCTGGGCCGTGCAGGGCCCTTTATAACCAACAGGCACAAGCGGAGGGCCTATGCTGCGGCAGGGCGCCGAATTTACGCCCGCACTCGGGTGCGGAGGTCCCTCGGGCAGCTGGAGAGGCGGTGGTCGGACCTCCGCAGGCGCCAGCCCCAGCTGCTTCACCAACTCAGGGGCGAAATAGCTGAGTGTGAGTATTTTAGCTATGAAATTTCGCACTTACAACATAGCATATATAAACAATAAAATGTGTCTCATGATAAGTGGGTGTCCATGGGTTTAAAAGTCCATAGACTGTTATGTGTGCTTCTTCCTGGTTAACATGCAGTCATGTGGCTTTTATATGTAATGGCATAGCATTGAGGATTCTGATGCATACAATGTGCCAGATCTAATATGTGTTACACATTGATAAATGCCTGGGTTGTAATGTGTGAACAAATTACTACCAATCACATACTAATTTAAATGTCACTATTTGGAATCCATTAACAGTAAGGAGCTACTTTCCTGCATCGTTTGCCATCATTATCACCCTTCCATGTATGTCTTGTTTTGGATTAATAAATGTGCCCCAATGAGCCAACATTGACCATGATGTTTTTTTCTACCACACAGCACGAGCCCGAGCCCGACAGGCCCGTCAAGAGGCGGAGGCAGGCCTGGCCCAGGACGAGGGCCAACACCCCGAGGAGGACGTGCCGGCAAGGGTGGAGGAGGAGGAAGTTGGCCAGGAGCAAATGGTGGAGGAGGAGGTGGAGGAGGAGGAGTTGCGTGAGGAGGTGGAAGAGGAGTTTGTGGCGGAGGAGGAGGTGTTGGTGGCGGAGGAGGAGGAGGAGGAGGAGGAGGAGGAGGTGGTGGTGGTGGTGGAGGAGGAGGTGGAGGAGGAGTTGGAGGAGGAGGTGGAGGAGGAGTTGGAGGAGGAGGTGGAGGAGGAGTTGCAGGAGGAGGATGTTGTGCCCGAGGAGATGGCGGAGGAGGGGGCTGAGGAGGCCACAGTTGCCCCGGACACCTCCAATTCAGAGGGGGAGGAGGCGTGCCAGGCACCGGAGTCGGCGCAGATCGGTATGTTGACATAATGCATAATTCATGAAGTAGTTGTACTGGTATTTGTTTTTTAGCACTGGTGATTACAAATTTTGGGCCCATACTAATCATATAGACCCCAAAGTGGGTAGCTACAGATACAGGTACGGGTTAGATGGGGTGTCCAAGGCATCCCTTTCATCCAGGACACCTCTGAATTACACAGGTTTGTGGGATGGGTTGGAGGTCCATTTTGACTGCCACATAACCGTTGTAGTTAAACTGGATCCTGGAGTAAAGGGATGAGTGGATCATTTGTGGCTTAAATTCACCTGCTGCAAGCGTGGATTATGACCCATCAAATAGTGGAATCTATATTGTTGGTGAATGTTATTTATAAACTCTAGGATGTATGCTATAAATGGAGTATGGCCCGGCCTACCTTGGAATGGAGTCAGAAGTTGCCAGTGTCCCAGGAGCCTCCTCTACCTAAACACCCCCTGTACTTCAGTTTTTTTTTTGGCCGTCACAGAATTGTAGGTTGGTTTAGACAGAATTATGATTTTGAGGATGTGTACTGTGCATTCCTTACATTTGCATAACTCCCATGCCACGAACCATCACTGAACTTATAGACTGAGCAGATTGTGACAAGTTCTTATTGACGGAGCCCATGACCTGCTTGTCATTGGTTAGTCATGGGTGGGTTGTGACTGAGAAGAAACAATATGACTGTTATGTCTTCTGCAGAGTAAAGTGTATAGGCCAAAAAATACAGTATGTAGTAAATAACTTAGCATGTATGTATATATGTGTCATATCTATTTATCTATGTGTGTCTCTATCTCTCTACATCATGGGTCCTCAAAGTGCGGCCCTCCAGATGTTGTGAAACTACAAATCCCGCCATGCCTTGCCACAGTTTTAACACTTCCTTATAGCAAAACTGTGGCAAGGCATGCTGGGATTTGTAGTTTCCCAACATCTGGAGGGCCGCAGTTTGAGGACCCATGCTCTACATAGATATATATATATATATATATACACACATGTCACCTAGCATTTGTGCAATTTCTGTCGCAGTATGTGAAATGTATGCAAGAATAACATGACTAATTGTTGCCCCTTTGACATGCCCACAGATGACACCACACCGGCAGATGAGGGTGTGCATGGGGCCCTCCGGCGACTGGAGCACCATCTGCGGCTGGCGCAAGCAGACCTGCAGGACCTGAAGGACCTGCTTCTTTAATTTCTAATTTTATATTTTTTTCATTATGTTATTTGTCTCGTTAATAAAATTCTTTATGCAAGTTCACAGTTGTTGGTTTTATTTGCACTTTAAATAGTATATGTGTAGATTGTTTATAATCTTTTACACAGGGTGTAATACAAAGCATTGCACTTACATTGCTGTAAGGGTTAATGTGTGCAATGCATGTGTTAGGCATGCTTGTAAGGATATATTGGAATCTAATTGATTCCAATTCCAAATAAGCAGTTTTTTATGAGGATAGGTAATTGAATAAGTGGGTCATGTGATGTCTTGCAGAAGATACTTCATAGTGGGTTGTTTGGCGTAAATCCTCCGCTTACGTGCGGTAGCACCGCTTGGCTCCCGGTCGGATGCGGTATTCCCGAGCATACTCTGTAATACTCTGTAATACCGTGCCGAATCGGAGTGTTTCTCCCGCACACGCATGATTTGTATGTCGTCCGTAAACACGCCCTGTTCTTAAAGAGTGAGTCCGTCCGAATGCGGAGGACACGTGGGCGTTTCTACGGACGATGGCCGCATGCGGCAAAACACCGTGGCGTGCGGACCGCTCCGTAAGAATGCGGGAATTTCCGCACAGATCAGAATAAAGGCCTTAACTTGGTATCACCTCTCATTATGTTTAAAAATATGGTGTGCAGTCCAGTCCCCCCCTCTTTCCACAGCAATAATACACAAGGTAGCCATACTGCATCGGCATGGTCTCTCCTGGGCAAATATTTCATAGCAAACTGGAGTTTCAAGATATGCTGCTCATGCTCTTTTAAAGAAACACAAAGAAATGGGCATGTCCTCAATGCTGAGGAAAAAAGGGCATGTACTTATCCATCATGGAGGTATCTGATTGGCTCCATATTTATTCTGCAGCAGGACATTGGCCCCAAACATACAGCCAATGGCATTAATAACTAACTATCTGCAGCATAGAAAAGAACAAGGAGTCCTGGAAGTAATGATATGGCCACCACAGAGCCCTCAACATTGTCTCAGATTATCTGAAGAGACAAAAGGATTTTGAGCAAGCCTACATCCATAGAAGATCTGTGGTTAGTTCTCCAAGATGTTTGAAAGAACATATATATGGTCATTATATTTACATTTCTTAGCATTTTTTGTGGTATCTATTTTTATGTTTTAGGTTTTTTTATATGTCCCCATCTGTGCATTATTATTAAATGTATCCTTTTTAAGTTACCTGTCACAGTATATTTGTTGGAAATGGATGCTATAACCACCCAATGATTAATAATCTGCACCTTACCCAAGTATCTTTTTCCTTAACATTGAAAGGAGCTACATCAAGCACAGATATTCTACAAACCTCCACATGCCCCCAAAAATTATTTGTATGGTACATACTTCTTTATTATTTATATATATTAAAAAATTAGATAGATAGATAGATAGATAGATAGATAGATAGATAGATAGATAGATAGATAGATATAAAATATCCATGGACAGCATCCTTCATGAGAAACAAACCACTGCTAAAAAGTATTGTCTTTATTATTGTTTCAGTGATTTATTTGACGTTTATGAAGAACAAATATAAAGTGCAATAAAGCGCTGAAACATTGATAAAGATGATGCTGTTTTGGGAGGGGTTTGCCCATCCGGAGTGACCCTGTCCATAGATATTTTACATTTTTGACTGCAGCTGGCCATCAGAAGCAGAGGGAACCAGACAAGTTCAAGGAGTCAAGTTCAAGTAGCATATGTCACTAGAATGGTCTGTGTATTGTACCTCGGCTTTGTATATCAGTCACTAGAATGATCCAGGTATTGTACATCGGCCACTAGAATGATTCTTGTATTGTATAGTGATCACTGTAATGCATGCTCTCTTGTAAAACAAAAACTGTTATCAAATGAGGCAGATAGGCACCGTATTTGTTTATAATGATTTTTCATAAATTATGTGTGCTATTTAAAGTTTAAACCACACCGACTTTAGATAAACCAAACCCCCAATACAGTGTCCTTGTAGAAGAGCCAGGACCACTTGCTTGTGTTTGCCCCAAAGGCTGAAAGGTGCCAGACAGCCCTTGATTTCAAGACAGATCTCTTTTCTAAATGCAGTCACCTTATGGAAAATGAAGGCAGAAGCTTCCGTCTCTTAAGAGTGCTTGTCACCTAATACTAGTCATTTGACCCCTGTTAAAACAAAATACAGAAACATCATGTTTTTAAAAAGAGGTTAAACGGCAGAGGTAACATTACCTTCAGAGAGCATTACATTAATGTATCTATAATAACCAAGGTGTTTGTGACCCTGTCACCTGGATATGTGTTGACATGTTTCTCAGAGGAACATTGCAATCAAGACAAGTTCATTATTACCTGCTCCCCTCCCCCAGCATGATGATTGGTGTTTGTTCCCAGACACAACTGAATCGGGAAACAGGATTAGGCAGGTTCAGAGGGTTTCATATTACTCACTTTACCTTTTGTAACTTTTTACTTTTTTTCCCAGCACGTAGCTAAAGTTCAGGGTGGGGGCTCTTGTAGTTCTAGGTTACAAGTATGTGTCGCTGCAACAAACCACTTCTGTGGTTCTGAAACTTCATTTAGATACCTCTGCGCTCTAATTAAATAGCCCCTATGCACTTGTTACATAGAAAAATCTTACTCTGTAGAATAATCAAATTTTACCTTTTTTGCAAATGTTTTAAAACCTTACTCATCACAAATGATGTACTCAGGACATTCCCTGAGCTTATTATGAGAACAGTGTTGGCATTTTGCTGAAACTAAGGACAACTAACAGATTTCTGGAAGTCAGAGCAAGGGGTGAAATGCAGTGGTAAAATCACAGCAGTCTTCTATGTGGACAAGTACCACAGGCATCGATTCGTTTCTAGCATTTAAACGTCTGTGTCAGCTGGTTGGGCTGTCATGTGAACAAGCGTTGTATATGGTTTATAAAAACTCAGCCCTCAGCAAAAGGTGGAAAGCTTTGTAAATGTAGGAGTGGTCATATATATTTATCTGCCATGGTTAGCAATAATTACAATTTCTTATTATATATCTTCATGTATCCCGGTTGTCTAATTTGACATAATTAATAAGCCTCTCATTTCCATCATCAGTGAACAAGTCATTGTACTAATTTAATAGAAGAAAGGGATCTCAGAGAGAAATACAATTGTTAGAGATAAAGCACCAACCAATCAGCTTCTGTCTTTCACCTTAGAGTGTGTGTTTGAGAAATGTCAGGAGCTCAACAGCAGATCATGTTTTCAGGATTTCTGTGTGTGGAAATAGTTGTTATAATATTACTGACCAAGCCAAACAGATTAACTCAGCTATGCAGTCATGAAACCATGACTTGCACTTAAGGATTGGATTTGAAAACAAGTGGCTAAATCAGTTTTCCAGGTAAATAATGTAAAAGCATATTTTGCTCAGAGGTGCCCCCTCCTCCATTCACAGGCTTCAGTTGCTGAAGTGCTGAATCGGTAGAGTTACTCCCAGAGGCAACAAAGTCGCCTGCCTCCAAGCTCCAAGCCCTGAAAGGGCACCTGCACATACAGAAGCACCTGTTTGGTTCACAGTGGGATCCAAGTGTGACCCCTGATCTTTGAATGGTGATCAGCCGTCAGTGGCATAACTACAGATGGTGGAGGGGATGCAGCTGCTATGGTGCCCGGTGGCTGGGGGGGGGGGAGATTCCAGTAGGCATTTTTTTTTAAACTAGCTTTGCGTGGGCAGTGGCTAACTCGTGGCTCACCTGTAGCTCTGTAGAGCGATGTTGCAGGGAGGAAGCCCATTACTGAGGGTCGAGGGGAGGACTCCCGGTAGGGGATGGCGGGGAGGAGGCCTGGCATGGGGACCAGGAGAAGGCCTGGCACCAGGGATCAGAGGAGAAGCACAGTCGAGTACACATCACACGCTGCTTTCATTGAGCTAGCAGGCACAAAGTAATGGCTGTCACAAAACTGTTCTCTCCTCTACCCCCACACTCTCCTTCTCTGCAACCTACCGTCTTGTCCACTACCCCCCCCCCTCTCCTCCTCTACCACCCCCTCCTCCTCTACCACCCCATTTCCTTCTTTACCCCACCCTATTCTCCTTTGCAACCCCCCTCTCATCCTCTACACCCCCTCTCCTCCTGTACCCCCTTCCTCTCCTCTACACCTCTCCTCCTCTACATCCCCCTTTCCTCCTCTACAATTCCCCTCTCCTCTACATCACCACTCTACTCCTCCTCTACACCCCTTATCACTTCCTCTACATCCCTCTGCTCCTCTTCAACCCCGCCCTCTCCTCCTCTACAACCCCCCCTCCTTCCCCACTAACCCCTGTCTCCTCCCTTAACCCCCTATATACTCCCCTACACCCCCTCTCTCTCATCTTTGAGGTTAATTAAATTAATTGCATTTTGAATAGTATTGTGAGAGAGCTCCCCAGGGCTATTCAAATCAGCAGGCAGCTAAGTCCTAGTGGATTTCAATGCTGTTTTGTGCCCTAGTGCGGGGCAACTGCGGCAGGCCACTGTAGTCAGTAAATGTAGGTGCTTGCGACTAAACACCTGAGTACCAGCATTCTCCAACATAACAGCATGCTATTCACAGGACACTGAACAAAATTGGCCCTAAGGAGCATTGTAGTGACAATGGGGGGGCCCTTTCAAGATTGTACTGTGTGGCCCACAAAGTACTAGTTACACCGCACACCTCCTGCTGCTGCTGCAAACTTCATAATGATATCCCAGGAGCCCTGGTAAGACCTGCAATAGGGAACAAAATAGCTCCCATCTGGTACAGCTCAGCCAGTGCTGCAGCAAGCAACAATGCACCTGCCACTGCTGCTGGTCCCTGTGATGGGACCCACTGGTGATCACTGATTCTGTGTTCTGCTGATTTGCTGCGTTAAATAATATGATTTAAAACTGACTCTCAGTATATAGTACACTGAACAATCTTATTATGGGCAGTCTTACGATTGTGTAATAGTGTACGCATATAAAAAAATGCAAGTGTTATGGTTGATTTTTACACATTTTAAAAATAATAGAACATTGACACCCAGTAAGTGTCTTTGAGCAATTTAAAGACTTTCTTGTATTTTAGGAATACAAAATTACTTTACAAAGTGTTTTTAGATGTTTGCAATATGATGAGAAAAACATGTTTAGTTCTCATGTGCAAGGTCGGTAAGTACTTTCACAACTCAGTGACATGTCCCACATCATTTAACCCATTTAAGGACTTTTTAGGGAAAATTACTTGGAATTATATATCTTTATTGGCCAAATGATACTATTTAAGCCCTTAGTGCATGACAATTAATTGGGAGGGCTGTACCAGAGGTTTTGCACTGTGGACCTGGTTAGAATGTGGTTGGAATGAGTATCGTATTGTTAATGCGGCAGGAAGAGGAAGCATCTGCTGTAAATAGACCCCTCCTACATTCATGCGTGATTCAGTGCTACATCCAAGGACACGGCATCGGATCAGTGCTCTGTGACATCATCAGCTGGCTGAGTGACCCATGAGGTCACATAGGCTGGCCTCTGCAGCGCCTTCCAAGAATCTCTGTCTGAAATGGAGACCCTGGCCATGGCACTCCCACAAAATGAAGATGACATGCCTCCATTTTATGAAATAGCTGCCATCACTGCCCCCTATCCGCCGCCAAACTTGACAGCTGGAACTGTAGTGCATCCACCTGAAACAGGACTCGTACTGTACATGCGCCATAGGAGTCTAGCACATATGCAAAGTACTGAACAACGTCCTACATGCCACTTACATTGGCATATCAATCAACATTGTGTCACAGCATTTTTACCTTAAAATGAAAATTTTCCTCACCTTGAGTGCACCTTTCCCTGCACAGGGCTGTGTGAGTTAAAAAACTCATGGGGAGTGTGAAACTGAATTGCCTCCATAGATTTCAGTGGTTAGATAAACATGCAACTAAATGATATAGTATGAGTAGTGTAAGTACACATGTAGCTGTAATGTATAGCATCTTTTTAAATATTTATCTGGTGGAACCTTTTGTAAGATGTTGGACCAAACAGAGCAATATGCCCATCGGGAGGCTGGCATAGAAAACACACCTAATCTCTGCCAGCTGCTTTAAACAAGTAAGTGAGGAGAGAGTTATTATTCACATGAACAATACATTGTAAACACCTCTCAGCTTGCTGTAAATATCCATAAATCTTTTTGGAACTGGATAGACTTCTAGGAAAGGCCACACCAGAGGGATGGGAAGATGTGCTATTTGCGTTACTAAACCAGGTTGGCAGAGGAATATGTCACAACATAATGTCCCAACTTGGTCCAAATGTAATAGAGGGTGTGAGAATCAGAAAGTGAGAAATTTTGGGAGAGTTTTTCCATTTTTAAAAAAAGCGGCAATCATTTACACCGAAAAACCATGTTGATTTTGCCATGGAAATGATTGCCGCTTTAAAAATAATGGGAAAACTCTCCCAAAATCACCCACTTTCTGATTCTCACACCCTATTACATTTGGCCAGGGGCGGATTGGGAATTAAAAGCAGCCCGGGAAATAATTTGAAGCAGCCCCATGGGGGGACCTGTTGGGTTTCTTAGGGGGCGTGGCCTAGCGATATGGGGCATGGTCTATTTCAACGAGGCCACGTCCCATTTTCGCCGCTGTGGGGGCATCGCTAGTAGCTCTTCCTACAGACATGACATGGGGGGAGAGCGGGAGTTCTTATGGGAGAGGCCTTGCAATAGGGGGTAAGGGAGAAGCAGTAGGCAATGCCAGGGAATGGGTGACGGGGAGGCAGTGGTTGGCTGAGTATGACATAGAGGCAGTGAGGCACAGGGTAATGGGAGAGGGTGACAGGGAAAGGCAGTGGGTGACATAAGTATGCACTGGGATGTATGAGAACAGGATGCGGGGAACTCTGGGATAAATGAGGGGGGATACAAGCTAATTAAGGAGGGGCCACTATGACTGAACTAGCTGAGGGTTCTTACTGAGGGGCAGTTAGAAGAGGGAAGCTGGGTAGTTGGGGATAAGAAGGGGATATAAAGATATGGATGTCAGGTGGGAACACTTGGTAGGTGCTAAATATGTGGCCTGAAGGACCTTTGAAGTCCAGGGGGAGGTGCAAGTTTGGGGTACTTGCAGTGTCACTATCCTGGCAACCACTGGTTGCCTTTAGTAACCATGCCCAAACCTGTTCTACCGTCATGCTTTAGTTGGAAAAAACTGTGACTGGCAGGCTGCAGGTTCAAGGTGCGGGGCAGTGAGATGGGTGTAGAGGGAGGGAAGGCAGAGAGAAACTGGATAGAGCACATAGCTCATAAGATTACAACAGACTCTACCAAGACTATGCTACTTTAGCTAAATAATGCCTCACCTTTCTGTTTCGGCCGGCAGAGGGTCTGGCTTCCCGCAGCTCCCTGCTTCCCCGCTTGCCATGTTCCTGCACTGCACTCCGCTGCTCTGTCCATCTACCCTCACTTCTCACATCTCCCAGTATTTCTGACCTCCGCCCTCTTCCCTGATTTTGAACTCCGCAAGCAGCTGCTCCATCCTTCTCACCCCCCGCCCCGCTTAACCTTTCCCCTCTCTTTGCTCTCACTAGAGTAGTTCTGTCCCCCCTCCGCTTGCCATGTTCTTGCACTCCGCTCCCAGCATGCCCTCAGCAGCTCCGTCTGACTTCCCTGCGCCCTGCTTGTTGTGTCCCGCAGCGCTGTCCACTCCGTCCCCCGTTTTCCATGTCCCCCACTCAGCTCCATCTTCTGCCTGACAGTTATGCTTATCATAACAGTATTTTAACCGTGGGCGAGCAGGGGCTGGTTGGGGCCATCTTTAATGTGGGCATAGTGCTGCGGCCGCGGCGGCTAACCACGTAGATGGCGGTCCGCGGCCCAGCAAGGGAGGGTGGCGGCCTTATATTAACTTAAATGAGCCGGCCCACCTGGAAAATACCCGGTTTCCCGGCAGGCAAATCCGCCTCTGCATTTGGCCCTTTAAGTGCAAAAGTGTCCTTTGTGGTGGAGAGCGATGATTAATTCCAGTCAGGAGCGATGGTTCTTACTGTACAACACTGTGATGACAAAATAATTCCACGAAATAGGCTGCATGAAAAAGCTGAGATGTTTTGTAATTGTTCAGCTACAGATAAATCAGATCATTTGTGGAGAAGTACTGGAATCATGCTGGAAACATGTACTGAACAGAAATTTGTGAGGCTCCACCAGGACAAGCAGCTCACTATAGATTTTATAATTGCTTTTACAACTGTCACCTGTGATGCAGTCTACCATCTGTTATGTTATTTTACTACAGTTTTATTGTAAATATCTGCTATATCCTATCTTTGATGGCTCTCTAGCTAAGGTCCAGGGGTGGATGAGTGCCATTTCAAATAGAATCCTGATATACCACAGATGATGTGAGTTTATTATTCAAATGACAAGAATGTGCGAATATTGGAAGGACCAAAGGTGTGTGTGTGTGTGTGTGTGTGTGTGTGTGTGTGTGTGTGTGTGTGTGTGTGTGTGTGTGTGTGTGTGTGTGGAGGGCTGTGAGTGGAAGTACATTGAAGGGGGGGGTCAAAGTGTGCTGTTGTGTTCATTAAAGAGAGGAGTGTCAAAGTGTGCTGTGCTGTGTTGTGTACTTTAAAGGGGTTTGAGGTTACAGTGTGCCGTGTACATTAAAAGGTGGTTATTAAAGTGTGTTGTACTACAGACATTAGAGGGGGATGTGCTGTACTGTGGACGATGAGGAGGTTGGGGGAAGTGATCTGCTGTGGACATTAAAGGGGGAGTGGTATGCTGTACTGTGGATGATGAAAGGGCTGGGAAGGTGCTCATTAAAGAGGCTGGAGGAGAGTGTCACCAATAGTGGGGGTGGTACTAATTACCTGTGCTTAGGTCCAATGGAGAGCCCAGTGGGGAGCCCAGCAGCAGCCTTTCTCAAGCCAGCACATACTGCTGGGAACAGTGCACCCAGGAAGGTGAAGTACAATTATCCCTGTATTTTATGCTAAGGGTGCATGCTCATTCTTTCTGCAATTAGGCCACACCTCTAAAACATGCCTGGGTTCGGCTAGGCTCTCTGCTGTAATGCTGGGGGGTGCAGTGCTGTGGACATTAAAGGAGGTGGATGGGGGTGCTGTGTTGAGGACAGTAAAGGGACTGGAGTAAGAGTGCTGTGCTACCAATATAGAAGAGGTTGGATGACAGTGCTGGGATCACAACATTGAGTGGGCTGGGTTGGGGGAGTCCTGTGATATTGAAGGAACTGGGGTGAGTGCTGTGGAAGCTGAAGGGGCTTGGTAAGAGTTTGCTGTACTGGGATTATTGAAAGAGCTGGGGGGAATGCTGTGCTGTGTTCATTGAAAGGAGAAGGGGAGAGTGGTGGAAGGAGTGAGGGGCTGGTGGGAGTGCTGGCAGGCTATCATTTAAGGGTGATGGTCTTCTTTTTTTGAATTTACTCCAAGCCCTCATCATGATAAAAATGATGGTTATGGCGCATCCATACAGCATTTCCTGTGAGGCCTCCTTCCTTTTCTGGTGGTGCACACAGATATACTTCCAGTCGCAAACCTTCCCTTTTCAGGGATGTTAGCTCAACCCAGTTGCCCAGAGGCAAGGTGGAGTTTGGTTCATTGTTGAAGAAAAAAGGGAAAACAAATATGGTGTGTGTCTCAGCATTCACCAATGTGTCACATCTTACAGTACAGCAGCAGTTTCGGTGCACCATTAATTGCTACAGCACAGTGTGGGTCCTACAGGTGCTTCTGCACATGCAGGAGCCCCATCAGGGCTTGGAGCCTGGAGTCTCCATTGCTTCTGGGAGATACGCCCCTGCTCCTCCTCTTCATGGTGCCCCCTCCCCCTGTTAGTTTCTTCTGGATTCACCCCTTACTTAATTAGTGTCCACAAACTGGGCTTAGAATTGGGGGGGGGAGGCGATGGGGGTTGGTCGGAGCTGTTGAACTATTTTGCATATAACAGCTGGCATGAATAAAGAGTGTAGTTTGATAATTGCTAGCTAGTATAAGCAAAACAACACAATAGCTGAATGCAGAAAGTTATTGCTGGTAGTAATTATCGAAACATAAACTCAGGGAATGGCTTGGGAGATCCTGACACAAATGATAAAAGCAAAAATTAGGCACACATATACTGCTTAAAAGTAGATAGATGATAATCTACTGCAATTTAGAGTCAAACTCCACTAGTTATGTCCAAATATCTCAAAGCAATCAGATGTCACAATGAGATGTCATGACTGCAACTTAGACAGGCCTAAGACCCTTTGACTGGCCAGTAGTTGGGAGCTTTCAGAAATCAATTAGAGCCTGGAGTCACCAAAATCTAAATCCAGAAGTCAGAACAAAAAGTTTTTTTGGATTCAGGAAGTAGAACGTTCACCATAAAAAATAAAGCCAGTCTAGGAAGTGCTATTATTGGCACTCAGGCCCTAGGTGTAAAAGGACTCCCAATGATGTAGACAATACATCTAGAAAAATACCGGAATGCTAACTATAACAGGGAATAAAATAACCACAATAAATTAATGACTATATCATATTCAAATCTGAACACTTCTGTTGTGTACTCTATCTGTGTCTCGCAGAAATGCACCAGCCAGGCGGTTATCTATCCAGCCTTGTTCCTGATATCTAAAAACTAGAGATGAGCGGGTTCGGTTCCTAGAGAACCAAACACTCCCTCTTCCCCGAACTTATCTGATCCAAGTCAGATTGCGGGTGGCTCGATCCTCTGCACAATTTTCTGGATCCAAATCAAGGATGAAAGTCATCATCCCACTATTTAAATCCCAGTGATCGGTGCCATCTTCATTTCAGCTGTGGATGTCAAATAGATGTATTTGTGCTTTCTGCTTATGTGGAGGACATTACTAAGGGGCATATTACTAAGAGACTTTGCTAAAGGCACAACTAAGGGGCACTATTAAGTGGCTGGGGTGGGATACTACTAAGGGGGCTACTAAGGGACTGCTGTGGGGGACTACTAAGGGGCAACTTTGGGGGACTAATAGTACTAAGGGGCTGCTGTGACATCTAAAGGGCTCTGTATTTTAATGCACAACGTCTATTCAAGAAGACAGAGGAACAAGTGGAATGGCAGGTAGATCACAGATTGCTGTTCTGGCCATGCCCCCACTGTGCCGATTATGGCCTCGCGACCATGGACATTCTCGTGAATCCACACTCCCTTCCCGGGGCCACGCCCCATTTCAGAAACTCGTGCTGCAGGTATGTGCGGGTGTCCTGAGTACGGATAGCAGATTGTTGGGAGGTATGACCTAGACACCGTCTATTATCTGTTAAGTAGGATGGCAAGATCACTTACAACTCACTTACATAAGCTCTGTAGAGGTGGAACAAGTACACATTATAGAAACCATCTCCATATGGCTTCTATGAGGCAGGGCTGTGGAGTTGGTACAGTCAGCCCTGACTACTCTATTTTATTAATTTCCAACTCTTTCATGAATTGCAAATACATATTAATGTATGTTGTAAGTAACAAATGTACTGTATTATTGAAATGGTCGCACAAGGCATTATTGTCACATCACATAAATCATCAGGCTACTTACAGTAGGTGACAAAAGAGAATAAAGTAGCGCTTGCAGATGAGGAATTTTTGAATAACAGTAGGTTATAAAAATGCACAATAAGTTGTTATGTAGGCACAGACTAGCCGAACTCTAAAATGCAGTGGATGTAAATTTAAATCAGTGCCAACAATAGCTAATATTTATATATGATTTTAATTGGTAGCTGGAATCCGAGTTATTACATCTCTACTGATTCCAACTTCGCTCAAAATTCTTTCTGACTCTTGTTACTACTCTTGTGACGGCCATGCATATGTAAAGGAGGCATGATGTATGTCTCTGATATTGAGGTTGAACTCAATGCACTAACTATTATTTAGTATTGATGAATAGGCCCCATAGTGTGCTTTTGTGTAACCATACAGTTTTACATCACATTTGCTCCATTGAACTTTATAGCAGCCTGCAGATAATATCTCACTTGAAAAAAGCCAAAGAAATCACAAGCTCTTGCCTGAGCAATGGTGCTGCAGACCCCAAGGTGGTTTGGTGGGAACCGGTGCCAGCGGGCGCAATCCAAATACAGAGGAGGATGATGAGCTGCTGCTGCAGCAGCAGGGAGAGGCAGGCATCACATGACATGCCCAGCGGTAGCGGCAGCGCTCATCGTGACGTGGTGCAGCTGCTGGCTCCCATTTGTAAAGCTATACACAGAGCCTATTGGCTGCTGTGTATAGAATAAGCAGGCGTGGACAGCTGAAGGCTGAGCCGTATACTGTCTGCCTCCTTCCTCTGAGTTCTGATGTCACATACGCGGTTTGTAAAGACACTGGAGAGGAGCCAAGAATCCCTAATTGAAGTTAAGGTGCTTTTGGCAGGCAGTTGTCATATAAGGTAATGGTGTGTACACACAGTACAATCAGCATGAGATTTTGACTATATAGTCAAAATCGCATCGGGATGCCATGCAGATCGCACAGGTTTTTTACCTTGCAATCCCAGTGCGCGCTCCCTTGGCAGCACAAATTGAAACTCAGATGGACAGGGCTGCAAAAGACTATATAGTGCAGATCTGCACTATATCATCCAAAACGCATGCATGTCAGGTGGCTTGCCGTGTGCTTCGATCCCGATGTGATCTGATGGCATCGAGATAGAATAGCAAGCCTAATCAATTGTGTGATCACCCCATTAGGCAGCTAATCCACCACCAAGAGCAAGATAACTCTGCCCTGGCAACCCTTGTGTCAGGATATCACAGGTGCTGCTGATTGCACAGCTGGCTTCTGTTACTGCTCCAAAACCTAGTCTGGATCCTCCACATTACTTTCATGTGGAGAGATGCTTTCTATACTTATATAAGATATAGGGCGAGATGTACTAAAGGGAAAATGCGGTAAAACCCCTGTTTTACCGCATTTTCCTATGTACTATTCCCGGCCGCACCGTTATCGCAGGGCAGGGTAACGCCACCTTTGGGTGGCGATACCCTATAGAAGCCTATGTGTCCTAAACTGCCTGCTGTGTCCTATCTGAACAGCAAACCTGTTATAATTCATAAACAGTACTTATCTTATTAACAAATCTTTTGTATGCCATAAGATAGCTAAAATAGTTACCCCATTTTAACTGCACAATGAAAGAGGTAACTGCCAGGTATACCCTAAAATAGCCTAGGTGAAAACGGCTACAAAGAAAAAGTCCTGGGTCTAGCGACCCGGGATGTTTTCCTGGGTAACAAGCAGATATTTTAAGGTGAAAATAAAACCATTTTAAAGTTGTGAGATAATGGATCGACAGTGTCTAAGGCAACAGTCACTAGGTCAACCACTATTGGTCGAAAGTGGCTAGGATGACACCTAAGTATGGTCGACATACCATAGGTCAACATTGCATATAGAATCTATGCACCTTATTCTGGCCTGTTCGCATCCCCCGTAGGCGCATTACTGTGCATTTGCATACGCCGGGTGCATGCGGCCACTGCGAACATACTGTTCGCCGGGTGCACGCACCCAAGACTGTGGGTGGGGGTGTGGGCCGGCATTGGATAGTCAAGCCCATGGGAATGCCCAGCGTTTCATAGGTGTGAAAAATTCTAAAAATAAAAATTCTGGGCGTTCCTATGGTAATCGGCCGGTGACGTGGGTGCCGGGGGTGGGCAGCTGACATCACCAGATGTCAGCTGCCTGCCCAGTTCCTGTTGAGTGTGCACGCATATCTAAGTGACCTCAGACAGGGTCAGAGAGTTTTTTTTATTTGATGGCGAGTGCGCCAGAGTCAGCTTTTCAGCAGCGGCATTGGGAGTACGGATGTGGGTGGATGTGGGGGAAACAGCATCACAGAGGTCCTTCCGCCTGCTGAGAGCCAGCCACGTGACTTGGGAGTTTACAGTGGCTCGGCGACAAGAGGATACTTAGGGTAGGTAGTCCCTGGGTGCTGGGAGGAGCTGAGTCAGAGAGAGGCCACCTCCCTCGGAAGTACCACCCACTCTGCAGAATCCAGCCCGCCCCACTCACCACATTCCCATCCCAGCCGCCACCAGCAGCAGCAGGTTCCAGTGCCATGTCTCCAGCCCAGAAGTACCAGACCTGATTCCCCACCCATGTCCAGGTCACTGCGTTCCAAGGTGTATGGCTGGTTGCTCTGTGTCTGCTGCCTCCCTGCATGCTGCTGGGGCTGAGATCCAACTCTGAAAGTCAGCATGTAACCCCTGGCAGAGCATGTACTGTAACTCCATGACAACACACATGTTAACCCCTGGAAAGTATGTAACACATGGCAGAGCAGGTAAATCCATGGCAACAAGCATGTTAACCCCTGGCAGAGCATGTAACCAATGGCAGAGCAGGTTAATCCCATGGCAAAGAGCATGTTAACCCCTTGGAAGAGAATGTTAACCCCTGGCAGAGCATGTAACTCCAGGCAGGGCATGTTACCCCTGGCAGAGCATGTAACCTGGCAGAGCAAGTTAATCCCATGGCAAAGAGCATGTTAACCCCTGGCAGAGAATGTCAACCCTTGGCAGAGCATGTAAGCCATGGCAATGAACATGTAAACCCATGGCAACGAGCATGTAACCCCTGACAGAGCATGTAACCCCTGGTAGAGCATGTTAACCCCTGGTATCAAGCATGAAGCCCATAGCAATGAGCATTTAGGTAAGCAGAACTTACAATATGGGGCATAATATGTCAGGTATTATATGTAATAGACATTGCAGTGTGTAGCATAATCGGCAATGAGCATTACGTTGTGTGGAATAATATGTAATGGGCATTGTGGCAGGTGGTAAAATATGTAATAGGTATTACGGTCATAGGCGAATCTAGGGGGTGGTCCGGGGGTGCCCATTTTGTAGCTGAGGGATGGGGCTTTCCAACGAGCCTAGCCCCGTGTCTCTAGCCCCCTGGGAACCGGAGATACTGCCAGACAAAGCTGGAACATTTTCCCTATAGGATAACATGGGACCCGCTAATTCCGACCCCCACCCAGTTCAACGGCTGCCAGATCCCCCTTCGGCATCACTGAAGCTCGAGGTTGATCTCAGTCGAACCCAAATCGCTGGGCCTTCAATCTGATACCAGGCTGGATCCATATGGGTTATTTGGTTCCAGGGATATGCAGGTTAAAACGTTTTTTTTTTTTTTCATTTCTTAAATGTAATTTCATGACTGTTTATGTTCTTTGAGGGCAGATTTCTCTGGAACCAAACAGCCCAGTTTCACGGGACCAAAATCATTCAAAGCCAACTCAAAAGTTCTTCAATATGATACTGGTTTCATGTAAATGGGTCAGTTGGTTCCGAAGATATAGCTGGTTGGTTAAAGGGGGGTAGGGAGAGGGGAGTGGTTGTCTCCCCTCACACCAGAAAATGCAGGGACTAGGCTGGTGTATAAGGGGTCAGTCTGGGAATGTCCCTGCATTTTTCTGTTGTGAAAGGGGTAGTATTTCAAACAGCCGTGACCTGCAGTGCTCTGAATACAGCCAGGCAGCCCCGTGCTCTCTGCCCAGCTGTCAATGACTGTCACCCCTGCAGCTTCCGCTCCAATTCTTCTCCCCGCCTTCACCTCAGCCCGCCCCCCCCCCCCCCCCCTTTAATCATGTGGTGCCGGCGCCCGGCGTGCTCCTCCGACGTCACGCACAACATCAGCGCGCACAATATTTCAAATGTCCACTCGGCAGAAGGGGACACCGGGAGGGGAGTGGGGGCGTGCTCTGCGCTGCGCTCTGCTCCTCTCCCCATAGAAGCAGCTGCACCGCTCTCCATCTCTCCCTGCAGCAGCAGCGAAGCTCATATAAATTTACAGTAAGTGGCACTTTTGGGGGCATTGCTTAAGGGATGCTACAAGTGGCGGTATGTGGGGGCATTACGCATAATGTGTGGCTTAATGTGTAAGGGGCATTACGGTGTGCAGCATCATGTGTAAGGGGCATTATGTGTGCAGCATCATGTGTAAGGGACATTATGGGGGACATTTACCAAAATGGATTCGTAGAAAAAAGGTGTATTCGTAGGGAGAAATACACCTTTTTTTTACGAATTTGTATTTTCGGGATTTACAATTCCAAAAATACAACAATTCGTATTCCTAAAGATGGAACATTCGTATTTGTATTTACAAATACGAATGTCTACACCATCGATAGAATACGACAGAAATCACCATTCAAAAGAATGGTGGTTTCTGATTTACTAAGCAGCCGTACTGATAATACGGCTGCTTAGTGGTGTAAAACACCCACGCAAATACGACAGGAAAATAGAACACCATTTTCATGTCGTATTTGTGTTTTAGCCTGCACGGATCAGTCAGATCCGTGCAGGCTTCAGTGTAAAAAAATAAAAAAATTAAATAAATAAAAAAAAAAACCGGCGTGGGGTCCCCCCCACAGCCGAAACCAGCACCAGGCTGACAGAGGCTGGAGCCGGTAATTAAAAATCTGGGAACCCGACAAATAGGGGTTCCCTGATTTATAACAACCAGCCCCAGGCTCCTGCTCTGGGGCTGGTTCCCAAAATACGGGGGACAAAATGAGTAGGGGCCCCCCGTATTTTAAGAACCAGCCCCAGGCAAAACCAGCCAGCAGGGTAATGCCACAGCCGGGGGGAGACTTTTTATGCAAGTCCCCCCGGCCAAAGCATTAACCCTACCGACCAGTCAGCCTGGCCAGGGGCCCTGGGGGAGTGGGGACCCCCCAATAAAGGGGTCCCCCCCCCTCCAGGACTTACCTGACCAGGCTGAAGCCTGGTGCTGTCCTCGATGCCCCTGGGCGGTGGGCATCGAGCTGATAGCGGTGTAAAAAATAGAACAAACTATTGTTTTTTACTGTGGCACTACAAGTGCCAGCAAGCCTCCCCAGCAAGCTGGGACTTGGAGAACCACAAGTCCCAGCCTGCTGGGCATTAAAGGGCCCGCTGTGTCTTGTAGTGCCACAGTAAAAAAATAGTTAAATAAAACACACTGACACCCATTTTAAATAAAAGTTTAATACACACATTACATACATACTGATACTTACCTTTCTTGATCCCGTAGGTAGCCCTGGTCCTGATGTCCTGTGTCGTCCTCCAGGTCCATGTCGGCTGTCTGCGTCGTCCTCCAGGTCCATGTCGACGGTCCGTGTCGTCCTCCAGGTCCATGGCGGTGTCCGGGTCCGAAGAAATCCATGTTGGAGCTGTGGAAGGAAATCCTACTCACCTGGTCCTGTGCTGAAGAAGTCTTCTCTTGATCCGACGTAATCCAGGTAATCTTCACAGCTGTCGGCGCTCCCCGCTGTCTCCGCTGTCTCTGCATCGCGCTGAGGAGAGATGCTGAGATGTTTCATATTCGGCGCCTCTCCTCAGACTGAATTCTATTGGCCGCCTAGCAGGCCAATCAGGAGCCGACTTTCTCGGCTCCTGATTGGCCTGCTAGGCGGCCAATAGAATTCAGTCTGAGGAGAGGCGCCGAATATGAAACATCTCAGCATCTCTCCTCAGCGCGATGCAGAGACAGCGGAGACAGCGGGGAGCGCCGACAGCTGTGAAGATTACCTGGATTACGTCGGATCAAGAGAAGACTTCTTCAGCGCAGGACCAGGTGAGTAGGATTTCCTTCCACAGCTCCAACATGGATTTCTTCGGACCCGGACACCGCCATGGACCTGGAGGACGACACGGACCGTCGACATGGACCTGGAGGACGACGCAGACAGCCGACATGGACCTGGAGGATGACACAGGACATCAGGACCAGGGCTACCTACGGGATCAAGAAAGGTAAGTATCAGTATGTATGTAATGTGTGTATTAAACTTTTATTTAAAATGGGTGTCAGTGTGTTTTATTTAACTATTTTTTTTACTGTGGCACTACAAGACACAGCGGGCCCTTTAATGCCCAGCAGGCTGGGACTTGTGGTTCTCCAAGTCCCAGCATGCTGGGGAGGCTTGCTGGCACTTGTAGTGCCACAGTAAAAAACAATAGTTTGTTCTATTTTTTACACCGCTATCAGCTCGATGCCCACCGCCCAGGGGCATCGAGGACAGCACCAGGCTTCAGCCTGGTCAGGTAAGTCCTGGAGGGGGGGGGACCCCTTTATTGGGGGGGTCCCCACTCCCCCAGGGCCCCTGGCCAGGCTGACTGGTCGGTAGGGTTAATGCTTTGGCCGGGAGGACTTGCATAAAAAGTCTCCCCCCGGCTGTGGCATTACCCTGCTGACTGGTTTTGCCTGGGGCTGGTTCTTAAAATACGGGGGACCCCTACTCATTTTGTCCCCCGTATTTTGGGAACCAGCCCCAGAGCAGGAGCCTGGGGCTGGTTGTTAAAAATCAGGGAACCCGTATTTGTCGGGTTCCCAGATTTTTAATTACCGGCTCCAGCCTCTGTCAGCCTGGTGCTGGTTTCGGCTGTGGGGGGGACCCCACGCCGTTTTTTTTTTTATTTATTTATTTAATTTTTTTTTACACCTTGCAGCCTGCACGGATCTGACTGATCCGTGCAGACTGCCTACAAATAATTTGTATTAGCAGCCGTATATACGGCTGCTAATACGAATTCCTACGACATCGGTGGGTTACAAAGCAGTCGTATATGACTGCTTTGTAACTGATCCTCCGGAACACGACTTTGCATACGACTTAAACAGTCGTATGCAGTCGTAGGGAAAATACCAATACGAAAAACTAGGTTTTTCATATTGGTAAATTTCCCCCTATGTGTGCAGCATCATGTGTAATGGGTACTATGGTGCGCGGCATCATGTGTAATGGGTACTATGGTGTGCGGCATCATGTGTAATGGGTACTATGGTGCCATCAAGCAAGAACCCCCCAGCAATGAGCACGTAGGTAAGCAGCACTTATGTGGCAAATATGTAATGGGCATTACGGTTTGTTATATAGTATGTAATGGGCATCATGATGTGTGGCACAATGTGTAATGGGCATTATGGTGTGTGGCCTTATGTGTAATTGGCATTAAGGCGTATGGCTTTATGTGTAATGGGTATTACGGAGTTTGCTAAAATGTGTAATGGGCATTACTAAGTATGGTCTAAAGTGCAATACCACACCCCTTTTTGCGATGCCACGCCTCTGTCCCATGAGGCCACGCCCCCATTTTGCCACGCGGCTACGCCGCGCAAACGTCCTCCTACTATTATGTCTAAATCTGGGACCACCCATTACCATAATTTTAGATTCGCCTATGATTACGGTGTATGGCATAATGTGTACTGGCCACTACAGTGTGTGGCATAACGTATAATGAGCATTATGGAATGTGGTATAATATGTAATGGGTGTGTGACATGTGTAATAGGCATTACGGTGTAAATTTTTGTCCCTGTATCCACCTCTGAAGCAATGGCGTAACAAGGGTCTGCAGAGTGTGTGGGGAGCTCCGTCCGTGGGGGCCCCAGGAAGTTGTTGTACCCAGGTTTTCTCTTGGTGGCCCTGACCTCAATGTCACTGTAGAAATGTGTCGACTCACCACCTCATTAGATGGTCGGCATCCATTTGCAGCCCGCTTCTTCAGTAGAGTCGACTAGTTGCCGCGCCATCTCGGCAGCACGCAGTCTGTACTGCCGCCGCGTCACTGAGTTTCTTTGCCTGGTTATAGGCTCCTGTCAGGGTATAACCATCTCTAGTCTAGGGAAAAAATTGCACAGACTGTCATTATATCATCTTGTAATACTGACAGTAATAGTTGCCTGACCCCTGCTCTAAATAAACAAAACATAAAAAAACTTGTATCAACCATTTAAATGTCATCTGTGTAAATGTCGACCTTAAGCTTATGTTGACCTTCTGTCATTGTCGACCATTCTTAGGTGTTGACATAGTCACTGTGGACCAATAGTGGTCAATCTAGCGACTGTCGACCTAGACATTGTTGACCCAGGGACTGGATAGTGGATTTTATACGCAGTTAGATCCAAAAGCCACAGTTTGATCCTTCCAGGGTGCTATCTGCTGTTGTAATCAATCACTAGAGGAGAAGCGCCCTTGGTGGGCGAGGATGTGTTTGAGAGCTTGTCCCTGTTTGGGGATGCACAGGCTGGAGATCTACTGTGCCCTTGTCTTTGTGAACCTTAATAAAGGCCATTTTTGATGACATCAACAGGTTTTGTTGGGCTTTCTCAGGCTTTCTAGAGTTCCGTGGAAACATGGCCAACCATGGAAAAACTGGGGACTATGGCACACTGAAAATGGAGTCTAAGCCAGGTACGACCCAGCAAAAGCCCAGGTAAGAAATCCTGGGACAAACCAGGATTTTGATGGAAAAGAGATATGTATGGTTAATACTTTATACTGTATTGTTTCTCTCTGGAACTGTTTCCAAAAAAAGATACAGTACAGTACAACCTAATTTTCTTCAGAAATTCTCCTTGATCATTCTTATTTGTGTGTTTCCGCAGAAGTAACCAAATGATCAGTGTTAGTATTCAGGCAGAGGCGCTGGTCAGGGACACTTTTGCCAATGAAAGATACCCAGCTGTAGGGCTCAGAGCCCTGAACTTGTACCAGTGTTCCGAACACATCTGAAAGGAGCCATTCTTTCCAGGCTTAAACTTCAATAGTGTCTTTATGACACCCATCCGGCTGAGTCCTCTGTCAGCATAACATTAGTATCCTCTTTTGCTGCTCGCTAATTGTGAGTAAATAACATATTTTGGCTGGCTGTCATGATGTGCAAGGTTTTGTCTGATACAAAGATAATATAAAAATAAATAATATCCACACAAGTGTCTCATGCTTTGACTCAGAATTTACATTACTGCACTTATTTTTCTTCAGATTATGATACTTGCTACATGAACAATGACACGATTTCTCCAGGGCCAGCAGCCAATTTATATTGACGCCGTTTGTCATTGTTAGTCTTCAGGATGTTACTTCCAGCACTGCTGAGTCTGCAAGAGGATGGGTTGGCTGTTTCAGAGGATACATTCAGACATACTGTATGTTAGCTAAATGTGAGAAGCCAGATGCAACATGGAAATCTTAGCAAGGAAAAGCTGGAGAGAACTATATAATAGATCCAACACATGTTCCTGAAGTCCAGAAACACTTCTCTAAATAAGGAATAACCCACCAAGTGTTGCAACAATTGGTGAAATAAATTAGGGGGTGGGGCATAATCCCGAGAAGTACCCACCCCTCTCTCTCCCTCTCCCCCTTCCCTTCTTTCTTCTTTCTCTATCTCTCCCTCTCATTCAATCTCCCTCTCTCCTTGCGTACCGTGTAACGGAGACTCTACCTGGCGTAGCATGTAACGGGGGCTTTACTTGTCATAGCGTTAATGGGAGCTCTGCCTGATATTATGTCTAACAGGGGCTCATAGGCCCTTATTCAGATCTGATCGCAGTACAAATTTGTTCTCAAAATGGTCAAAAACATGTGCACTGCAGGTGGGGCAGATGTAACATGTGCAGAGAGAGTTAAATTTGGGTAGGGTGTGTTGAAACTGAAATCTAAATTGCAGTGTAAAAATAATATTTACCCTGCACAGAAACAAAATAACTCACCCAAATCTAACTCTCTCTGCATGTTACATCTGCCCCACCTGCAGTGCACATGGTTTTGCCCATTTTGTGAACAAATTTGTACTGCGATCAGATCTGAAAACGGGCCATAATGTGTAATGGGCTCTGTCTGGCATAATGTGTAACAGGCCTCTGTATGAGTAGCATGTAATGGGGGGGCTCTGCACGACATAACATGTAATGGTTACTCTGTCTGGCATAGTGTGTAATGGGATCTCTGCCTGGCATAACATCTAACAGGGCTCTACCTAGCATAACATGTAGCAGGCGCTGAGCCTGGTGTAATGTCTAATGAGGACTTAATGTGTCACCTGGCATATTGTGTTTATGGGGCTCTACCTGGCGCAGTGTTTTTAAAGGGCTCTTCTTGGCGCAGTGTGTTTAAGGGGCTATGCCTGGTGCAGTGTCTCTAAGGGGCTCTACCTGGCGCCGTGTGTCTAAGGGGCTGTACATGGCCCAAAGTGGTGCTACTGTGTGGTGTAATGTTAAGTGGTACTATTATGTGGCCATGGGGCAGATGTATTAAGCCTGGAGAAGAGATAAACTGGAAAAAAGTGGAGAAACAGTTGAAGGAGATAACATACCAGCCAATCAACTTCCAGCTGTCATATTTCAATCACATCTGATTGGCTGGGGCGTTACCTCCTTCCACTTTATCTCCAGTTTATCTCTTCGCCAAGCTTAATACATCTGCCCCCATGTGCCTTCCCCATGAAGCTACATTTCTCATTTACATGTTACAGGTTATCTGCTGCTTTACTCAACAGTTTTAGATGACTCCATTGACATTACCATGAAAAAAGTCAAAAGCACTGGATATCTCACAATCAAAGGGTTTTAAGTATATCCATACTTGGCCCCATGTGACTTCATTAGTACCTCAGTCAATATGATTTAACAATGTGTGCCAACCATGGATATTTTTAAAACCATGATTGTTAGTACTCCTTGAGGTTTGAGTTAGATGAGTGGGCAAAAAAGTGGAAGATGAGCGGGGAGGCATTGGGTAATTCAGTACTCGAAAAGGATCTAGGAGTCCAAATAGACAACAAACTGGGGTGTAGTGCTCAGTGTAATATAGCAACAAAAAAGGCCAACAAAATTCTTGCATGTATTAAAAGGAGCATCGAAACTAGGGACTCAAAAGTAATTATGCCTCAGTACAAATCATTGGTTAAACCGCACCTCGAATACGCAGTGCAGTTCTGGGCCAGCACTATAAAAAGGACATCATAGAATTAGAAAAAATCCAAAGAAGAGCAACAAGGCTTATTAGGGGAATGGAGAATTTAGGCTACAAGAAAAGATTAAACAATTTGGGACTATTTACACTAGAGAAAAGACGTTTAAGGGGGGACATGCTCAACATGTACAAATATATCAGGGGCCAATATAAGGAACTGTCAAACACCCTTTTTTCTACTAGAAAGGAATCTAGGATGCGAGGGCACGAGTTTAGATTAGAAGAAAAAAGATTTTGTCCATTTAGAATAAAAAAATTCTTTACAGTCAGAGCAGTCAAACTTTGGAACTCTCTTCCTGAAGAAGTGGTGTCGGCAGACACTATAAATACATTTAAAATAAGGTTGGATAAACATTTATTGGTTAAAAACATCCATGGGTACGCATAAGTAACATAATCTGTCTTTAAAAAATCAGAACATACTATACAACAAGGGATAAGCTACTATAAACATAGGTTGAACTAGATGGACGCAAGTCTTTATTCAGCCTCACCTACTATGTAACTATGTAACTATGTAACTATGTAACCACTGCTTTAATGCAATATACAAAATATGTACAGTATACAAATGTACCTGCTATGTTATGATACAATGGCTATTTCAGCATATAAGAACTCTTTAGGGAAACATCTTATACAGACATGGGGCCAGATGTATTGAGCTTCAAAAGTAATAAAATGGAGAGTGATAAACAGCCAGCCAATAAGCTCTTACCTGTCATGTCACAGGCTGTGTTTGAAAAATAACAGGTAGGAGCTGATTGGCTGGCTGTTTTTCACTCTCCACTTTATCAATTATAAAATATGGTAAACAATTGTATTAAAAATTGTATTATGGTGATATTTCAAACTAATAGCTTTCTTGAATTAGCATAAAACTTTTTTTTCTTCTAATCAGTCATTTAGCCTATTGTAAGCCCCATACTGAACATGGACCACAGGAAAAAAGTAGAGCGTTAGTTGAGGAGATCAGGAATAAATATGTAGACAAGCACAAGGGCATCTTTAGTGGAGTGGAGGAGGCCAATGTGTAGTCTCTTCTGGCCACCTTTGTCCCTAGACATAGGGACAGTGGGACTCTGAGCACATGGGTCAGTAACAGACCCTAGTGCTGTACTGAGAAAATGTTGCAGTGGTCATCGTGCCTGCCATTTTCCTACTGCGCATGTGCAAAACACCAGGAAAATATGGGACTCCAGAGGAGTAAGCACTCAAAAAATTGGTGCAGGGTTTGTGGTGTGGGCCACCCTGGACCCACTGGCCTGTGTACCTCACTCTTTGCTCCCATTATAGATACACCATGTACAAGCAACTTGCTGTTCCTGTGACTAAACTTGCATGTATTATTAAGGAGTTTAAAGCCCATGGGACTGTTGCAACTTCTTTGGACAAGGCTGCAATAGGAACATTTACCCCCGATTAAACAGAAGAATATTGGGAATGGTTAAAAAAAGAACTTCCAGATACAGTACAATCTGAATTTCAAGACCAAGGAATGTCAGTGTCTCATTGCAACTTCAACACTTTCTGAGTAACAGTGGTCTCCATAGAAAAACAGCCAGTAGGACCCCACTTAAAAAAAAAAAAAAAAACATAAAAAATACGGATTTTTTTTTAAAATGCACGTTGACACAATGCTTCTGGAAGAATGGGGGTCGATTATTTTAAAGGTTACTTTAAAAATATTTATTTAAATTATAATAATATTTGCACTTGGTATGTAAAAATCATCAAAAAGTGGTACGCATGGTGACCCGCCGAAATGGGTTAGCACCAGAGTTCCTATATGCCCACTACCGCTTCCGGGCAGATGGAACGCACATTGACACGCACAACACCGGCGTCCATCCTTGTTCTGACTGGCAGAAGTCTGACGCACCTCTGGTTCTGGTCACATACGTAACCGGAAGTGCCATGAAACCTGACAATTCCGTGCAAGTTCTCCTGTTAATTGATTGTGCTATAAAACTCCTCACTGCCAAGGGAGACACCAAGCTTCTGATGAATGACTCGTAAGTCCGAAATGTATTGAGCTGGTGTGTCCTTGGCAGGAGGAGAATGCTGATGTATTTGCCGAATGTGTTCACATCCAATTGATACCTGCAAGTCCGTGGTCTATACCTTTTGAAGTTCCGGAGCTTTTAAGGGATCCCCAGGAGAGGTGTTGTGAGACCCAATCGCTGATGTTACACCCTTTAATCGCCGGCTGGTGATGATATGCTTGTTTTAAATTTTACCATAAAATGCAATGTAGAAATAAATTCATCCCTTTTGTTTGGCGGTGTTGCACTACTGGTTGTTCTTTTTATTTAAAAAAGCAGGCGTTTGAGCAACTGATGACGATTTATTTGATGACCTTATAACGTCAAAAAGCCTCACATCTTTGAGGATAAAGAGACTTTGGGACTATAATCACACTTTATAGTGTAATTGGAACTCTAAGCCTATTCTTGAGTGCCAGTGACATTGTATTATCTTGTTTTATATTTCCATTGTTGAAGGGCTGGTGAAACCCCTTCTGTACAGTGTCGGTTGCTAAGATATCCAGTGCATCTAGTATAAAAACTCTGTTCTATTTGATGGCTTTGGCGACTTACCCACTTGCTTCGCCGTTCATTGTGGGGAAGGAGAGCCGGTGGAGGAAACGGGGCTGGAGCAGGGGAACGCCCAGTGTTTTATGGGCGTCCCCATGAAAATGCTGGGCATTCCGGTGGGATTGCAGGTGGGACGATGCCTGTCGGGGGTGGACGGCTAACGTCATATGACAACAGCATCAGCTTCTGCAGACTCTGACAGAAATAAAAGTCAGTTTAGACTGACTTTTATTTACGAAGGGGAAAGAAAGTATTCAATGGTTGGTGACCATCGTATGATTTCTCTTCCTTTTCTGCCACATGTGGGGGATGTGTCCGCATGTTACCGAGAGGAGTCGGCGGCAGGGGAAGGTTCGATTTCAGGGCTTGCTAAGCAGCGAAGAACTGATGCTTAGTGAGCCTTGCTGAATCAGGACCTTTGGAAAAAGTTACAGGAGCTTTTTTCCTAGTCACCATCAGCTTTAAAAAAAAGATGTATTTGAAAAGAACACCATATCTACTGGGAAACATGAAGGAGGCTTGGGTATATTTTGGGCAGCTTTGGTTACTCTGGCAATGTTTACCTTAAATCTGTAGGGGACAATTAAATATCAGGACTATCAAGGCTTTTTGGAATTAAACATTCTACCTAACATCAGAAAGCTCTGTCTTAGTTGAAGATCATGGGTCTTCCAATAGGATGATGCCCCAATACACACAGCTACTGTAAAAGCAAGCAAAAATGGACAAGAACAGAACATTGGACTTTTCTAGAGTGACCTTCTATGAGCCCTGATCGGCCTCCATCTATTGGAAGCACAGAAACGTACAGACTGGAGACGGCACCCATCATTCCTGAGGGTAATTTTCTATGGAATAGTAGGACAATCTACCTGTTGACAGATACAGAAGTGACAGTCTCAATGGGAACCAACGAAATGTTGTGACTGCAGTGATTGCCTCCAAATATTGTGCATCAAAACATTAGGTTAAGCGTCACATCATTTTTGTCCATGACATTTTCTTTTTTTTTTTAATCAATAGATTTTTATTGAGAATGGCCAGGTATAACAACTTAGCAATAGCAATATGTATAGTAGATTAGAGTACAATATACACGATTGAGAGAGCGTACTTCCGGAAGTAGAGAGAACATAAAAAGACACTCAATAGGGGTATGGTGCTGATTACTATTCCACGTGGCCAACAATTTTGTGTTTTATAATCAATACAGATTTAATACAAAACCATGTTAATTGGTTAATGGGGATTGAGATGGGGTGATGGGAGGAGGGGGAGGGAGTGGGGCTGAGGAGAAGGAAAGAGAGAGACAGATATATATATGCATAAATACATTCAGAGCTGGATATACATGTACATACACATACATGTACATTTGTCTATTTAAATGAAAAGAGAGAACCAATGTGTAAATGCAACGGAGTGTTATGAAAATGTTGCAAGGAAGCATGCAAAAGAAAGATAGGAAGAAGAAGAAGAAGAACCCTCTCAGCGGAGTCCAGGTAGTGGCACAGCACGGAAGAGATACCACGGAGACCAAATTGTGTGAAATTTGGCTACAGTATTATTCCGGAGGCTAGTAATATATTCCATTTCGGCTATGTAGTTAATCCTAGCTATCAGAGCATTTAGGGAAGGTGCATTAGGGTCCTTCCAGTGTTTAGCTATTAATGATTTAGCGGCCATGCATATGTGCATGATAAGCTTGTCATGATATTTGGGAAGGTCTGGGATAGGGGCATGAAGTAAAGCGATAGAAGGGGAGAGGTCGAGTCTTTGTCCTGAACATTGTCTAATCAAGGTTTCAACCAGATTCCAGAATGGGCGCAGAGAAGTGCAGGTCCACCATGTGTGAAAAAAGGAACCCACCTGACCACACAGCCTCCAACATTGATTCGATGTAGCGGGGAATATGGTGTGTAGCCTAGTAGGCACTAGGTACCAACGGGTATAAACCTTGTAACACGTTTCTTTAATTGCTACGCTTAAGGAGGATTTGGATATACGTAATCTGATTTCTTCCCATTGCTCGTCTTCCAATGATTGGGAAAGGTCTTCTTCCCAGGCTAGCTCATGTGGTTCGCGGAGTGGTGGGTCAGGGGTCAACATTGAATGGTAGATTGTAGAAATGTTCCCTTTGCTGCAACTAGAGGATAAGCATAGCCTTTCGAATGAGGAAGGCTGTCTTATTGTGGTAGATCTCGTTTGAGAATTGAGAAAGCTTTGTATTTGGATATATTGAAAATTATAAGAGTGAGGTATTCCAAAACGCTCTCTACATTCCTCAAAGGAGGACGGGGCATTTTGGCCTCTGAGATGGACAAATCTGGTAACCCCGCGGGATTGCCATGGGTCTGCCATAGTGCGGTCATTTCCGGGGAGAAATGCCGGGTTGCCCCAAAGTGGGGTCATCGGGGATGGGTAAGAAGATAGGTTATGGCCAACTGATGCTTTGTCCCATAGGCGGATTGTAAAATTTACCGTGGGTATTAGGTATGCCGAGGGTGGTCTGCAGGATTTAGGGAGCCACAAGAAATACTCTAGATGGTTTCCCTGAAGTAGGGCATTTTCAATATCCACCCATTTCTTAGTGCCTTGTGGTGAGTGCCAGGATATAATATGATTAAGTTGACAGGCTACGTAGTATGCATATAGATTAGGGTATCCCAGTCCACCCAGAGCGGTCTGTTTGGTTATAATCGAACGTCGTAATCTAGGTTTACGATTGGCCCAGACAAATTTGTGACACAATTTTTGGAGAGAAGTAAAGGTTGATCGCGGTACCGAAATTGGAATTGTTTGGAACAGATATAGAATGCGTGGGAGTAGGTTCATTTTGAGGGTGTTTATTCTGCCAATCCAGGAAATGTATAATCGGTTCCAGTTGTTCATATCTTGTGTGAGTACCTTAATAATGGGGTCAAAATTAGCCTTATAGAGAGCAGAATAGGTTTTAGTAATATTTATGCCGAGATATTTAATGGACTGAGGTCTCCAAAGGAAGGGGAATTGTCAATGACATTTTCATGTGTTTCATTATTGAAAACTGGTTACTCGCCCATCTAGTGACTTCCGGCATTCAAAACACTCCCCTCACTCAGAGGTAAGGAGAAGCATTAGCCTTTTATTTTCTATAATATTCTGCTGTGTTTGGTTGCTAGCCATGACTAGATTTGAAATTATGATTTTTAACATGGATTTTTAACTCAGGGTTGACACTTTTTACCTCAAATTTTCCTTACCAATGGGTTGCTTTGTTATTGCAATTGTGTGCCCAAGTAGACGTATCAGTGATCAGCTGGAGGTAGCGGACCTTCCCTTTTATTAACACTATACTTTATTGATTTATTGTTGCAATTCCACAGGGTATACAAATGAGACTATTACATAGATTTCATTTTGTTTTAATAGCCTGCCTCTCTGTGTGCCACAGCACACGTGTATGTGTCCTCCAGGGAAATTTACCCACGACCTTGCAAACAGCAGACTTAAGACTCAGTAATTTGCCACTGCGCGGCTGTCTGTCAGAATGATTAATTCCACGATCTAGTACAGATCCACACTGCTTGTTGGCCTGCTGTCTCTGTCATATATCAGTCCCCAAGAAGACACTTCTCGCTGGAGTCTTGGGTTTCCTGAAACTGGATATAAATGTTTGTGTTGGAGCTAGTCCTGAAACAGACGAATTTCAGTTTGTTTGGCTGTGATGAAAGTGGATCAGTAGAGTAAAAGAGACCCCCAACTTTTCTTGGACATTTATATTTCAGCAGGCATCATAGTTTGTCCAGGGAATGCAATGTATGCTTTTTTCACATAATCTTTTCTTTACTTTAACAGTATCAAGTATTTGCCATTTTATTGAAGCCGTATTCTGTTTAGTAAAGAAAGATTGCTGGAATTTGAATAAGGGGACTGACTATATACTGTACATACAATTAGAGACCAGATAGTCATCTACACAAAAGTATACAGTATACAGTATTTTAGATAAGAACACCTTTAGGAATATGTTTGCAAAAAATATCATAAAAACCAACATGGATATGTGGAAACCTGATCTCAGGGAGGTCTGTTGCATTTTTGGAGACATTTTGGCTAGGTAAATCCCAGTACACAGGGCGACTTGTGCTGCTGACAGCGGTGTAGCTGGGTGGTGCCACAGTGCCCGGAGCAAGGGCATACTTTGCGCCCCCCCATTTGTAGCAGGCCAATAGCCACCCCACCTCAGTGGCAAACGCAGGATTTTCATGAGGGGGTTTCCACACACACACACAACTATATTTTCACCAACTCACTTATAGCCAAACACACCCATTTCAAATACTGAAATATAATTAACATAATAAACTTTTTTGCAGTGCTGTGCTACTGTACCTGGTGTCCCCTGTGCAGCCTGCACTGCACACCATCAGGGGGGGAGGCAGTAGGCTCTGCATGCTGGGCTTTCAGCACTGCAGGCAGAAGCCAGGGTCATCAGCGCTGTGGCTGGGTGTCAGGGTCATCAGCACTGCGGTTGGGCGCCAGGGTCTCCAGCACTGCGGGTGGAAGCCTGACTTTCAGTGCTGCTTGCAGGAGACAGGGTTATAAGCGCTGTGGCCGGGTGTCACTGTCATCAGCGCTGCAGGTGGGCACCAGTGTCATCAGCGCTTGGGGCGGAAGCCTGACTTTCAGCGCTGTGGGCAGGAGACAGGTTTGGAGACAGGTTTGTCAGCGCTGCGTGTGGGCGCTGCAAGCGGGAGACAGTCTCCCGCTTGCAGCGCCCACACGCAGCGCTAACAAACCTGTCTCCCGCCCGCAGCGCTGATAACACAGTCTCCCGGAGACTGTGTTATCAGCGCTGCGGGCGGGAGACAGGTTTGTCAGCGCTGCGGGAGGGAGCCCCTGCCTCCCCTTTCACTGAGCACGGCAGTACGCCACTGCGGGTGGGCGGTATACAGCAGGGCAGGGCAGGGATGCCGTTTGCGGTGTGTGGCTCCGGCGCCCTGTCAGCTTACTGCGCCCGGAGCTAACGCTCCGCCGGCTCCGTCCTAGCTACGCCTCTGGCTGCTGAATGATCTAGTTAGCACAGATCGCTCAGCAAACATTGCTGGCTAGACCGCCCATACGCACATAGCATAGACCTCACGGGCTTAATATCTGAGCACACTATGGGGTGAACACACCACATAAGTGCATACTTGCCTACTTTTGAAAACTAGTTTCAGGAAGATTATAGTTGGTAGTAGATTTTTGCACAGAGCCCCATTAAGGGGCGTGTCATGCCCCACCCAAAGGGTGTGTCTAGTTTCATATATGGAGACATTGTGAAAAGAGATTGTGAACGTGGCACCTAGAATTGTGGCTGTGTACTGCTACATCTGAGAGGAATCTTGTAAAATGACTTATATCCAAATGTAGATGAGCCCCAAAGCAGCTAGTAAGAGCTACTATACGTGGTAAAGAAAAGTCATTGATACGTGTCAGGGATTGTTCATCTATTGTGTTTTACAAGTGGTTCCATATAAATGGTCACAAGACATGCATGTAGCGGTAGGGATCATTGTATTTTATCACCAATGCTGGGAATGGTGCTGATGATTCAAGGAAAATGTATTACATTTTCCCCAAAAAATGTAACTGCTACATAATGTGGGCAAAGTGAAATGAGGGAGATTGCTAGACTAATGAGGGAGAGAGGGAGACTGCTGCCATATCAGGGAGTCTCATGCAGAATGCAGGAGGGTAGGCAACTATGCATAAGTGTATGCCCCTTTTTACAACTGGGTCTTAATATTTTGGGTTTAAACTAATGACTTATATGTATGTTTATATAAAAGATTGTGGGGCAGATTTATAAAGCTTGGATAAGAGATAAACTGGAGATAAAGTGGAGAAAAGGTAAAAGGAGATAAAGCACCAGCCAATCAGCTGTGTTTGAAAAAGACAGTTGGGAGTTGATTGGCTGGTGCTTTATCTCCTTTTACCTTTTCTCCACTTTATCTCCAGTTTATCTCTTCTCCAAGCTTAATAAATCTGCTCCTTAAAACTAGTGTTACAGATTTTTCCTTGCCTTGCAGAAATAAAATGGAGGCCTAATTTATTCTATACTTGTTAGCTATCACCCGTCCTGATGTATAGTTCTTAAGGTAACTGCCAGATGACTGTGCCAATGTAACTTACATGATGCAACCATTACTTTATGTACATTGTGCTACAATGCCAGCCGAGCAGCCTAAAGCCAAAGCCTCTTTCACATGCTACAATCAGGCCCTGGTCAGTGGCATGGTACTTATTAAACAGGAAAACAGTGCAAATTGTCTGAATTAATAAAATGTACTGTAGATATGTAGGGTTAATAAAGACTGTTTAATATAGATTTATTTACATTAGAGACGATGTTTAAGTAAGAGCACATTTAATGCCTGTACAAACAACTCACAGGTAACCTGTTCAGTCAGTATCCGGTCTCTGCAGAGGACATGAAATAATGTAATGTTCTTAATAGTTAAAGGGGTGATACGTGGTAAATACGGTAGATTCAGGAAAGGCTATTACTATTACTATCACAGCGTTTCTGCCTTTCTTTAGAACAGCTGTGTTACTTAGATATGTGCCCTAATAACTATGTAACCGTAAGTAGGGATACCCATGCTTCCTAAAGGTACTGTATGGTGCACTGGTACAGTAACAGAAAAGGCCACAGTTCACTGTAATGCTAAACTTGCTTCGTATTTCCATAATTATTTGACTAACCTACTGTACTTTCCTATTTTGTGCATTATAGCAATGCTCCATACTTGCCTACTTTTGAGGGAGATTATAGTTGGTAGTAGAATTTTACACAGTGCCCCATTGAGGGGGCGTGTCATGTTCCACCCAAAGGGCGTGTCTAGTTCCATATATGGAGAGATTATGAAACATGGTACCTAGAAGCCTGCTTGTGTACTGCTATATCTGAGAGGAATCTTTTAAAATGACTTATATACAAATGTAGATGAGCCCCAAAGCAGTTAGTAAGAGCTACTATACTCGGTAAAGAAAAGTCACTGATATGTGTCAGGGATTGTTCCATATACTGTAAATCGCCACAAGAAATGCATGTAGCCTTCATTGTGGGATCATTGGGGGAAATTTACTAAAGGAAATTTGTAAAAAATTGGTGTATTTGTATCCAGAAATACTCTTATTTTTGACATTTACTATCCCGAAAATACGGCAATTTGTATTCGTATTGATAGCACATCAATACAAATACGAATTGCCGTATTTTCGGGATAGTAAATGTCAAAAATAAGTGTATTTCTGAATACAAATACACCTATTTTTTTTTACAAATTTCCTTTAGTAAATTTCCCCCATTGTGTTTTATCACCAATGCTGGGAAATGGTGCTGATGCAATATAAATGTATCTATCTCTCATTCCTTTTATTCCACAAAAATGGAACAGCTACATAATGTGGACTAGGTGACATGAGGGAGATTGCTAGACTAATCAGGGAGAGAGGGAGATTGCTGCTATTTTAGGGTGTTCAGCAGGGAATGCAAGTAGAACCGTTTACTAGATATAATATAATTATGGAATAGCAGGAAATACAAATATTGTACAAAAACACAATGTAAGAGCCAGATATATAGCCAATATTTGTTATATGTGGGAAAATGAAGCACCAGTGAGAGTACATGTTCCCAGATAGTAGAATCTTTTAACATGATTATGCTGACCTGCAGTATATTACAGGTACATTGATGCCACAACTAAATGTAAGTTTGAATTGTAGCAATGAGATCTTGGGTTCTTTGGAATCGGTTAGGTTCTATTTCTAAGTGGGCTAAAGGACCTGTCTTGGGACAGGGCAGGACAGGGGCAGAAGCAAGGTTTGGTAGAAGGGTCCCAAAGTGACCCTCGCAGGCTCGACCGCTTGCCACGCTTCAGGCATGATGGCTCGCCACCTGGTTACTAATGGCAAACAGTGGTGGAGTGGAGAGTGAAACTGCAAGCCTACTGGCCTTGCTCCTCCCCTTAAGTGGGCTAAAGGTCCTTCAGACCACTTAAATTTAGCAACTACCATGTGGAATATGGCTACATTATAAATGTGTTCTAAGAATCTAGTGGTGCCGCACATGGTGAGATGTGTGCTAGGAGTGATTTGAGCTATACAATGTGTGCTATGCAAGTTAAGGTGCCCATACACGGTACAATTGTTGTGTACGATGAGATGCGTGCTCCCGTCACACATCTCATCGCACAGCTCAAAAATCTGCACAAAAAGTAGGTGCTGCACATAGATAACATAAGAAGTGCATCTCATTGCATTGCAAAACCTATTCGATTCAATGTGATCTAGTCCAAATTGTATACAATAATTGTACCATGTATGGGCACCTTAATGGTGTGTACACACGGTGAGATTCCCTTGCTATTTGACTTAATGGTGTGTACACACGTTAGATGTGCCTTAAGATCCTATCCACGATCTGATCAGATAGGATCGTGGATAGGATCTTAAAGCATATCCGATTTGCATCCTATCTTGACCATATAGTGCAGATCTGCACTATATAGACCAGGCAGCCAAGACTTTCTGGCTTCCGATACGTGAACGCACATCGGGATCGCAAGGGTTACAACCCTTGCGATCTGCATCCGATGCCGATCCGATGTTGACTATATCATCAACATCGGAAAGGAAATCGGACCGTGTGTACACAGCATTAGATTCGACTGCTATAAAATCTTTGCTAACTCTGTACTTTTTATATACAATTCATGCTATCTACATTCGATTTGCACTAAATAGTCATTGCTGCCCTGTCTATCTGAGTTTCCATTTGTGATGTCATGGGAGTGCGCATCGGGATCGCAAGGTAAAAACCCTGTGCGATCTGCTTGCGATCAAGCTAGTCAAAATCTCATGCTGGATTGTACCGTGTTTACACATAGACTTCAGTGCTATGCAATTTGAACTTTAAACACAAAAATAATTGAACTATATAAGATTTCAACTTCATAAGATTTGGACGAGGCTACAATATTTAATATAAATATGTAAAGTACATATTGCATGCAATTCCCTACACAAGGTGCGATTTGAACTAGACACAATGCGATTTGAACTAAAAAGTTCAAATGAAATGCAAAAACCAACCGTGCATGGGCACCTTAACTGCTGAACTTAAGAGTGCACACAAATCATTGCTTAATGCATCACACAAAAATATAAATATGTATTTTTTATCCATGTCCTTCCACTGAGATACAGGGTTTTCACAAGAGCGAGTCCTATGGATACATGTCGGCATCAATAAAGATTTACCTTTAAATGGTCAGTAAATTGCAATTGGGAAATACCTAATCCATGTTTCCAGCTCACTGCATGAGCTGACTACGACTTTCGGAAGAAATGAAAGCATGCAGAAACAGACGTTTTTATTTCAGTACTGTATGTTTTTCGACAATTACAATGAATGCTGGAGTTTTCTGATTTTAGACGTATGCTTATTATATTATATGTATGGATCGCTCTATAACCTGGATAACCAATATACACATACTGTATACTACTTTGTCATCAAAAGTGAAAACAAACTATGTTAAATGTAGGCAGATTGGGTTAGGAGGAGTTAATGTGCTCCTGGCTGGGAGATTTCTTTATAATCTCCACACTTGTCCTGGGGATTGAGAGTGTGGGTGGCAGTGCTAGCTTGTGGCTGTATCTGAGGTCCCCTGGCCCACCGCCTGAGAGAGCTTTGCTCACTAGTCATGACACCTTCAACCGTAAGGATCCTAATCCCTCTGCTGCCATGGTTCTGTGCGGAGGGGTTAACGCAGGCCACATACGCTGACTGTGTGGTCAGAAGGTGCCAGCTTGTTGCATATCTAGGGGTGACAGCTAAGTGTAGTCGCCTACATTCCTTCATCTAAGGGAGGTGCTGCCCTTGACATGATTTAAACTATACTTTTGTTTGCTTTAATAGCACCAATTTTATTACCATATCCTTTTATATATCATAAGCAACATAGGATTCAATGGCAGCGATATTCCAGAAATAGATCATTCCGAGGGAATATATAATAACACACTGAGCGATTTTCGCAAGGAGTGAACCACTTTCAGTAGGAAAGTGGTTCGTTCATAACATCGCTGATGGGCAAAAATGGCCAGTGTGTACGCACCTTTACAAGAGAGGGGACCTAAAGAAGAGATCACATCTCTCGAGATTTTACAAGCAGTTGAAGAGCCACCAGCAGTCCTGTTACTCCCCATTAATCACATGGCACACTGAATAAAACTGAAAACGCAAATGCCTGTTCTGCAGCTAAATTGTACGCAGGGGCTATGAGAAAATACTGTAACAACTGCCAGGATATGTAATGAGGCGACCACTGTGTGACACCCCAAACCCCGTGTGTACTTTGGGGGAGGCTGCCCTAAGACATGGCCATGAAGTGCCCCACAGGACAGTTGCTAGGCAACGATATCCCAGCAGCCACATTACAGCAGGGCCTCACAGGGTTAATCTGCAGCCGAAGCAGGGCGCGAAAGGAGGAGGGGAGGAGATGCCCCAGGATTGGAGGAGCGGGGAGCCCGGGCAGAGAGAGGGGTGTGCCTGAGCCGAAGCGCGCGAAGACAGGAAGAAATAAGAAGGGGGAATTACCGGAGAGCGCGAAGATCCGGCAGCGTGCAGAGCGTCCTGAAGATCCGACCCAGAGACGAACAGCCAGCCGCGGCCTGCAGAAGACCGGCGCGAGCAGCAGAGGGACCGTCAGCGCGGGTGTGGACGAGACTGGGAGGCGCGAGACTTGCCGCGTCACACCTCAAGCGTCCCCGGCGCAGTGAGAGAGGCGAAGACGGAGAGACACAGCAGCAGAAGACGCCGCGTCAACAGGACAGAGAAGCGGGAGCGGTCGGCGGCGAGGCACAGCAGGGCGAGTGCGGCGCTGCTGAGTGTGGCAACGCTGCGCCTGCAGCGCCCACACTAGCGTGCCCCCCTGCGGAGGAGAGATCCAGCAGCTGACAGGCGGACATCGGGGAATCTCAGCACCACAGCAGGAGCTGCATCAAACCGTAAGTGTGAGTGCCTATACCCCAGCCCCTCCGTTACCAGCCTCCACTGGACCACCAGGCACCTGCCACCTGCCGCCTGCTACCCTGCCACCCTACCCGGAAATAGGGCACCTGCCAACTGCCACCTGCCACCCTACCCAGAAATAGGGCACCTGCCACCTGCTACCCTGCCACCCTACCTGGAAATAGGGCACCTGCCAACTGCCACCTGCCACCTGCCAACTTACCCTAAAAGCAGGACACCTGTGTTCCCCAGAAGAAGGGGATTGCTCCTCCATATGCCGCAGCGTTATCCCAGGCGGCCATAGAACCCTCTCCCCTTGGCCAGTGAAGACCCGGAGGGACTCTTTAACCCCCCAGGGATAAATCAATTCTGCCGGGACGGCAGGCCAGCATTCTCCTGGTTTGTAGCTACGAGGGAGGAAGCCCACCTTAAAGACCTTATCACCAGCCTCTGCGCTGTGGAATCAGGCCCCCTCCTTAGACAGAGTACTGTCAGGCTTGCAATGGAAATCCTATAGCGCCATCTTGTGGCCTGAATCAGGAACTGCCCTTCACCACATCTAAGCTTACTATCCCTAGGCTCTAAAGGACTGCGCAGTCGCGGAATAGAGATCTCTAACAGACTCCAACACTAGCCCTGTGCACAGGCCTGCCTCAGAGGCAGTGGTTAAGGACACCCTCCTTGGGTACCCAGTCACGTGACACTGTAGTGGGGTTAATGCTAAAGTGATTTATACTGTTTGGACTTTATACGTGATTTAATGCTAAAGTGATTTATACTGTTTGTACTTTATACGTGATTTAATGCTAAAGTGATTTATACTGTTTGCACTATATACGTGGTTCAACGTTGAGGTGATTCATTATTAGAGTTGAATCGGAGGATTGATGTATAATTATACGGGTATTCTGGTTAATAAACACCCTTGAAGCGTAATCCCAGCCTGTTCATTGTCTTAGCCGACGGAAGAAGGAAGACGTCTGTCCAGCTTCAGTACCAAGGTAATACAGAGGGTTACTGGCCGTCTTCTCCGGTGTACCACATATAAGCTTGGCGTCTACGAACAGGATCGACGAGATGTCGGAGCATGGAACCCCCCCAGTACCAACACCGAGACGGAGGTTACCCCCAATACCACCAGAAGAAGAGGACCCACCGGGAGCGATGGCGGCACCAATCACAATGCCGTACTATTTCGGGGCTGCGTGGGTACCTACATACTCCGGAGACCCACGCACCCAAGGCACAAGCACCCTGAAAGAATTCAGGGACAGAATGGAGGCAACGTTCAAGTTGTATCGACTAAACGAAGGCCAGAAGAAAGAGATCCTACTGGCACAACTGAAAGGCTCCGCGCGGAGAGAGGTCAAGGCATGGCCAGAAGACGACAAAACGACTGTGAAGAAAATATTCAAGAAACTCGCGGATATGTTCGACTCCAAAACAATACCGGTGGTGAAAAACAGGCTGTATTCCAGAAGACAGAAACACGGGGAGACGCTGCGCGACTTCGCGCTGGCCTTACAAGAAGCCATGAAGGCTGCACAAGCGGTCGACTCCAGGGAAATACAGCAAGCTGACGAAATGCTCATAGACCTCTTCATTGAAGGGGCAAGAGAAGAAGCCACCCGTACTCAACTCCGCATGTGGCGAAAACAAAAAGAGGACTGTAGCTTCGCCGAGTTCAAGGAGTCGGCACTGAAGGTGCTAGGGCAAAACCGAAATACGGATTTTGAAGAGGACGTGACAACAGAAGACGACGAGGTGGGAGATCACTCCGAAGTCGTACCTTACAGAGTGGCGAAGAAGAAGGGGACAGTCCTCCAAGAGGTGCAAACCCCAACGGTACCCGACCCCCTTAGTGCCATCAATGACAAACTGACCGAGCTGACTCTAGGTCTGGCGCGAATGGGGCAACGCTTAGATCAGAGTGAAACCCGACACAGGGACTGGCGTCCGCAGCGAGAGAGGAGAGATCGGCCTCGGTGGAGTGTACCCAGAGAGTCGGGAAGACGCTCAACCGACCGATTCGATGAAGACGGAAGGCCGATTTGCCGTGGATGCCGTCAAAGCGGACATATTGAAAGGAACTGCCCACAGGGTGATTTAAACGAAGTACCCCCGAGGAGGAGGACCGACCCTCGGGAAGACAACCGTTATTAGGTCCACCGAAACAAGAATGGTGGCCCCGCTTCGTGGGAGAATGCCCGCACGTGACAATTACCATCAATGGCGTGGCAGTGGAAGCACTCCTGGACACAGGCTCCCAAGTCTCCACCATTAAACTAGAAGAGTTTGACCGCCATTGGATGCGGAAAGACATTGTCATGCCCCCCACGACGTGGCTTCACCTGTTAGCCAGTAATGGCCAGCCAATCAATTACCAGGGCTACTGGGAGGCAGACGTAAAGATCGGTCAAGCCACCTTGAAGAGACAAGGCTACCTAGTGACTACAACGTCATGTGAGCACCTTCCCCCAGTAATCCTGGGAATGAACATTCTCAAACATTGCCCAGAAGAAATGGTGGAAGCCCTCCAGAGGGAAATGAAGAGAGCGGAACCCCACGAGCAGAGGACTATGCAGCATACACTGCGGGTCCTGCAGGGCCAACAGAAGTTTGCGGACGCAAGAGGAGAAGTCGGCAAAGCCCGCGTCACCGATCGACAACCGGTCCTACTGCTGCCGAACTCTGAACATGTCATCTGGTGCAAGGCCAGAATTGGGCCAGGAGGAGGAGCGTACGACGCCGTTCTAGAGCCGTACGAACACGACAGTCAGCCACCTTTCGCCGTAGCCCGAACGTTGGCCCGAGTCCAGAATGGGAGAGTGCCAGTCCGGGTAGTCAACCCACACAACCACCCAGTCAGGTTGCACCGACATTGCCCTATCGCCAGGATCTTTCATGTCGACTTCCAAGACGTCGTGGGGCATAATGTGACGTCTGCAACTGACAGCGGGAAGGGAGAAGAGGGACCGGCGAATGCGGACGATGGGAAGGCATGGTGGAAAGAGATCCAGATTGGAGGCCCGGAGACCACCAGACAAGAACAAGACGGCATCCTCGAGGTAGTCCGGAGGAATGCGGTGGCGTTCAGCCAGAGCCCATCCGACTTTGGAAGAGCCAGAGACGTATGCCACCACATCTCCACGGGAACGAGTCACCCCATTAAGGAGAGACATCGGCCTATCCCCCCTGCCATGTACCAGCCGGTGCGGAAAATGATTGATGAGATGCGAGAAGCCGGGGTAGTGCGTGAAAGCCACAGTCCATGGGCCTCTCCGATAGTCATCGTAAAGAAGAAGGACGGCAGCCTGCGATTTTGCGTTGACTATCGCAAGCTCAATGCGGTGACACACAAGGACGCCTACCCTCTGCCCCGCATAGAAGAGTCCTTAACGGCGTTGAAGACGGCCGCCTTCTTTTCCACGCTAGACCTCATGAGCGGGTACTGGCAAGTCCCCATGGCCCCCGAAGATATACCAAAGACCGCGTTCACAACGCCAATGGGGCTGTTCGAGTTTGAGAGGATGCCTTTCGGGTTATGTAACGCGCCCGCAACGTTCCAGAGATTGATGGAACACTGCCTCGGACACCACAACTTCGAGATGATCCTGTTGTACCTGGACGATGTCATCATCTTCTCCCGAACGTATGAAGAACATCTCAAGCACTTGGAGGAAGTGTTCCGGTTGCTCGCCAAATCTGGGCTGAAGCTCAAGCCAGCGAAGTGCCATCTCCTCAAACCCGAAGTGGCTTATCTGGGACACATCGTTGGTGCCCAAGGCGTCCGACCAGACCCGGAAAAGATCGAAGTTGTCCACAATTGGCCGGTACCCCGCACAGTGCGAGAAGTGAGAAGTTTCCTGGGGTTCGCCGGCTATTACCGCCGATTCGTAGAAGGGTTTGCCAGCCTCTCAGCCCCGCTCCATGAACTACTGAGAGGGAAGTCTGGCCAGGAGAGAAAGGGGCCCACCCCAGTGGACTGGAGGGAAGAACACCAGCGGGCATTCGACCAACTGAAAGCCTCATTAACGAGTGCACCTCTACTGGCCTACCCGGATTATGAGCAACCCTTTCTTGTTTACACTGACGCCAGCCACCAAGGGCTGGGAGCAGTCCTGTCTCAAGTACAAGACGGCAAAGAACGAGTGATCGCATACGCCAGTAGGGGGCTCCGCAAAACTGAGCGCAACTGCGAGAACTACAGTACCTTCCGGCTGGAGTTGCTTGCCCTCATCTGGGCGGTAACGGAAAAATTTAAAAATTATTTGGCAGCAACCCCCTTCGTGATCAAGACAGACAACAACCCCCTGGCGCACTTGAACACCGCACAGTTAGGGGCTATGGAACAACGCTGGGTATCCCGTCTTGCTAACTTCCGATACACAGTAGCATACAGGAGCGGCAAGGAAAATGGGAACGCCGATGCCCTGTCCCGCCTTCCAGTTACTGACGTTCCCGAGGAAAGCGGAGACGTGGCCGAGGAACTTGAGACCCCCTTGTTCCAGACCATGATCTACTCAGAGCCCTTGTCGATCGCAGCGAACAGCCACCATGACCCGCCGGCTTTTGAGACGCCCGAAGTTGATTGGTCAGAAGTACAGCGCAAGAGCCCTGTGATCCGAAACCTCGCCCGATTGCTCAGACAGCGTCGGGGACTGTCCAGAGAACAGAGACTGACGGCTGACCCAGAACTGGTGAAGTTGGTGCGGCATCGAGAACGGTTGCAGGAGCGCCGGGGCTTGCTCGTTCGTGTAAGCCTTCATCCCGGGACCCAACAGACCATCACCCAGATAGTGGTCCCGAGACAGCAGGCTCCGAAGATCTTACAGGCCTACCACCACGACTCCGGACACTTCGGCACCCAGAAAACTGAGGCGGTGTTGAGGACCAGATTCTTTTGGATCGGGATGAGAGAAGATGTAGAGCGGTGGTGCCGCGAATGTGTCCCCTGTAGTCTCAAAAGACACCCCGCCGCTGGAGAAAAAGATCCCCTGCACCCCATCAAAAGCAGTTACCCGCTAGAACTGGTGGCGCTCGACCACGTCAAGCTGGAGCCCAGTGCGAGTGGACACGTGTACGCCCTGACCATGACTGATCATTACACGAAGTTCCTCGTAGTGGTCCCGGTCCGAGACTTGACCGCGAAGACAACCGCTGAGATGTTCTGGAAACACTTTGTACAGCCGTACGGATATCCAGAGAGAATCCTGACCGATCAGGGGCCCGCCTTCAACTCCCAGCTGTTTCGCGAACTCTGCTTCACATACGGCTGCAAGAAGGTACAAACTACGGCATACCACCCACAGGGGAACGGCCAATGTGAGAGGGCCAACAGAACCATCCTAGGCATGCTCCGAAGCCTGTCCACAGAACAGCGTACTCACTGGCCACGTCTCTTGGCCGAACTCACATACCTCTACAACAACGTAGAACACTGTTCTACGGGGTTCACTCCCTATTACCTCCTGTTTGGCCGACACGGGAAGCTGCCTAGAGATATGGACCTGTCACCTGTTGGGACCCGCTGCCCCCAAGCACAGCAGGATTGGGTCCGGGACCACCAACAGAGAATGGAAGATGCCAGAGGGATTGTACAGTGGCAGATGGAGGCCGCCCACCTCAGACAAAAGAACGACTACGATGCTGGAGCCCGACCAACCCTGCTTCAAGTCGGAGATAAAGTGTGGAAGAGGAAGCACCATCGCTCCAGCAAACTAGACACCATGTGGGAATCTACCCCGTATACAGTACTCCGCATCCCTGACAATGATGTGTACACTTATCAAATTCAGCGCGGTCCTGAGGGGCCTGTCCTCACTGTGTCTAGGAACCAATTGAAGCTGTGCATCGGGGAAACCCCATCAGCAAGAGAAGACTCTTCCGACGAAGAACCTATTGGCCCTGCTGAGCCCATTCCCCTTCATGATCCGATCGAACTGTTGCTGTTCACAAGTGGTTCTATCCCAGGAAATCCGGTACATACCGCACGTCATGGAAGTCCTGCAAGGCCAGTAACCGAAGAACAAGCGGGTCCTGCTGACGCCCCTGTCGTCCACCGTACTCCGGTCATAGAAGTCCGAAGATCTGAGCGGTGCACCAAAGGAGTGTTACCACTCCGCTACCGAATGTAAACAGCACTGTATTACCAGATTCCTTTTGTACATATGTATATAAAAATTGCAAGAGTGTTAAGGTTTGTCCGACATTTGCTAGTTACCGTGACCCTTTTGAAAGGACATTCCAGGGCCCCACCTTCTTGTATTAATGTTCGGGACTATGTCCAGGACTGTTGCTAGTCCGTAAATGGATGCCCGGGGACTGGCATCCTTCAAACAGGGAGGCATGTGACACCCCAAACCCCGTGTGTACTTTGGGGGAGGCTGCCCTAAGACATGGCCATGAAGTGCCCCACAGGACAGTTGCTAGGCAACGATATCCCAGCAGCCACATTACAGCAGGGCCTCACAGGGTTAATCTGCAGCCGAAGCAGGGCGCGAAAGGAGGAGGGGAGGAGATGCCCCAGGATTGGAGGAGCGGGGAGCCCGGGCAGAGAGAGGGGTGTGCCTGAGCCGAAGCGCGCGAAGACAGGAAGAAATAAGAAGGGGGAATTACCGGAGAGCGCGAAGATCCGGCAGCGTGCAGAGCGTCCTGAAGATCCGACCCAGAGACGAACAGCCAGCCGCGGCCTGCAGAAGACCGGCGCGAGCAGCAGAGGGACCGTCAGCGCGGGTGTGGACGAGACTGGGAGGCGCGAGACTTGCCGCGTCACACCTCAAGCGTCCCCGGCGCAGTGAGAGAGGCGAAGACGGAGAGACACAGCAGCAGAAGACGCCGCGTCAACAGGACAGAGAAGCGGGAGCGGTCGGCGGCGAGGCACAGCAGGGCGAGTGCGGCGCTGCTGAGTGTGGCAACGCTGCGCCTGCAGCGCCCACACTAGCGTGCCCCCCTGCGGAGGAGAGATCCAGCAGCTGACAGGCGGACATCGGGGAATCTCAGCACCACAGCAGGAGCTGCATCAAACCGTAAGTGTGAGTGCCTATACCCCAGCCCCTCCGTTACCAGCCTCCACTGGACCACCAGGCACCTGCCACCTGCCGCCTGCTACCCTGTCACCCTACCCGGAAATAGGGCACCTGCCAACTGCCGCCTGCTACCCTGCCACCCTACCCGGAAATAGGGCACCTGCCAACTGCCACCTGCCACCCTACCCAGAAATAGGGCACCTGCCACCTGCTACCCTGCCACCCTACCTGGAAATAGGGCACCTGCCAACTGCCACCTGCCACCTGCCAACTTACCCTAAAAGCAGGACACCTGTGTTCCCCAGAAGAAGGGGATTGCTCCTCCATATGCCGCAGCGTTATCCCAGGCGGCCATAGAACCCTCTCCCCTTGGCCAGTGAAGACCCGGAGGGACTCTTTAACCCCCCAGGGATAAATCAATTCTGCCGGGACGGCAGGCCAGCATTCTCCTGGTTTGTAGCTACGAGGGAGGAAGCCCACCTTAAAGACCTTATCACCAGCCTCTGCGCTGTGGAATCAGGCCCCCTCCTTAGACAGAGTACTGTCAGGCTTGCAATGGAAATCCTATAGCGCCATCTTGTGGCCTGAATCAGGAACTGCCCTTCACCACATCTAAGCTTACTATCCCTAGGCTCTAAAGGACTGCGCAGTCGCGGAATAGAGATCTCTAACAGACTCCAACACTAGCCCTGTGCACAGGCCTGCCTCAGAGGCAGTGGTTAAGGACACCCTCCTTGGGTACCCAGTCACGTGACACTGTAGTGGGGTTAATGCTAAAGTGATTTATACTGTTTGGACTTTATACGTGATTTAATGCTAAAGTGATTTATACTGTTTGTACTTTATACGTGATTTAATGCTAAAGTGATTTATACTGTTTGCACTATATACGTGGTTCAACGTTGAGGTGATTCATTATTAGAGTTGAATCGGAGGATTGATGTATAATTATACGGGTATTCTGGTTAATAAACACCCTTGAAGCGTAATCCCAGCCTGTTCATTGTCTTAGCCGACGGAAGAAGGAAGACGTCTGTCCAGCTTCAGTACCAAGGTAATACAGAGGGTTACTGGCCGTCTTCTCCGGTGTACCACAACTGCAGGCTTGTGGATCTGCCGCCAGGGGAAAGATTAATAGCCTCATGGACCTAGAGCCTAAAATGGTAAAGGGTCTTTTATGAGAAGTTAAAGAGGTCATGCCAAATACAATGCGTTAACTGTAAGCCCCAGCAGCGGGAAGTAGATGCTGTGTGCATCCATGATGCATCTATGCACTTGTAACAGAGGGTCTAGGGGCACCCCAGCAGCTCACAGAGTGCTAGGGGTCATGGCCCCATAGTGACAAAAAACTGTGGTACTTGTTTAGTTTCACGGCGGCCGATATATCGGATGCGATATCGGCTCATATATCTGCCGATCCGATGCAATCCAATGCGATTTTTTAGCTGTTCATAACCCCACTATCCACTACGATTTTATATAGTGTGGCGAGCGCAGTAGTCCACGTCCCCTAGCGGGGCTCGCTACGCTCGAGACGCTTTGTGCTCGGTGGCTCGCTGCGCTCGCCACACTATATAAAATCAACTCCATGCGTAGTGGATAGTGGGGTTATGAACAGATAAAAAATCGCATCGGATTACATCACATCCGATATATCGGCCACCGTGAAACTAAACAAGTACCAAAACAGGAGGCATGGCTCATGGAAGCATCATTCCTGCAAAGCCACGCCCCCACTCAGCGAGGCCATGCCCCTTTTCCAGCCGCTGACAAGTAAGGAGGTATGCAGTGATGTCCTTTATGAAATATCTTTTTAGCTCTAGGCAGAGGCAGAACTCTGGGAGACAATGGAGTCATCTGCCGCCGGGCTCCTGCTCCCATAGGGGCACCTCTCCTCCCCTGCAAGTTTAAATCCATTACTTGAAAGCCATCAATATTGCTTCCGTGGCAGAGTTCTGAAGATACGTTATCTCTCTCTATATATAGATATATAATTCATAACAGACATATACATATTTTATATATGGTGTGTGTGTGCGCGCGTGCATGTGTGTGGTTGGGGGGGGCACCAATGTACATCTTGCCTCCGGGCAACTGGGATGAACTTACGCCACTGGCTCTAGGGGGACAGGCCTGGTTATATGAGTGGACGTGGGTGTTATTATGACATAAATACATTCAATTAAATTATGAGCAAATAAATTATGAGCAGTAATGTTATCACTAATGCGATAACTTTACTTTTACACATCAAATGGACAGCTCCTATCATGGCCCATGGCCCTGCATGTGCATGATGATACATTCCATGTTGATACATCTTTTTTTTTTTTTTTTTTTTTTTTTTTTTTTTTTGAATAAACGTTGTTTTATTGTTTTCAATATTTTCATCATAAACAATGTGTACATTTGACAGGGTTCCAACGTCGTGAACAAAATGGACAACAAAACATACTCTTGACCCATGTTGATACATCTTATATATCATTTTTTTTTTCAACGAATAGAGGCAATGAGAAATTATTATTATTATTATTATTATTATTATTATTATCAGAACAAAATCCTGATCATTAATAAGTGGTCCCCATAGTATACACATCAGAATGCATCTGACATGGACAATTCACACACCCTATTTGAATTTTGGACTGCACTGCACCTATGGAGCCACCACTAATTGTCGCAGTCATCAGCCCTCTGACTAAACCTAAACTTACCGGAACCCCTCTGTCTGGGGCCACAGCTTGCCAATCATGCTGCGGCATCAGAGCACTGCTAGCAACAATGCGGGACCAGTTCCACACCAGCACAGAACATGCGTCCAATATCGAAGAAGTACGCACACCTACTTCTGTGTGTCATATTATGAATTAGTAGAAAAGCTGTGTGGCATAATATGAATTGAGAGGATATATGTGTGGCATACAGTATTATGAATTGGTAGGATAGATGGGTGGCATAATATGAAGTGGTAGGATATATGTGTAGCATATTATAAAGTGGGAGGATAGATGTGTGGCCTATTATGAATTGGGAGGATATATGTGTGGCATATTATGAATTGGTAGGATAGATTTCTGGCCTATTATGAATTGGGAGGATATATGTGTGGCATATTATGAAGTGGGAGGATAGATTTGTGGCATATTATGAATTGCGAGAATAGATGTGTGGTATATTAGGAAGTGAGAGTATAAATACGTGGCATATTATGATGTGGAAGGATAGATGTGTGGTCTGTTATGAATGGGGAGGATAGATGTGTGACATATTATGAAGTGAAATTATATATGTCTGGCCTATTATGAATTTGGTGGATAGATGTGTGGCATATTATCATATTATGAAGTGAGAGGATAGATGTGTGGCTTATTAATAAGTGGGATAATAGATGTAAACAGGAAAAAGAGAAAAACTGCGCAATGGGAAATACTAATAATCAATAAAATTTATTAGAAATTATAATCAAATATACACTAGGTATGTGGCCACAACCTATAAAAAATTAGAACATAAAACACATCTACATGAATAAAAATACAGATAAAAATATGTATAGCATCCAATAGGGCTAAGCTATTCAATAATCACAAATGGCTCAGTGTTAATTACCTATAGGTTAGCATTGCAGGTTATTGGATTAATCGGCTCTTTAAAAATATATAGTTGGATCCAGAAAGTCCATATATTCAAACCGATGATGATGTTTTTTTTATTAGAATGTAGTTGTCACGCTCCCCCGGACCGCGGGGGTCTCTTACCGGGTCCGGGGTCCAGCGTGGGGCGGTAGGCGAGTCCGGGGCCCGGGGCGGCAGCGTCTCAGCGGTGATCTGAGACAGCCGTCCGGGCAGCATGTCCCTGGCAGCAGCAGGGATCTCCGTGCGGCGTTCACCGCCGCGTGCACTTCCGGGTTGGCGGGCGCGCGTCCACTAGGGGCGCGCGCGCCGCGCTGTGCACAATTTAAAGAGACAGGCAGGAAATTAGGCAGTAACCTGCAGGGATAAAAGGAAGTCCCTGGCAGGGGAACTCTGCCAGAGTATAGGTTCACACCTGCTCCAGCGTCCTTGTGTATTATATCCTGATCGTTACTATCATACAGACCCCGGCTTGTTTCCTGACCATTCTCTTGTCTTATCCCACTGTACCTGCATCCGAGTTACCCCGTGTATGACCTTGGCTAAACCTTCTCAACCATTCTCTCAGTCTCATCCCAGTGTCCCGCGAAAAGTGCTTCCAGTGTATGACCCGGCTCGGCTTTGTATTCTCTCTTGTCTTCTCCTTTGTGTACCTTCTGACCCCACTGTAAACGACCCGGCTAGACGACCACGTTTCCATATTCCCATAACCACCACCAACTCACACGGGAAACCTGACCAGGGGACCGCGACCGACGTGTCGGGCGCCGCTAAAGCCCAAATCCCGCTTGGAGGGGTCACTGGCAGAAAACCCCCGGCACGGTTAGACTCCGCGCCCCTGTGTCAGGTCGAGCCAATTCCCGAGTTGGTGGGAATCGTACTACTTTTGTGACAGTAGTTAGTAGATAGTAAGTTTCCGATTAGCATACAATGTTGTTAATAGCAAACCATCAGGTTAGTTGCAAAGGTTGTCTGGCCAGACATAAAAATAATAAAAAAAAAGGTAAGTAGAGACCTGTAGCAGGTTACAGTCCCTAGTGCCTCCCAGTTGCTGGAACTGAATTTCCTTGATGGGTGCAACTATATCCGGAGTTTTGACACCAGTAGTTGATAATTTGAATTGTGCACAAATCATTGCACAATTCATTGATTCTCTCTCTGAAGAAGCCGCCGACGCTCACAGCAGGCGGGGAAATGCGTTAGGGCTCAACTAAGAACCCTCCATTCTCTCATGGTTCACTGGGACCCTGACTTTTCTGCACCCGAGGAGACATGCCCTTCAAATTATCAACTACTTGTGTCAAAACTCCGGATATAGTTGCACCCATCAAGGAAATTCAGTTCCAGCAACTGGGAGGCACTAGGGACTGTAACCTGCTACAGGTCTCCAAAGGTACTTACCTATTTTTTTATTATTTTTATGTCTGGCCAGACAACCTTTGCAACTAACCTGATGGTTTGCTATTAACAGCATTTTATGCTAATCGGAAACTTACTATCTACTAACTACATTCTAATAAAAAAAACATCATCATCGGTTTGAATATATGGACTTTCTGGATCCAACTAAATATTTTTAAAGAGCCGATTAATCCAATAACCTGCAATACTAACCTATAGGTAATTAACACATTAACACATTTGTGATTATTGAATAGCTTAGCCCTAATGGATGCTATACATATTTTTATCTGTATTTTTATTCATGTAGATGTGTTTTATGTTCTAATTTTTTATAGGTTGTGGCCACATACCTAGTGTATATTTGATTATTATTTCTAATAAATTTTATTGATTATTAGTATTTTCCATTGCGCAGTTTTTCTCTTTTTCCTGTTTGTTCCTATTGGGGCTAGCTTAGCAGTCCCACTAAACAGCAGCAACAGTGGAAATACTTACACGATTTGTAGTGTTTAATAACGTCCGGATTGTTTAGCGCTGGTCTCTTTTTCTTCTTTTTTGGATAATAGATGTCTGGCATATTATGAATTGGGAGGATAGATGTGAGGCAATTTATGAATTGGGAGGATAGACTTGGAGCATATTATGAAGTGGGAGGATAGACGTTTGGCATATTATGAAGTGGGAGGATAGATGTGTTGCATATTATGAAGTGGGAGGATAGATATGTTGCATATTATGAAGTGGGAGGATAGATGTGTTGCATATTATGAAGTGGGAGGATAGATATGTTGCATATTATGAAGTGGGAGGATAGATGTGTTGCATATTATGAAGTGGGAGGATAGATATGTTGCATATTATGAAGTGGGAGGATAGATATGTTGCATATTATGAAGTGAGAGGATAGCTGTGTTGCATATAATGAAGTGGGAGGATAGCTGTGTTGCATATTATGAAGTGAGAGGATAGATGTCTGGATTATTATGAATTGGGAGGATAGATGTCGGGCATATTATGAATTGGGAATATAGATGTGTGGCATATTATGATTTGGGCCAGTGCTCTGAGGATTTTTGGACACTACATTATGAAATATTGAGGTCTCAACAGCATTGTTTACATTAATACAGCATTACAATATAATACACCCCAATGATTAACATTTCAATCTGGAATGATTAAAAATAAGTTTATCTCAAAAAATCTTTATTAGCTTTGGTACGTCTACTTAGCAAAGATCTGCCTACCGTAATGCTGGGAAACTATGTGTCATAAACAAAACAGTGTCCCTTTGGCACTTTTATATAATTGAATTTACTCTATACCATGAAGGTTCAAGAAAATATAGAGGTGTTCCCACATTGCAGGGATGAGTGTAGGTGCATCGTGCTCATCTGTAGCAAAACAAGAGACTGATTATCTGTTTGGCTGGGTGATAAATCTGACAACTTACTAAAGTTGTGAAATAATGCTATGTAGTCTATTCACATAACTACTGGAAGCTAAAGAAGAAATTATTTTTACTGAGAGCAAAGGTGTGTATGTTTTACCATGTCATTCTACAGCACAACACCATTAAAATATGTCTAATATTTTGCACGGTTTAATTGAACATGTTCAGTGGCATTTCTCTGGACAGCAAGCTCCAATAATGTCCATCTTTCTGATTCACCTGTATGCTCATTAATGTCCATATTCTTTGGGGGAGACACAGGTCCCAGAGGTATATTATTTGTACGTAAAATGTTGTCTATGACACAGCATCCAGTTACAATAAAATTAACATTTTCTACCTGTAAATTGATTATAGTTTGGAAAACTCCCAAAGGCATTCTGCACTACTCTCATCACACTCCCTTCCATCAATAACCACCTAAAAGCACCCCCCTTCAGTAACCACCCCACAGACACTCCCACCCCTTCCAAAAATAACAACCAAAAACAAAACCCCCACTTCATTTATTACCTCTCTTTAGTTTAAGGCCCCCTTACACTTGTCCAACTTATTGTCCAACAAGTTGGACTTGATTTATCCTATGTGCAGGAGGATCAATCTCTTGCAATCTCTTGGTTATACCCAATGGCACGGGATTGTGCATTGGGTCCTACACATCAGGCACATAAGCTGACACCTGACAACACACACCGCTCAGTGCTAGTAAACTTACCTTCTTAGATGCCTCCTTGTCTGGGGCTACTTCTCATCTTTTATTGCTCCCAGACTCCTACATGGCCCTCTCCGGCTCTGCCATTTCTGCAGGCTGTCGCAAATTGTGGTTTAAGAGGATACACGTTTAACAATATTTACAGAGTGTAAATCACAGAGGTATTCCAAAAATAAAGAAGAGGTTAAGGTGTTTGGTACATGTTGCATGAATATGGGTTTTGAATTACAACTGTGTTAATGATTCTACTATATACCCCATATCTTTTATTTCAGGACATTTTCCTTCTGCAAAGACACCAAATAAAATATGTGCACCAACAGCAATGACATATGTGCACCAACAATAGAGTCCTCACCAAAGGAGGGCAAAGAAAAGTCAGACTGAAGCAGTGGAGAGTGCTAAGTCCATGGCATGTGCAAATTGTGTTTTAGAATGGAAGTGGGATGCACTGGATGGTGCAGCCTTGAACATTACTGGGAGTAGCAGGATATAGATAAAAACATAAGGAACATAACAGAGAGGATTAAACATGAAGCACTATACAAGGCATGATCAGAGATGGCCCACAGAGCAACTCCAGTAGAGCCTCAAAGACCTATATATCTTATCCCATCTGCTTCAGTGCCATACAGCTATTTATCCATGTACCTCTCATATTAACACTGTAATATATAGGGCTCCACTTCTGCTCCATCTTCCAATGTCAGTATGATGTATTTTAGACATCTATTAGGTTTAGGAATGCTAGGAATGTCAACATAGCCACTAGCTTATGGTCAGCAGGTAATTTTGGTAATTTTGCATTCTGCCTTCAAATGTATGGGTTGACCTTCAGCAAAAGCTCGTGAAAGTATTCTCATGAATTTAGGGGATGTTCCTGTAGTCTTCAGGACTTTATGTAGTCTTCCTTATTTCATGTAGCATACCACGTGGTTGCTCTTTTGTCCAAACAGAGCGGATGAGGGTTTCCCTCTGCAATGATTAATGATAGACATTACTACTACCACACTGTAAGAGCAAAATCAAATTCACGATTATAATAAATGAAGGAAAGAATTAAATATAAATAAAAAGTGTAGTTGAGCAGTAACCAATATGATCCAAGTTCTACACCAGTGGTTCCCTACCCTGGTCCTCAAGTACCCCCAACAGTGCACGTTTTCCATCTCACCCAGCAGGTGCACTCATTATTCAGACACATTTTAACAGATCCACAGGTGGAGTTAATTATGTCACCTGGGATTCTGTGTGGAGATCTGGAAGGGGGTACTTGAGGACCAGGGTTGGGAACCACTGTACTACACCATACTAAATAATACTGACAAATGGTGTTACAGCCCTCTATTTCAATTTTCTTTGAATGACGACCACTTGTTGAATAGGAACTTCCATGATGCTCATAACCGATGTTTGGTGGCAATATGTGTTGATGATTGGGCTCCATTAGATGTGAGTTTGATGTTTCCAAACTGAAATTTAAATTGTTGTGCAAAAATAAAGCTGCCTAGAATTTGTGGGTTACATGCAGTGCAGCAGATGTCAATATTTATCCTGCATGCAAAAAAATGAAAATAAATATATTTCATGTTGCACTCTTTGATGTGCAACATGATATGCTCCGGTGCAAAGTTACTTGCTTTTTTTGTTTGTTTGATTTACTCACAACTCAGAACAGGCCTTGGGTGTTGGGGTGCACAAGAGAGAAAAAATACTCCATGATCAAAGTCTAAATCTGAGTACACACTATACAATAAAGTGTTAAAACTCTCAATGATACAATATCGTTCAATAAGATCACCCGGATCCCTGCCAAACATGCAGTTGATGGCGATAGTGTCAGATTTGACTGCATGTTTGGAAGACAGGGGGGATCCTTAATGACCCATGGCAGCATGCATTGTTAACGATATAGTAGGTACACACTAAACAATATGTATGATATTATCATTAATGACATAGTTATAATGCATATAGTTAATGAAAATTACGTAGTATGTACCCAGATTTAGTTCAAATCTATTCTAGTTTGACATAAACATACAAAAATATTTCTGTTTCTTGTCAGTTACTTTATTATTCATTTATTTAGGTTTTTAATTTTGAATTTATTTATTTAATTCATACTTGCCTACTTTTAAAATTGTGTCTCTGGGAGAAGGCAGAGAGCCAACACGTCATGGGGGCGGGGATGAGGCTGATGTCATTAAGGTTCACTCCCTTGCCGCACAAATGCTGTTATTCGCAGGTCCGCGGATAAGGGGCGGGATGTAATGATGCAAAATTACACTGATCACGTCATTTTAGCCCCGCCACTTCTTCGTGGAGCTGCAAATTTCATTATTTCAATCAGCGAGGAAGGGGGGTGCAAGAGCTATGGATAGTAAACAGGAGATTTGCCTTCCTTCCCGGGGGGGGGGGGGGGGGGAGGTGAGGCGGACCCAATTTTCGTAGCCTCCTGGCCATTCCGAGAGGGTAGGCAAGTCTGATTTATTGAGGTCTTTATTTTTGAATATATTTATTTATTTATTAGTTCAAGTAACCAACATTTATGTTTGGTCATACTTTAAGGAACTGGTATTTTAAACAGTGATGCATTTCAGTTCCTCCCCTGTGTTGGAATTTAGCATGTTTGTGTATTCCCTAACTGCTCTCAGCAATGTCCTCCATCCCTCTCAGTCACAGTACTGGATTTGCTATCCCTCCGGCTGTGAGAAGGGGGGATATCTTCATCCTCTCCCCCTTATTTATCTCTAACATCTGTCTCCTGCTTTTTTTCCAACTCCCTCTGAGCCATTTCCATGACATGAGAGGCTCATGCTGCTATGGGCTTTATGAACAAACAGACCACATTTGTCCTGCAAAATAAGTTGTCAGGCAGTTCAGATCAGTGGGGGAAATGGGACAGTCTGTAACAGAACAACACTGGTTCCTGCTTGGCTGCCCACATTGTGTTTATTTGCAGTGTCACCATATAAATGAGTGTTGCATGTTTATCTATCTATCTACATGGAGTGATGTGTCCTATAGTTTATTGTACACATAAATAATAATCAGTGCTGTACCCTGAAGGCAATATTAGTAAAATGTAGAGATGTGCTCAGACCCTCGTATTTTGGTTTTGCTTCTAATTCATCATCGTATTTTGGTTTTGACAAAGCTACCGTTGTGTGCTTTGGTTCAGATTCCAATTTTGGTTCAGTTTAAAATCAATGTTCAAAAAAATCGATGATCATTGATTTTTTTTCTACATTGATAAAAAAACAAACTAAAATCATGTAGTTTTTGCAATCCAAAACCTGAAATTCGGATTTAATAATCATGGGATTCATACCAGGTTTTGATTTGGTTTGAATCCATAAAAGTCAGGTGAATATGGATTTCTGGGAATTGAACATCACGGGCCAAATGTAATAGGGCGGGAGAATCAGAAAGGGAGAGATCTTAGCAGAGTTTTCGGTACTTATGTAGTATCTGGGCTGCCGATTTTGTGATTGTATGCCTTACCTTAAGGCATACAATCAGATGCGATGCGATTCGATCCGATTTTGCATAGGATTCAATGTTAAGAAGGTCCTGTTCATTTCCCCACTATCGAAGTGGGCATAGAGTTGATTTTATATAGCGTGGCTAGCGCAGCGAGCCACCGAGCCCGAAGCGTGGCGAGCGAAGCGAGCCCCGCGAGGGGACGCATATTTCTTAAAAAGTATTCTGTGTCCCCTCGCGGGGCTCGCTACGCTCGCTACGCTTCGGGCTCGGTGGCTCGCTACGCTCGCCACAGGTTTATATCCAGCTCCATGCCCACTTGGATAGTGGGGAAAGGAAAAGGACCCCTTTTTCCCATTGAATTCTATGTTAAAATGGACTCAGACCATTTTAACATTGAATCCTATGGAAAAATCTTGACCATCGCATCGCATACGATTTGGTCGCATGCGATGCGATCCGATCCGATTTCTAAATCGGACACCCAGATACTACATAAGTACCGAGTTTTCAATTTTTTTTTAAAGCTGCAATCATTTACACAGTGAAAAACCAGGTTGATTTTGCCATGTAAATGATTGCCGCTTTAAAAAAACAAACTGAAACTCTTCCAAAATCTCTCCCTTTCTGATTCTCACTACCTATCACATTTGGCTCACATCTATACTGAAATGGCAACTCTTTGGAAGAGAGGACTATACTTTTTTAATGCAAAAGTAAATGATTATGTCTTGAACATAATTTTCTGTACACAGGATCTTGGAGCACTCTAACATTGACTGATTTATTTATTTACCGTTTCTTATATAGCGCAGCAGATTCTGCTTTACAATTGTAAACAGAGATAAAACAAACTGGGTAACAACAGACAGACTTGGAGGTAGGAGGGCCCTGCTCCAAGCTTACAATCTATAGGGACATAGGAGGGAAACACAAAGACAGGCACCAGTAATGGCATAGTAATGGCATAGGTCCAGAAGGGATGCTATATGATACATAAGTGCCTCAGACGGTTATGCATATGGAACTTAAATATGATAGGCTTGCCTGAAGAGGTGAGTTTTCAGGGAACGCTTGAAAGTTTTGAGGGTATTGGAGAGTCTTATTGTGTATGGAAGAGCATTCCATAGGGTGGGAGCAGCCCAATGAAAGTCCTGTAATAGTGAATCCGTGCATAAGAGAGACGCAGATCTTGTGCAGAGCAGAGTGGTCAAGATGGGAACTATTTTGAGATAAGTAAAGAGATATAAGCTAGTGCAGTACGAGTAATAACTTTATATGCTAGCAGAAGGGTTTTATATTGAATACGGTAAAACACAGATAACCAATGAAGGTTCTTGCAGAGCTGATCAGCAGATGATGAGCATCTTGTTTGGATGATCAGCCTAGCAGCAGCATTTTGAATGGATTGCAGTGGCGAGAGTCTGTTCTTGGGAAGACCAGTTAGGAGACTATTGCAATAATCAATGTGGGATATAATGAGTGCACATGGATAAGAGATTTAGTAGTGTCTTGAGTGAGATAGGGTCGTATTTTGGATATGTTTTTTAGATGCATGTAACAAGATTTGGTGACAGATTGAATGTGGGGAAGAAAGGACAGTTCAGAGTCGAGGGTGACCCCCTAGGCAACGAGCTTGTGGGGTAGGGTAGATTGTCGAGTTGTCAACAGTGATGGAGATATCAGGATTGTAACTGTTCTTAGTTGGTGGGAATATAAGTAATTCCGTTTTAGAAATATTGAGTTTGAGGTGGTGAGAAGACATCCAAGATGAGGCAGCAGAGAGGCATTTAGAGACTCCGCCCAAAACCACTGGTGACAACTCTGGGGTGATAGATAGATTTGAGTATCATCCGCATATAAATGATACTGAAATCCAAAAGAGCTGTTGAGTTTGCCAAGAGAGGAGGTATAGATTGAGAAAAGCAGAGGACCTAAGACTGAGCCTTGCGGAACTCCAACTGACAGAGGTAGTGAAGAGGAAGTAGAGTCAGAGAAGCGAACACTGAAAGAGCAATCAGATAGGTAAGATGTGAACCAGTAAAGGACTGTATTATTAAAATGCAGCACAGAGATCTAGAAGAATAAGTAGTGAGTACTGGCCTTTAGACTTGGCAGTTACCAGATCATTCACCACTTTAGTCAGTGCTGTCTCAGTTGAGTGTTGGGAACGAAAAATTGACTGAAGTGGGTCTAATAGGGTGTGAGAGTTAAGAAAGTGTGTGAGGTGAGAATAGACAAGTCTCTCCAGTAGCTTGGAGAGGCATGGGAGCTGAGAGATAGGAGATATTTATAAATGTATTTATTTATTTATAAGTAACTTAATTTCATGTTATGCATTTATGTCTAAAGTACAGTTTGTGTTTTCTTCCATAGCTGCAACCATCATTATTAGTACAGGCACGTGCTCTGTCTGGGTGACTTCCTGTCTCATAGGCACCACTCAGGATAGCATGGAACTCTATCTGCTTTGTCTCGAGAAAGATCTCTGGAACAGTGTTGGTGTGCAGAAGTGCCCATTTCATGCAAACATCTGACTATCACCTAGATATACGTAAGAGTACATAAATTCACTTCTACGCATGCACAGTTTGCTAAAAATTACTATTTGCTGACAAATATGGAGCTGTGTCATTCTGAAAGGTTGGTATACATGGTGTGATTGCCTTGCAATTAGATACCGATTTGCACGGCAATCAAAATGCATTTTATCATGACTGTTTGGTACAGAGGTTCAAACAGATTATACATAGAAAAATAAGTTTTAGGGCAGGGCAAAATGTCAACTTCTTAGATCATGCAGAAGAGGCACCATCCCCCTCCATCTTCCAGCAAATCCCCCCCCCCCCAGGATCTCTACATTGCCTCTCATTTTTACTATGCTGCCCCCCCCCCCCCCCCCCAAAGGAAAAAGGAGCAGCGGGATATGAGGAGGAGCAAGCTGATAGACACAACACCATCCACTGGCATACCTAACATAATTGGAACCTAAGATGAAGCCTTCATTTGGCACCTCCAATATGCCCCAGTGCCCCCCATATGTCCCAAAAGTATTTACACAGTGTCCCTCTATAAGCTACACTGTGCTCACTCCAAAGTGTGACCCCATACTCACCTCCCATGGTCGACTCCTCTTGTAGCCTTTTAGCTCTGTGTTTTGTATGCACAGTGCAAACATAGTATAGCAACTCCTGAGTCTTGTAATCAGTGTCATGGACATGATGTGTTATGTGGATCCTGATGAGAGGACTTGGAGAACCCATCCGTGCTGTATGCACTGTGAATGTAGGACGCAGAGCTGTAGAAGCCCCATCCTGGAATAGGGTCATACCATGGCTGCTTACATCATCTACTGTGCTGGGCTGTGCACAATATGGAGGGATTTGGCATAGTTCGAGCATTCTGGGATGTTGTCGAGGTGGATCTTGTTTTCTTACGTTGTGCAAGAGGTTTATGGAAGATTAACATAAATCAAATTTTAAGTTTTGGCAACCAAGCTGCTGCTATTTTTGTTTCTGTATAATTTTTGAAGAATGTCCAAAGGATGCACATAGTATGAATTCTGATCAACATGTTCCATTTATTTTTATGACTGACTAGTGAAATCTGTAGTTGTTGGCATCTTCCATAGTTAAAGGGTTAATGCATTGCATTGTATTGTGTGACGCTTAGATTTTTGCCTAGTATTGAGATCTCTTAAGCTGGGTACACACACACAGATTTATCTGGTGGGAACATAAATATGGAAATGTATGGGAGCAAATGAGTCTACCACCCGCTCCCAAATGCTGGAAAACTGATAAAAGGATTTGTTGGATACATTTATTAAATCAAATGGCTTTGACAAGTTTTTGCTTTGGCTTTGACCATTGTTGTCCTTTGCTCAGATACATTACCAGATTTTTGTTCCCACCAGACAGATTTGGTCAAATTGGGCGCTAACTGTCATTTTTCAAACACATCCTGTAAATTATAAGAAGCTGACTGGTACACTGTCCCTAACAATTGTATTTGATAAATAACAGCTAATATACACATATACAGATGGAGTGCCTCTCAGTCAGCGCTGGGAATTGCCAGATTCCCTGCACTGACGGAGATGTGCTTGCGTGTCCCCATCACTTGGCGGCGGGGAGAGGAATACCTGCCCATCTCCGCTATAGGGAGATGGTCAGGGTTAGGGGGGTACAGGGGGCTGCGGGCAGTGATGGGGAGGCGGCGGTGGGCTTAGATGGTGCGGGGCACACGAACATCTTGTGCGCTTGTGCCCCTTTCTGTCTGATGGAGGTTGGCGATAGAATCGACAGGACTCACAACAATCAGGGGCGCTTCATCTTATAGATTAGATTTAGTGGCCTGTTACAGTAGCAAACGCAGGATTTCTGGAGGGGGCTTCCAAATATTTGATTTTAAGGGGCAGTGGGTGATATAATTAACAATATTGTTCATATTATCGCATAATATGTGTGCGCTATGCCCAACGAACGATGTGCTCTCCTGCAGGTTGTTAACCCCCTCACCATTGTCTATACATGTACAGACGAGGAAGCACCCTGTTAACGAAGGTCATGCAGAATAAAATGCAGCATTAGTCCCCATGGCCACCAATCTCGGCAAGTGTGTATGGGTCGTTAGAACGATTATCGCCAGCCAATGAAGGATTCATAGTTACAGTAGCGTGTCACAGACTATATCATATCCCAAACAAAGTGCAATTTAAAGATTTAAAGACTTGGGGTTATATTCGATTCAAAGTCGGATCCATTCCGACATTCATTTGTCGGAATGGATCCGACATGCCCTATTCAATCAACAGCCAAATCTGACTATCGAAAGGAGGAGGTGGGGCGGCAAAGAGGGTGCCGGATGAGCTGCTGCTGTTGGGCCGGCGGTGGGACCGGGTGACTGAGCTCTTTAGAGCAGAGAAGGGAGAGGGGGACATGATAGAAACTTTCAAATATATCAAGGGTTTTAACAAGGTACAGGTGGGAGACATTGTTCACAGGAAGAGGAGCAGCAGAACACGAGGACATGCACTGAAACTAGAGGGAGGAAGATTCAGGGGAAATTTCAGAAAAAATTACTTCACAGAAAGGGTAGTGGATAAGTGGAATAGCCTACCATCAGAGGTGGTAGAGGCAAATACAGTAGTACAATTTAAACATGCTTGGGATAGGCATATTGATATCCTTACAAATTAAGAAGGATCAAATATGGTTTAAGGTAACATGTTTGAAAAAGGGGCAGACTAGATGGGCCAAGTGGTTCTTATCTGCCGTCAAATTCTATGTTTCTATGTTTCTATGTTTCTATAGTCCGGTTTCACTTAAGTTGCTGTAAAAACACAGCAGATATAGACATGACATTCATAAGGAAAAACAGAAACTTGGGTTTGGTGTGCGCCTTGCTTATGCTGACTATTACAAGTTGGATATGATATCTCTTCTATTTCTATCAATAAGGTAATCTCCTGCATTGCCACACGTGCAGCACAGAGCTAAACAGGAACAGACACCAATAAGTCTCTAGATATCAATCACCAAGCGCTGCCCTCTCTGCCCAGGATCATTTTCAGATTGGTTTTACCAGACACAAAGGTCCTATTCTTTCCTGGGCTCACTGAGAAAATGAGATGTTCCTTGCAGATTGAGCAGGAGGTTTTGCTTATTTAATGCAAAGACTTTGGTCCCTGTCATCAGCAGTGTCACTGCTCCATGACTTCTCCCCTCCACCTCTGTTATGTATGACTTCTTCCTTTTTATGTTGGTTATGGGTGAGTATTGCATGTATTTAGCACTGAGGGCCAGATGTATCAAGCTTCAAAAAGTGATAAAATGGAGAGTAATAAACAGCCAGACAACAGCTCCTAATTGCCATGTTATAGACTTGGTTTAAGAAATGACAGGTAGGAGCTGATTGGCCCGTTGTTTATCACTCTCCACTTTATCACTTTTGAAACTTTATACATCTGGCCTTGAGTGAGTCTAAATGTATGAGTTTTCCTATTTTAGCAACCTTATATCTAAAATAATGGAGGTTATACTTGTATGAAGACAATTACTTAACATTAATAATACACCTTAAAACTCCCCTTCCCTTTCCAAATCCAATTTAAGCTTCTCGCACTCACTCACAAAGCCCTCACACATTATTCTCCCACCAACATATCTGACCTTATCTCTCTTTACACGCCCACCTGCCCCCTTTATGCCACCTCTCCTGCCTCCACCAGTTTAGCCGATGTTCTCCTTATCTCTGGAATTCTCTACCTCTCCCTATGAGACTCTCCATCTATATCTCTTCAACGGGCTTAATAAATCTGTCCCAAATCTAGCCAAGAAGTCTATTCATTGCTTGTAGTAAGTGGATGGCATGCAGTAACTATTGTTATGTGCTGCATAAACAAACTACTACATTATGCAGTGATATATACTGTATAGCTGCTCTGGGAGCCCAAACTAAAACACCTTCATAGGTGAGGATTTATTATTTGTTATCCCTATTTTACAATTCTACACGGATATACAATTTGGGGTTTGAAGAGTCTCTTGGCGCTATTATGATTGAAGTTTGCCCATTGTGAGTGATTCTACATGGATGACTGACCGGCAGTCGGGATTCCGACAGTCATTACACTGCCATCAGAATCCCGACTACTAAAAGCCAGACAGATGGACAGCGCCTATTCTCCCTCGTGGGGGTGCACGACCCCCATAGAGGGAGAATAAAATAGTTGGTGAGTGCAGCAAACCACTGTGCCCGCAGTGAGCTTGCAAGGGGCTTCATTGCACTCCCCCTGCAGTCGGGATTCCGAATTTTCCGACGTCTGGCTAATGACTGTCGGAATCCCAACTGTAGGTGTGTTATGCCACACCCGCAGGAAGTGCTATGCACATACAAGGCTAATGTCATCATATGCAAATTTCACAAGGAATTCTCAAAATGGTCAATATTTATATAGTGTTAATTAAAATTAATTAGCAAATTCATAGACCCAAAGTTTTAGTAAATCCTGGAAAAAAGCAATAGAAGTTTACAATTTAAAATAATGGTGGACAGGGTGTGTGAACAGTAGAACAAATCACACAAGCTGCACACTGCCTGGCTATTGCCAGCAGGGCCGTCTTTCCCATTGGGCTGAATGGGCAGTTGCCCAGGGGCCCAAGGATTGTAGGGGCCCAGCCCACTGGGGAAGACGGCACTGCTCTGGGGAATGGCGGTGGGCGGCTGGGATGCGGTCAGCGGCTGTCAGCGGCGACTCAGCGGTGGCGGCGGTGATCCAGGCAGCGGGGGGCTGGGATCTTGATGTAGCAATCTGGGCGGCATATGTCAGGGATGCTCCGGGCAGCAGCTGTCAGCGTTGTCCATACAGGCAGTGGTGACTCAGACCTTGCTGTAGCGCTGCTGATTCTGAAAATTCTGGCCGGACGTTGATTGGCCGGGCGCTCAGCCAATCAGTGTCCGGCCAGTCTTTTCAAAATCTGCAGCGCTTCCTGCCCGGCAGCAAATAGCGCTACATCAAGTTCTGAGCGAGCTGCCTGGACGGACAACGCTGACAGCTGCTGCCTGGATCCCCACCACACACCGCTACATCAAGCTCCCAGCCCCCCCCCCCCCCCCCCCCCGCTGCCTGGATCACCGCCGCCACCGATGAGTCGCCTAGACAGATGCCGCTGACAGCTGCTGCCCGGATCCCCGCCACACAACTCCCAGCCCTCCTCTGCTGCTGCACATAGGTGGGTGGAGGGGGGCCCTAAAAATTATTTTGCCCAGGGGCCCAGTAGATTGTTAAGACGGCCCTGATTGCCAGAGGTTGCGATAAGAACAGAGCAGTCTGTGGGGTGAAATGCAGAAGGTAGCAATCCCTAGTGCTCCCCCTAGGGGAGGGAGGAGGTAAGTGAGATGCAGCTTTAAGCACATACATTTTCTTCTGCTTTCTTCCTCCAGTACACTTGGACAGACAAAAGGCATGCATTTATTACCATATTTTCATTCACTTCAGGAGACAAAGTGATACCTTAAACTGGTTCTGCCTGAAATGTCCTCATAGTTGTGTGTGAAACACTGCAACTTGTTTGTTGTTTTTGTAATACAAGTATGGATGCTCTGCAGAGGTTTTCATACAAATCTCTATATTACCATAAGTGAACAAGTAAGAAGTATTGCAGCGGGATATCATACAGGATAGAGTGCATAATGTCAGGTGTGTTGTGAGGGAACAAGCACGGGCTGAACAGACATTTGATTCTGTGCCTGCCAAAAACCGCTGAGCATCATAGGTGGTCAAAATATAGGATTACTTGTCTGTTTGGGGTCAGGCTGTGTGCTTCCTATCCCTGCAGGTTACATCCTGGTTTTTCCAATATCCTTTTCTTTATTTTTTTGTATTATTATTATTGCACTGAATCAGTGTGAGTTGCATTGGTCTGATCATGAACAGACGCACATCCAGGGTCCAGAAGGCTCTGCTGCCTTAGAACCTGTGCCTCAATCTGGTATGAGCTGGTATCACTTACTTATATCTACAGATGTAGCGGCTCTCAGCCAGCCCAGGGATTCGCCAGAGAGGTGCTGCATCTGACGGGGATGCCCGAGTGCTTCACACAACTTCACTCGGCGGCAGATGGCGGAAACCATGCCCATCTCCACTTCAGGGAGATGGGCAGGGTTAAGGGGGGTGTGGGCAGCTGGTGACTAGCGGCGGATGGGGATAGAATGGCCAGGAACAGTTCTATTGAGAGCTGCTCCATCTGTATCTTCATTTGGAACAGGCCTCCTGCTTGTCCTCCCTTACCTGTACCTCTGCAAATAATTCCGGCACCCAAAATAAAACAGATCCTTTTATGTAGGTGTGTAATGCGAATTCATTGCCATTTGAGGAATTGATCATAAAGAATTACCACACTATTCTGTACACGGAACCGTCATCTCTAGAAGGACGTACACTGCATGGGCAGATATGTAGCCCAGTCTCTGATTAAGATTGAATCCACATATTAAGGCGTGTACTGCACATTGACTGTTTCTTTTTCAATTACAGATGGCAAGTGCACCTGCCCATTGCCTTCCCAGCCAAGCATTTGCAATAAAGGTACATGATTTTGGTAGAGAAGTACATTATGAAAAATAAAATAAAAATATTCCTAAAAGGATTTTTCCACTTTGGCCCTTATTCAGATCTGATCGCAGTACAAAATTGTTCTCGAAATGGGTAAAACCATGTGCACTGCAGGTGGGGCAGATGTATCATGTGCAGAGAGAGTTGGGTGGGGTGTGTTGAAACTGAAATCTAAATTGCAGTGTAAATTAAAGCAGCCAATATCGACCCTGCATAGAAACAAAATAACTCACACAAATCTAAATCTCTCTGCACATGTTCCATCTGCCCCATCTGCAGTGCAGCATGCTTTTGTCCATTTTGAGAACAAATTTGTACTGCGATCAGATCTGAATAAGTGCAAATTTGTGCAGTTTCGATTTGGATCAACTGGTTTGGATCGACTGCTGCAAAGGTGGAAATCCTCATGTGAATCTCTAGAAATTAAAGCCTCCTTCAGGCTGCAAAAGTTACATCAGATTTGCAAATTAAGGGCCTGATTCAGATTGACTCGTTAGGCAGCGTGTATTCGTTGCCTAATGAGCTTTTGCCAGCCCCTTTGGTCCCATCCGAATAAGCTTGAATCAGGCTGTAAATTGTTTCTATACATGGGCACAGCAAAGTATAATATTCATTGGCTGTCTCCATTACCGAGAAGTTGTTGTTACTATTTTTTAATTATTGTTTTGAAAAGAAAAACAACAAAATGTAACCTTTTAATATGTTTTATAATACAGTATGTATTTTGTATTTATTCAGTTTTGAAAAGGGTTCTGAATCAGAGTCATCCATTTTATCAGTATGCTTTGGAGACCAGAAGCAAGCATATAAAAGAGTCTGTTTGAAAGTCTTTCACACACCTGAGAAGTGGCACTATGCCCAGCCGCCAAAGGCAGTTCCAAAATCCTTATCAGCCCCTAGTTTCCGTGTATCAATCATCGGCCTGTTTCTACGTATCTCTCATCCGCTGACTTTAGCTCCAGAGCACACTGGCTCAGAGGCCTGGGAGGAATTCCTTCCCTCTGTCTCTCCCTGTTTGTTTATCCGGTGTAATTATACGCTGTGCAAAGTGTTCACTTGGGGGATAATGAGTCAAGGCATAATTATCACCCAGGCCCCCGCAGCGCTAAAAAGATTTCACATCGTATTAACACTCAATATTCCACTGCATAGTCTCAGAGCAGTGGCGTAATTTATACCCTTATTTTATAGTTTGGAAATGTTTATGCCAGTGTGCAGAGCGTCGTGGTTAGGATTACGGTGCAGTATAGCAAACAGGGCAAGATTAACGTTTGTGAATACTGTATATCATGGGTCCTCAAACTGCGGCCCTCCAGATGTTGTGAAACTACAAATCCCAGCATGCATTGCCACAGTTTTAACACTCCCTTATAGCAAAACTGTGGCAAGGCATGCTGGGATTTGTAGTTTCACAACATCTGGAGGGCTGCAGTTTGAGGACCCATGCTGTATATGAATATATACAGAGGCGGAACTACCATTGGTGCAGTAGGTGCGTGCACCAGGGCCCCTGAGGACTAAGGGGCCACTACTGCACCTGTCACCCTCTTCTTGACACCCACTGTTCATCCCTGTAACCCTCTGCCTACCCCTGCCTCTCCCTGTCCCCCTCTGCCTCTCCTTGTCACCCACTGTTGAGTTGCAAATTGTGAACTAGGAGTGGGGTGGAGAAGAGGAGCTCAAATTATATTTTTGCAGGGGTGCTGTCAATTGTGCCGTATAATTCATGGGGTGTTGCCATGTGTCCTGCATAATTCCAGGGTGCTGTATAATTCCAGGGGTGCTGCCATGGGTGCTGTATCAGTTCAGGGGTGCCGCCATGTGTTGTATAATTCCAGGAGTGTCGCCGTGTGTGCTGTATAATTCATGGGGTGCCACCATGTGCGCTGTATAATTCCAGGGGTTTCGCAATGTGTTATATATAATTCCAGGGTGATGCCCAGTGTCCCGTAGAAGTCCAGGGATGCTACCCACTGTCCCATTTAAGTCCAGCGGTGCTGCCCTGTGCTGCTATATAAAACTGCTGTATAAGACCAGTGGTGCTGCCTTGTCCTGCCATATAAGCAGGGCCGCCGACAGGGGGGTGCCCTGGGTACAGCCTCTGGAGGGGCCCGTGCAGCTGCCCACAGCCCCCCACCCCCGCACCCAGATATCGCCCTCCCCCACCTGGCACCAGCGACCAGGCACGCACAATACACAGTGCAGCCTGCAGAGCGCCGAGCCTAGGACACAGAGTGGCTCAGTGCTCCGCAGGCTGCACTGTGCAGTGTGGACTCCGGACCTGACCGTGGAGGCTGAAGGAGCCGGAGGACGATGCCGCAATTGGGACGGGGTAGGGGGAGGCGGGGTGCTGGCAGGTGGGGGGGCACGCGGGGGGGGTCGGGGGTCGGGAGGCTGGAGATATGGCGCTGTGCTGCTGGGGGCCCGGACTGTAGGTCAGTCCCGGGCCCCAACATTTCTAGTGGCAGCCATGCATATAAGTCTGCCGTATAAATCCAGTGGTGGTGTCCCGTGCTGACATATAATTCCAATGGTGCTGCTCTGTGCTGCCATATAAGTCTGCAATATAAATCCATCTGTGCTGTCCTGTGCTGCCGTATAAGTATGCCGTATAAGTCCAGTGGTGGTGTCCTGTGCTGAAATACAAGTCCAGGGGTGGTGTCCTTTGTTGCCATATAAGTCCAACTTTGCTGCCTTAAAAGTCTGCCATATAACTCCAGCAGTGCTGCCCTGTACTGCCTTATAAGTCCAGTGGTGGTGTCCTGTTCTTATATATACTGTAAGTCAAACAATGCTGCTCTGTGTTGCTATTTAAGTCTGCCGCATAAGTCCAGCAGTCCTGCTTTTTCAGTTTCCATAAAAGCCCAGAGGTGCTGCCATATAAGTCTGTTGTTTAAGTCCAGCGGTGCTGCCATGTAAATCTGCCATATAAGTCTAGTAGTGCTGCCCTGTGCTGCCATATAAGTCTGCCGTATAAGTCCAGCGGTGCTGCCATATAAGTCTGCCATATAAGTCCAGTGGTGGTGTCCCTCTGCCTTATCAGTCCAGGGGTGCTGCTACCTGCGGTGTAAAAAAAACAGCTATCTGGTGATGACAGACTGGAGTACAATCCACTGCCGGTAAACCCCACCTCCCCTTTTCAGGTTGACAGCATGCGGGAACAGGAGAGCAGGGTAGCGTGAAGTGGTCCATCAGGGGTGGACACACCACCAGCAAGCCCTGCCCCTCCTCCTCAGCAACAGCGCTCAATAATGGAAGGTTAACCGATTTTTCCGGTACTTCCGCCACTTCGGCCACAGCTCCTCTACATTAGGGTGTGCCTGAGCACACACCTATGCCCCCCCGCTACCCAGTCCACAGGGCGTAGTGCACCCCCCATAGTTATGGCCCTGTCCTCACTGCCCTCTTCCTCATGCCTCTTCTCTTAATGTGACAAGTAATGTAGGTGGTATGTTTGTAGATAGCTATAATTCGGAGAACTTGGCAAGCCTTTTCCAGGGAGACCACCTGTTGATGAAATTATGAGTTTATTAAACTGTGCATGTCCTATTTAAACAACATAAGGGTGAATGGGAGGATCCAATGACAACTCCAGGTTGCACCTCTTTTCTTTGCATTATGTGCTCTTTGGAGCATTGCCAGCTTGTTTTGCGGGGGCCAAACAAACCAATGATGCTACTATGCTGTAACCTTATCTCACACCTGCCCGTATCATGCTCCAGTATGTCTTCATCAGCTCAGAATTCTATGAGCATCCATTTTTCTTCTTTAGCTTCTCCTCCTCATCTTTGCCAGCTCCTTCAAAGATGCATTGACATTATCTCTCACCTGCCCGTATCATACTCCAGTATGTCTTCATCAGCTCAGCCTACATTAAGCATCCATTTTTTTCCTCAGCTCCTCCTCCTCATCTTTGCCAGCTCCTACAAAGATGCAGTGACATCCTGCCTAGTGCCTGCAATCTCCAACATCGACATCTTTTTTTTTTATTTTTTTTTAGAAGAACAAGTTTTGTTTTTGGAGCATTGTGAGCTTGTTTTGTGGGGCTCAAACAAACCAATTATTTCAGACACAGTTGTGGAAGACCCTGACACTGCATGTCCTGTTTACCATACAACATAAGGGTGGGCGGGAGGGCCCAAGGACAATTCCATCTTGCACCACTTTTCTTTGCATTATGTGCTCTTTGGGGCTTATCTTTAAAACTGGCATCCTGTCTGCCACTGCAGTGCTACTGCTAGATGGGCCACGTGTTTGTGCCGCCCATGTTGCTTAGCTTAGTCACCCATCTACCTTGGTGCAACCCTTTGGCCTAAAACCAATATTGTGAACTGTTAGGTGTTCAGAATAGACTGGAAATGAGTGAAAATTAAAGTTATTTAGGTTAATAATACGGTAGAAACAAAAAACGAATGTTGTCATTTTAGCAGTATTTATAATAAAAAAACAAAAACACAGATTCAAAACCAATCCAGAACTAATACTAAAACACAAAAAGTGTCCGGTGCACATCTCTAATATTTACAGATGAATGTACATTTAACACACTAAATGACAGAGGACCTAAAAGGGAAAAGAAGTTTGTGATAAATACAGTATATGTATAGATGCACACAAACACACACAAACACACACACCATGGAAGTAGAACGTGAACCTACAGACAGCTCACACACCATCCATCCATGGCATTCCAGCGGCTGTGAGACTTCAAGAACCCACATACCATGACATCCTATGGGCAGATTCAGAGGGAAGCAAAAATTTGCCACAGTGTGGGTGAGGCATGATCAGTGGCGGTTTTTGCCTGTCGGCTGCAGGGCTGCAGTCCTCCCAAGTAAAATCCGTCACTGTTCTCTGCCTATGAAGCCAGATGCAGTCTGTGAGATTGCTCTGGCTTCAATGTGACTAGTAGTGACTTCCTATTGGAAGTCCGACCTGCCAGTCACTCAAGGCTGTCCCATTGGGAGGTGTTCCCTCCCTTCAGGATGCCTCTCTGTGCACAAATGCGGGGCAGCCCCAAAAGCGGGTTCTGCACATGCTCAGTACCGCAGATGACACTGCGCATAAACACATTGTAGGGCAGAAGGGTAATACCCATCTACGCTGGTAATACTGGCCCACAGAGGTACCCTGCTGCTTTGGAAGCAAGGGCACTTTTAGACAAGTGCTTAACAATTAGACACGTGTTACAAATGTAACACGAGTAACCAGCTATTTTGTGGACAACTGAGCTGAAAAATGTAAAGGAATAAAAAAATGTATATGTAAAAACATATACAGATTAAAAAAATGTTTTATGCAAAGAATAAAGTCTGATATTTAATGATTCTTTTCCCATCATTAGCATACTGAGATAGCAGTAATAGGGTGTACATGGTTGGATTTTGTACATTTGTCTATTCGATTTTGCTTGTACCTGTATAAGCAAAATCGAAATTGAATGGAAATCGAACGCATTCGTTTTCAACTTGATCCCAATGCGTGGCCCCGTGGCATCAAAATCAAATAGAAAATAAACTGAGCAAGCAAGACTATATAGTACAGATCTGTATTACAGGCATATAGTCTAAATTGAATGTGTACATGGGGCCGTGGAAAACAATCCCGATTCAATCCCAATTCGATCAGGATCAGATCAGGATTGAATAGAAAGTACATCGCACCGTGTGTGCACCCCATAACAATTTCGTGCAAAGTCAGTTTTATGATATTGGGTGAAGGGGAAAAAGAAAACCTTACCACTGGTGGAATCACCTGCTTTCAGCTGAATTAACGATTTTCACCCTTCAGTAATCAAACCGTTAATTCTGTAAATGTGTCCATCTTCTGGGTGCGTATTAGGGACAGCTTGATCACATGGCTATCTCACTGTCCTACTTGTTCTTAAACATCCCACATTATGAAATAAGATGAAATTGTCTGATAAGTGTTATCTCCTGATTAGTTGACAAAGAAGAGTTACTTAAAAAATAAATGAATAAAGAGAAAACCCATAGATACATGTAGCAGTGGTGTTTAGGGTTTACGATATAAGCATCTTAAATGTAAGTCACACGGAGATGAGCTGAAAACCAGAGAATGGATTAGAGAAGATTGTCTATAGGTCCTGTAAGGCGGGGAATGGGATTAATCTCGCTGTGAAATGCTGAAGCTCAATATAACCTTTTTTTTTTTTCTAGTTATTTTTGGTTTTGATTTATTTTTTTGCTTAAGCAGATTTTCGTGCAATGTTAAAGAAATGTTTAGCAATCTTTTTTGTTGTTGGCTAAAATAGTGTGAAAACGGGTGTTTTCACACTTTTCACATTATTTTAGTTTCACATAAAATGTACCAAATGGATTTTGGAAGAAATTTAAAAAAAATCCATGCCCTAAAATTCACATCGGCTCAACGTTCTTATCGCACTTTTCATACTCTGATGGGCAGTGTGGTCAGCCTAGATTTAGCAAACCTGAAATGTAAAATCTTAATAGAGTCTTTGGTCCATTTTTCTTAGACCCTGAGTGCTGCTAAGCACTTCCTGACATCTGATTGGCCGAGCAGAGCCCAGAAGCGTCATCTGTGCTCAGCCTATGCCGGATGGTACACAGGCTAGAAGTATATAACAAATGTTAATTTTACAGCAACAGAGGTCACAGGAGAGAGCCCCAATGTCCAGCAGCCAGGGGCTAATTAGACTTTTGTGGGCCCCATAGCAAAATCTTGAATGGGGCCCCACAGCAAGATAGATAGATAGAATGTGGGAAAGTGGTGTGTGTGGAGGGGGTTCTATATGGGGGCATTTGGTTGTTTGGGAAAGGAAGAGAGGAAACACTGGGTGGCAGAGTGTTAGTCAAATGGGGGTCTTTGAGCAGATTGGGCCATTGTACTGGATGGGAGGAGGTGGTAGTATATTTGGAGGACACTTGCCTGGAGGGACAGTAAAATGGTGGTGGGAGGGGCAATCACCAGTCTGGAAAAGGTGGGCACACTGTGTGTGGGGCACTGTAACTGTACTCTCTGAGGGTTAGGTCGGGCAGGGGGATGGGGTCAGTTAGTCGATTGAAGAGGGAAGGGGGGGGGATCAGGGTGACAGACACTGGGATGGGGAGGCACTGTGCTGGATAAAGAGGACAGTAAGTTGAGGGGACACTGGTTTGGGGGTGGGGGATGGCAGAACTGACCTTATGATTGCTTGTCTAGCCCACGCACATTACAGCTCTGGCTGCTGCTGCTACTTGGAGACTGGTGTGTCTGCAGTGACTGCTGACACTCCTGCCCTCCGTGGTGGTGTGCTGCGACTCGGGGGGAGAAGAGACTCATCGTGGCTGTGCCAGTCCCAATGAGTGGATGTTAGTAAATTTTACCGCCGCCAGTATCACCGGGGTGGGCAGATTCCAGGTCAGCTTACCGACGCCAGCAGCGCCTAGGGTGGGCGGACTCCAGCTCAGCTTACTACCGCAGTAGCACTGGGGTGGGGGTGCGGGGGCACAGGGATTATCTGATGGGTCCTCAGGCCCCCCAAGCCCATGACCCCCACAGCTGTTGCACCCCCTGCACCCTCTAAAGTTACACCAATTTCAGCAGCCCTCCAGGAGCTCTGACCAGCGAGTGGGGGGTAGTGGTGCGGGGGGTTGATGTTGGCAGTGTCAGTAGCAGCGATGGTGGTAGCGACACATGCGCAGCCATTACTTGGGGTATTCAAAGCTCTGTCTCTGCATGCAATAACTAATCAATTATAGTATTGTGAATTGGCCCGATATTATGACAGAACATCTGCGAATGGTGATAAATCGGCCCATATATCAATGACTTTGGGCAGTATGCACCAAGCTTTAAAAAGTGGCACATGCGCACCCAGGGGGTTTCTGTGTATCTAGAACCCCCTCTTCCCGCCATGGGATGAAGCGGGGCAGATTACCGATTTTTATTTCTTTTTAAACCTCCGTCGAGCTGCAGAGGCAGCTTCTCCCAGGCTGTGATCCTCCGTGTGACTGTGTGGGAGAGAGCTGTCTGGGGGAGCGGGGACTGTTCTCTGTAGCTGGGCAAGTGAGTGTGTTATATGCTATGCCCCATGCTGGCCATGGAAGTCAGGGACTGTCCTGATATTTGTTTGATTGGAACGGTTTATGCTATGTGTATATAATGTATTTTTGTATGCTATTTGTGTTTTTGGGTACATGATGTGTGTGTGTGGGTATATGATATATGTTAATGTATGCCGTGTATACATTATGTGTGCTTGTATGCTGTGTGTGTATGCATGCTGTGTGTGCATGTATGCTACACACACATGTATGGTATCAGTGGCGTAACTATAGCGCCGCAGCCCCCGCGGTCGCGGGGGGGCGCTGTGCATATGGGGGCTCCGGAGGGGCTGCGGTGCTATAGTAATCCCCCCGCCCCCCATTGCCGAATGCTTACCTGTCCGCGCGTCCCGACTCCCCTCCTGGCTTCAATCAATGCTATGGAGACGGACCACGATAAAATGGCCGCCCCATAAAGCAGACTGTTCTCTGAAACTGTCTGCGGTATGAGGGCGGCCATTTTATCGTGGTCCGTCTGCATAGAATTTATTGAAGCCAGGAGGGGAGCCGGGACGCGCGGACAGGTAAGCATGCGGCAATGGGGGGAGGGGGCAGGCACAGGGGGCACGGGGGGGCAGACGGACGGGCGGGGAGGGGGGCGCCCCCCCATTAACGGCGGGGGCGCCCCAAACAAAGCTACGCCGCTGTATGGTATGTTTGTATGCTGTGTATTAGTGTGTACATGATGTGTGTGTGTATGTATGCTATGTGTATATTTTGTAAGCTATGTGTGTATATATGATGTGTGTATTTTTCTGCAGTGTCTCTGTATTATGTACAGTATGTATGCTGTGTTTGGGGTATGTATGATGTTTTTGTAAGTACAGTATGCTGTGTGTATGTACAGTATACAAACAAAAGTGTGTGTGTGTGTATCTGTGTACATGTATGCTGCTTACAAATCTCAAATCCGGGTCAGACCCTGGGATCGCATTCACATAATCCGAGTCACCCATTAAATAGAGGGTGACCCGGGTTTTACCCTTCTTATAAATAGGGTTGAATTGCTCGGTTGTTCGACCCAGGTTATAAGGTTTGGAAAATCAGAGCTTGACCCTGAGTGGAGAGTGATAAACAACCTGCCAATCAGCTCCTAACTGTCATTTTACATACATCATTTTAAAATGGCATTTATGTGCTGATTGGCTGGTTGCTTATCATTTTTTACTTTTTCACTTTTTGAAGCTTGGTGCATCTGGCCAGTTATGTCAGTTTAATCACAGGGGTGATAAAGCTTGCAGAGGATTTGTCTAATTGATTTATTGCAGTCAGCTGAATTAATAAGCTTGGTAACAATGTAAGCGGCATACTTTTTAATTAGTTTATGTTGTATTATTCTTGATCTTTAAAGAAGGCAAACATTTGGAAAATGGAACAAGAGAGACACATTATCAGTTTTAAACATGAAATACAGAGCAGGCACCCTTTATTCTACAGATATTTAAAAATGCTCACTCATTGGGGTGCAGGTCCCCATTATCGGGTTTGGTAGTGTCACTATACTGCCATATGTGTCCCCACTGTTGGCTGCCAGTGGCATCTTCAAGACTTGTAGTAACTCATCTGTTCCTGTTTTTCTGTATCATGGGCACCACCATCTTGGATAGTATCACATGATCTGCTTAGACAAACCAGTCTCCAACAACATGGTCACATGAGTGATACAGTCTATCTGTTCTAATGATGCCCTATTTAAACCAGCAACTGCTATTTTATCTTGTATGTTTTGCATTTAATAAATACTGTCCATGTATTGAATGAATTAATTTACATTGTAAGTTTATGGGGGAAATTTACTAAGCTGAAAATGCCTGGATTTGAAGTATTCGTAGGCAGTTGTATGTAAATACGTCTGCCTACACTCAGTGGCGGAACTCCCGGAGGCAATGGAGTCATCTGCCGCCGGGCGCCAGCCTTAAAGGGGGCACTGGCTCCATTGCCTCCCGGGGGTATTCCCTTATTGTATAGCAGCAGCCATGGCCCCCTGGTATCCTTATTGTACAGCAGCCCCGGATGCGGCGCTTCGTCGTCCCACCCCTCACCAGGCTGGCTGCTCACTGCTCTGCGGAAGTCACCTGACATCCGCCAGCGACCTGAGCAATTGAGAGCCAGCTAACAGAGACTAGGAGCTGGAAGTCGACTGCCGGATCCTCGCTGGGCATCCACATGTGGTGCGCCCGGCTCTGTCCTGCTACTGCCGGTCTCTACCAGCTGTCGGCTGTCCCCCCTGCTTCTGGATCCCGCCGGGCGTCCACATGTGGTGCGCCCGGTTCTCCCCCACTACCGCTGGGTCCCTGGCAGCTGTCGGCTCTCCCCCTGCTGCTGGATCCCTGCCGGGCGTCCATATGTGGTGCGCCCGGTTCTCCCCCGTTACCGCCGGGTCCCTGGCAGCTGTCGGCTCTCTCCCTGCTGCTGGATCTCCACTGGGCCTCTCCTCCCTTTCGCCGCTGAATCCCTACCACACATCAAGTAGGTTTTAGTTGAATATACATGTAGCTAATAGTTTAATGTCCTCGACTCTGACTCCCCTCTAAATATGGGGTTAACTATACATTGTGGCAAAATACTAATCATTGCTCTTATCTAATGACCGATCCCCCCCCACCAACACCTTCTGAGGCGAACAGACTAGGTGTGTTTATCGCTGTGAATGGGGCAAGTGTCTCACATGCACGTGCGCCTCATTCACACTGTGGTGCCCCAAGGCATTTGTCAAGAGCCACAAAAGATGACTGCAGCTCCATCTGTACTTGTTTGTGATTTTTATTGTATAGGAACATCACTGGGACCCTGCTGTCACTCTCCATGTCTCTCTGTCCCTACAGTCAATCACTATGTCCCCGCTGTCACTCTCTGTCCCTACTGTCACTGTCCCTGCCTATATACTTATTTATTTAGGGGGGCGCCAACATTCATCTTGCCTCCGGGCACCTGGGGCGAACTTACGCCACTGCCTACACTTATTTTCGGCATTTACTATGCCGAAAATACACCTATTCATCTTTGTATTCATGGCACATTCGTATTTCCAAATACAAATGTGTACACCATCAACAGAATATGAGTAGGAATCACCATTCATTCGAATGGTGATTCCTAAATTGCTTAGCGGCCGTAAGTAATATACGGCTACTAATTGCTGCGAAAATACGCCTGTAAAATCCTCAAATCCATGCAGGTAAAAAAAATAATAATAATAATTCATCATTTCTAAAAACAGCGTGGGGTTCCCCCCACAGCCGTAACCATCTCCAGGCTCAAAGTGCCGGTCCTGGTTTTAAAAAATCACTGGCAAACAACATAGTTGATACCCAGATATTTTAAAACCAGCACCAGGCTCAAGGACTGGTCATGGTCCCCAATATATGGGGGACAAAATGAGTAGAGATCCCCCCATATTTTGAGAACTAGCACCAGGCCCAACCAGCCAGCAGGGTAATGCCACAGCTGGGCAACACTTATTATATAAGGTCCCGTGGCCAAAGCAATATAACCCCTGAACGGTCAGCCCAGGCAGGGACCCTGGGGGAGTGGGAATCCCCCAATAAAGAGGTCCCTCCCCTCCAGGATTAACCGTGCTCAAGCAGAAGCCTGGGGCTGTCCCTGGTGCCCCTGTGTGGTGGGCACCGGGCTGATAGCCACTGTGTAAAATAAAGAATTATGAACTGTTGGGTTCTGCTGTGGAACTACAATATGAGTCCCAGCCAATGTTCCCTCTAATTTTATGAAGGCTTTGTGCAGAAAAAGATATTGGCTGTGCAACTTTGGAAGGAAATGTACATTTTTGTGCGTCACATAACGTATACAGGCCTAGGTTTCAAGTTCTGTTGAGTTAATAAAGCAATTTGAATGTTTACAGACTTCACACACCACACATATAGACTATAGCAGTGATTTTCAACCTTATTAAACTCGTGGCACACTAAAACAAGATTTTAACCTTTGTGCTCTCAGTTGTAATGTCTGTGCGTGGGCTCGGCGAGTTGTGTGCGCGCGCACACGCGCACAGCTTAGAGGGAACACTGGTTCCAGCAAGTCTGGGCCATATACTGGGACTTGGAGAACCACAAGTTTTTATTGCTTGGGCAAAAACTTTTATAAACCTTACACAGCCACATGCATCCACACATCACTCATGACAACTTAACTAAAATAACGACAACTGAATTGGCGTGAAAGGGACAGATTTTTATTTTTAGGAGGAAGATGTATTTGAACTATGTTAAAAACATTCCCTTCTCTAAACTATGGTGGCAGGGAGAAGATTGGTTCATTATAAAATACACCATAAAAAACTTTAAAAATAAAAGTAAAAATAATAATCACCAAAAGGCCATATGCATTGCTGGCCAAGGATGGGGCTGCTGCTGCTATCCTTGACCTTGGTTCAACTCATAAGGGTGGAACTCATCACCCTACCCTTACAGGGACTAATAACTCAAAAAGAGGCCCACCTGCCTGCCTGGAAACAGCTCAAATAAAGGGACGTGAGGGTCCACCTGGAACCAGAGATGCCAAAAGAAGAAAACTTGTCTCCTGCCTTACCACTTTTTTTTAAAAGGAGCTGCCCCCAGAAAAATGCACCTACAAACTACAGCCACCGTTCTTAAACTGGCCACTACCAAAGACCGACACAACCAAATATATAATATTAAGCAGCAATCATTTACACAGCAAAACCAGTTTGATTTTGAAGTGTAAATTAGTGTAAATTATTGCCTCTTTAAGAAACTGGAAAGTTCTTACCAAATCTCTCACTTTCTGAATTTCTCATCCTATTAAATTGTACCCATAGGGTGGGAGAGCGGGCAAAGAAAAAACAGAATTCTCCCTATTCTTACTAACAGTTCCTTAAAATGTACCCAGTCGTACTGCTAACTGTCAGAGGGCTTTTCTCCCATCTCAGAAAGCCTAACCCCTTGTTGTTTGGAACATTATGTGTATCAGCACTAGGCTGGTAAATGTATGACACTTCCGGGCACATCCGGTGTCCTCTGTGTTCTTTCTTTGAATGAAAAGTGTTTGATGAAAACTGTTATTGTGACAAGGTAGCACATACTGTACACTGGATCAGATGAAGTCTTGGTCTTTATTTTTGTAACCGGTGAACAGCATACAGGTAAATAAGCACAGCAAGAATGGTTACAGCATTGCACAAACACTTCAGGAAGCTCTAGTGGTCCTTACCATAGACCACACCACATCCAATCACTTGGGCAGCTATTCCACCATCAAGAGCAATGACCCTCTGTCCTGGAAACCCCTATATCAGGAGAACACATGTGCTGCTTAATCAGCCCAATCCAGATCACATCAATTAGGAAACCTGAACTAGATCTAATTTTCCTGCTGCTGCTGATCTAAAATATACCATACCTCCCACACTCCTCCCCCCTTAGTTTCAACCACCCTGGTGAAGCTACTACATATTCGGGTGAGCTCTCTGCCAAGCCCACCTCTAGGATTGCTTGGAGAAGTGGAACCTTTAAACCTCCTGGAAAGGGCATCCGCATTGAAGTGCTGAGTCCCAGGATGATGCCGCACCTCGTACTTAAATGGCTGTAAAGCCAAAAACCAACGGGTCGCACAAACATTCACCTCCATTTTAAGGGCGCTCGGTCAAAAATACTAGTCCCAACAAATAATACTTTAAGGTCTCGACTGCCCACTTAATTGCTAAACACTCATGTTCTACAGTTGAGTACTTGCGCTCTCTGGGTAGTAATTTATGGCTAAAGTAGAGGATGGGCTTCTCCTCTCCCTCTACTGCTTGGAAAAGGACTGCCCCTAATTTTGTCCAAGAGGCATCTGTCTGTACACAAAGCTAATCTTAAATCCTGCTAAGCAGTTTCCACTGGTTTGGACCATGTTAGTGGAGCCGCTCTAGTGGCAAAATCTCAAATGAACCTGCAATTTTAACCAGCAGTTTAGACCAAGTGAGGACTGCTTCTACCTTACTAGGCTGAGGCTTAACCTGTCCTCTGTCCACAATGTAACCCAAATACTTGGCTTCCACCATACTAATTGCCCATTTCTCAGAGTTAGCGGTAAACCGTATGCCCGTAGAGACTTTAATATGGCCTCTACCTCTGGTAGGTGTTATTCCCAGTTAGAGCTAAAAATAACAATGTTGCTGCATTTTTCCTGTCGCTGCAACTTATTCATAGCTCTCTGAAAGCTTGCTGGGGCCTCATGTAAACCAAATGGAAGCCCTTTTGTACTGAAATAGACTGACTTTTATTACTGAAGGGGTAGAAAAATCATTTGATGGTCAGTGACCATTGAATGATTTCTCTCCACTTCGCCCACATGCCACATGTGTTTGCCTATACATCCCCTTGCATGGTACAGTAGGGATTCAGCGGCAGGGGCGGGAGGGTGGCATTCTTCCGGGTGGCGTAACCCACTTGCTAAGCAGTGAATGACCGCTGCTTAGAGAGCGAACCTGAATCAGGCCCTAAGTGTGGATTCAATGGGTACCTGGCATGCTGGAACCTTTTTTGCTACCAAAGAGGGCTGACTGGCACTTTCCTTCCAAGGTTTTAACAGGTTTATATGGTAGATTTGGACCTCCCTTCTTCTACTCTTCTGTCGCACCTTGTAATTGACCAGTGCCACCACCTCTATGATCTCATAAGGGCTCGCCATTGAGCATACATCTTTGTCTCTGTCTCTGTAGTGGGCACAAACACTAGCACCTTGCCTCTAGATTTAAAGGACTGGTTGACTGCAGTGATGGTGGTTTTGGAAGCAGTAGCAGAATCCCAGGCGTGTAATCAGCAGTACCTGGGATTTCCTGATGTAGGGTTTCCAAGACAGTCACCTTGCTCTTGATGGTGAAATAGCTATGCAATTGATAGTCCAGGGGTGTTTTATTATAGTCTGCTATGCTGAGAGTGCCTGTATGCTACTTGATTGTGGTCTGCTCCTACCTTCCTTGATGGTTGCAGTCAGAGAGGTCCACCAATCATCTACAGTGTTTAGTCCCTTTAAGCTCCTCTATGGGAGACAGCCCAGGGGAATTTATTTATTTATTTATTTACAGTTTCTTATATAGCGCAGCAGATTCCGTTGCGCTTTACAATTGTAGACAGTGATAAAACAAAATGGGTAACAACAGACAGACTTGGAGGTAGGAGGGCCCTGCTGCAAGCTTACAATCTATAGGGATATAGGAGGGAATTCTTGATCTCTGAAAAGAAGGGTGGGAAGAACAACCATGCCGGGACCCTAATGTCGTTCAGTATGTGGCCCAGTTATACGGCATCTGAGACAGATTGCGCCACTCCGGAACGAACACATGGAAAGGGCCCAACAACGTCAGAAACAAAGGTAATACATTACCTCAGTCAACCGGTCCTTTAACCCGTCAGACAAAGTGTTAGTGCTTGTACACACCACAGAAAGCAAGATCTATGCACAATGGCGGGCCCTTATGAGATCATAGAGGCAGTGGGACCGGTCAATTTTAAGGTCCGACAAAAGGGTAGAAGGAGAGAGGTACAAATCTACCATGTAAACCTGTTAAAACCCTGGAAGGAAACCTCCAATCAGCCTTCTTTGGTAGCTAAAAAGGTTACAGAATGCCAGGTACCCATTGAAGTCCTGCTTACTCTTGGACAGAAACAGGAAGTGGTGAACTTGGTGAAACGCTACCAAGATGTGTTTTCTGCCATTCCGGGAAAGTCACAGATCATACAACATGATGTTGTGACTCCACCCAGGGTGGTCATTAAATAAAGGCCATATCGCATACCTGAAGCAAAGCCAGATCCTGAAGAGATGCCTTGGAGTTATAGAGGAATCCACCAGTGAGTGGAATAATCCAATTGTTTTAGTACCTAAGCCTTCAGGTGCTTTAAGGTTCTGCAATGACTTCTGTAAACTAAATCTAGTGTCCCGGTTTGATTCTTACCCTATGCCTCGAGTTGATAGTGTCTCACTACACTTGATTTGTCAAAAGGTTATAGAAAGATTCTGTTAACAGAAGCTGCTAAGGCAAAAACAGCCTTCTCTACCCCAGAAGGCTTACTCCAGTATAAAATGCTCCCATTTGGTTTACATGGTGCCCCAACAACCTTCCAGAGAGCTATGGATAAAGTTACTGTGGTCCCACGGGGACTATGCAGCTGCATATTTAGGTGACATTGTTAATTTCAGCTGTCTGGGAGTCACACCTACCGAATGTTGAAGCTGTTTTACAGTCTCTATGCGCACACTGGTTACCGCCAACCCTGAGCAATGTGCCATTGGTATGGTTGAAGCCAAGTATATGGGGTACATTGTACGCAGGGGGCAGGTTAATCCTCAGCCTAGTAAGGTAGAAGCCGTCCTCACCTGGTCTAAACCTAAATGTAAGTCACAACTTAGGACATTTCTCGGTCTGCTTTATACTGTCGCCCTCTGCCTCTCCCTGCCAATCACTGCTGTGTGACATATAGTGAACTAGGTCTGGAGTGGAGGAGCAGGGCCCAATATATATTTTTGTACCTGGGCCAACCATTCACAAGTTCCACCATTGTATGGGTAGGATGGGCACCAATTATCTTTCTGGCTCAGGGCACCAACATGTATTGTTTTGGCTCTGCTGCAATGCAAGGGTACAAACACATTTATTATTGTTGCATGCAGGTAAATACTGGCTGAATTTGCATGTACTGTATATGTTTACATTGTGGTTTAGACATGCTCTCTCAGAACTCAATCTCTGCCTTAAATCTGCCCATATGCAGTGCAGTATGGTTTCACCAAGATTCAACCACATAGTTTTTTGCTATTTTTTTGTTTTTCTCCCAACTACGAATCAGCCCCATTATTCTACACCCAATGTTCTAGGAGAGACCTTATAGTACTTAGACATACAGTACAGTATGTTTATAACACTGGCTATAGGCAGATGTAAAATGAATCTCAGGTTAAGCTAAACTGAAATGTATCCCACCACAGCCCCCTCCTCATTCCTGCGTTCCTTGGGAATCTTGTAATTAATTCAGGAGAAAATTAATTACTGTCGGATTATGCAACAAAAGGATGCTTTAGAATTCAAGAGGCCTTAGACAACTAGATCTGAGGACTTTTTATCCACTTTAAACCTACTTTAACCCATTCACCTCCTAAATGATACCAAGCCGATAAACTTGGAATAAACTTGCTAAAACATGTTCCTTTTAAATATCCCTGAAACAAAATTGCTAGCTTTTAAATACTATGAGGTCAAGTAGAGTTGCATTGTCTGATTTTACAGGTGATATATGACTTATGTGTGGTTATACGCCTTCTGTCAGTATGGAGCAGCCCCAAAACCACCCCCCTCGTCCTCCGCACACCTCTCTAGTTTCACCTACTGTCTATGCTGTTTTATCCTTTTTAAAATGAGCAATATCCAATTAAACAGGGTTAAAGAGGAAGTGCAAAATACTTGTCATGTGACAGTTACCTGCCCACCAGTCCTTTGCTGGGCACATATGCTCTTGTGTGTGTGTGTCAGTGACACACCACACTTAAATACAGCTACTTATGCGCCTATAGCTGTAAACAGATGTGTAATAAAGCCCTTTCACTTGTATGTGTGGTGCGCAGGGATTGTAGCTTGGGTTAGGCGCTGTCCTGTTTTTCTTTTAAATGCCTCCAGCACAGGGTTAAACAAAATATTTGTGTTGTTTACACCATTGCCCCACAACACTGTCCGCTTTCCCATGTCTGCAGGCCTATGAATTAGTTGCCATAGTAACTATGTTACCCCCAAGGAGCTAGAAAAAAAACTTGTAGAGGGCTCATTTTAGCAGAAATAATTCTCACCCCCTGGAGCCTGGCATCCAATCAGATGGCTAGGATATGATGTCACATCTTCCCCCATTACCAGCCATGCTCCCTCCAGCTGTCTTTCTCACTGAACTCTCAATGTGTACAGAAAAGGTTCTATAAAAGCTGTATACTTTGAAATGCTAAATCTTCATGCTTCGATATTTGGCTGTCTAATACAGAGCTTTGCGAAATAACATTTCTGGATTAAGTTTTTGTTAATGATGCTGCCGCAGTACTACCGTGTTTCCCCGATAAAAAGACACTGTCTTATTTTTTATTTTCAGTCCAAAAAACACCAGGGCTTATTTTCAGGGTAGGGCTTATTTTAGCCCCTCAGTCCCTGCTTTTATCCACATCATGCCCCTCAATCACCTTATACTTTAAGCACAACTGACGCTTTCCTTTCCTTCTGCATTTTTCAGCCACTCAGCCTTTCCGGCGCCGCTCAGTCTCTCCGCTTCCGCCTGTGTACAGATGCCAATCAGTCCCTGAGGTGCGCAATGACGTCACATGCCCAATGCATCCCTGCATCAGCAGAGGCTTCAGAGCTGCAGCAGCGTCCATTTCATGCGGGGGGGGGGGCAGAGCTGGAAGTTTAGCACAGGGACTGGGCAAAATGGGGATTTAGGGCTTATTTTAGGGGTAGGGCTTTTTCTGGACCGTTGTCCAGAAATGAGGGTAGGGCTTATTATCAGGGTAGGTCTTATTATCGGGGAAACAGGGTAGGTGCCTTTCTCAACTATGCATATTTTGAATGTCGCAGTTTTGCTAGTCATGGCGTTTATGCATTGCGTATTAATTATTCATCTTGATAGTTAATTAGCTAATACAAGGGATGGATTTTCATTAATTATGTTTGTACAAAAGCAGCAGAATACACTTCATTTGTAATTGAGATTTGAAGGAATTTGAAAGGGAAAGGACAATGCCCTCCTTTTTCATATACTTGCTTTAAAAAAAATGTAATAATATAATTTTTTTTCATATAAATGTGCAAATAATGAACTGTAAAACATTTCCAGTAACAACAACATAAAACAAAAATTGACTTGTCACAGCATAGCAAATGATGCATCCGTAGTGTCCTGTATCAGACAATTTGCGCTTTACAATACAAACTGGGTAGTAACAAATTGACATAGAGGTAGGAGGGACCTGCTCACAAGCTCACAATCTGTAGGGCAATGTCATCTGACCTGTATAATTTGAGACACATAAAATATAAAATGTGTATGGCTTCTATGGCAGGCATTCTCTACCTCGGTCCTCAAGGAACACTTAAGGTGTGTGCACATTAGACCACAGAATAAAAGATATGCATGATAACGATCATTGTTTATGATATTTTTGTGCATATTGTCTAATGTGTACACACTTTATCGTTAACTATGCGCACTCTGCGCCTATGGGTCGCTAGCTCCCTCTCTGTCTTCTGTGCACATAGCTCAATCCTGACTGTGGGCCTAATTCAGACTTGATTGCTAATGTGAGAATTCGCAGTGGACTGCGCAGAGTAAGCCAGCACCCAGACAGAGGGCGAGATTCTCTATCACAGAAATGCGGTAAAAACCCCGTTATCGGGGTTTTTACCGCATTTCTGTATTCTCTAACCCCCCTTCGCAGTGTCACCGCTGCGGAAAGAATCGCCAGAAAAAGCTGGCAATCCCCTGCAGAAGCCTATGGGCTTCTTACCGCAGCGGTGTGTGAGGGATCCGTCACGGATCCCTCCCAGCATGCCCCGCGGCCAGAGCGTCGGTCTGCGCATGCGCAGACGGACTCCCAGGTCATAGACCCGGAAGTCCAGCAACGGCGCCGCATCGCAAGGGACAGCTCTTACCGCAAGAGCTGTCCCTTGCGTTAATGACCGCATATTTTAGAGAATATGCGGTCATTAGAAATGCGAATGCCGGCGATACTGGGCTGCGGATTTTAGAGAATCCCGCCCAGAAAGAGAAAACGCTCCTTGCAAAATTGCAAGAGAATGGCAAATGGATCACTAATCGGTTTCCATTTGCAAATCAATACGCAATTCAAGAAGGATTTTACTGTCTGTGCAAATGTGAGTAGGTCTGAGACTTCCACTAATATGAGAGAGGCTGGGAGTGGTTATAGCTCAAGTCGCAGACCTTCCTCAAAAATGTCTAGGCACGCCTGTGTTTTTTTAGACACACCCAGAAAATGACAGGTTACCACCCCTAAACACCGGCTTCCTGTCAGTCAAACTGAGAGAGAATTACATTTACAATCTATACACATTCAAGCATGCGGGGTGCGAATAGTACACATGCACAGTTGTTCGGTAATCACTCAATTTGCAAAACCTCTAATTAGCAGTCAAGTCTAAATTAGGCCCTATATGGTCAACACAACAGCTGGATGTGGGCACTAAATGATATCATTTGTAACATCGCTTAGTGTGTATGCACTATATCGTTTGTCTGGATATTCCAGGCAGTTCAAGGGAAATTGTTGCATCATTAGCTTTGTCTTATGTGTGCCCAGCTTAACATTTCAGGTTTTAGTGATATCCACAGTTTGGGCCAGATTGTGGTTCACCTGCAAAAGCAAATTCACTCTCTAATGAACAAAACCATGTGCACTGCAGGTGGGGCAGATGTAACATGTGCAAAGAGAGTTAGATTTGGGTTGGGTTTGTACTTCAAACTGACATCTACAGCATATTGCAGTGTAAAAAGAAAAGCAGCAAGTATTTACCCTGCACAGAAACAAAATAACTCATCCAAATGTAACTCTGTCTGCACATGTTACATCTGCCCCACCTGCAGTGCACATGGTTTTGTTCATTAGAGAGAGAATTTGTTTTTGCAAGTGAACCAGAATCAGGCCCTTTAGCACAGATGCTTAAATCAAAATAATTAAGGTACTAATTAAGTCACCTGTGCCCAAGTAAGGTTATCACTAAAACCTGTCTTTTTATGTTTTCTTTATAAAAATACCATAATGTTTTAAGGAATAACACATTACACTTACATATATAATTACGAAGAAATGCTTGAGAGTTCCCACCCTGTTGAATTGTTACCTCCCCGCGGTTGTGTATATAAGTACAGGCTTGCAGCCGCGGCTGATGTCACTGTAAAACTGCCTTATGCTCTTTCTTATCGCAAATGCCGGTTCACACCCATGACATAGACAAAGGTCTATCCCGGGTGCGACCCGGCACTTGGGCTAAATCGGGTTCTTATTGCCGGGTCACTGGCATCATCTGGGGGAGGTGGCGGAGCAGCGGCGTTTCATGCGGGGGCAGGGGAGGAGGCAGCACTAAGGTGAAGCTGCTGCTTCCTCCATAGAAGTGAACAGGACCCAAATCAATCGACCCGAGTTACCCGTTCACACTGCCCAACAACACGGGTAGAACCCTTTTTTACCCGGTTCGGATTGCCGGGTTGCTGGACCTGGGTTATTTGTGCAGTGTGAAAGAGGTAGTAACTCGTTTTAGAAATCAGGGCTCCCGTCTGTTTCGATCATGCTCTGCTACATGAAGTCTAAGGAGCAAAGAACATTGGTAGGAAATTGATTTATAGCAATTAAAAACCATTAGCAATGGTTTGCTATACAATTAGAAATGTGCGTTAAGTTAACGCAGGTCTCTTAGGGGTTTATTACACAGCGTCTCTCTCACCACCAGATTAGAGGACGAGTGGGGAACTGTCTTCCTTGTAAGTCAAAAATGTTGCAACACAGCATCCCTGGTATACCCATTCAAATGAATAGTAATGTATTTGAAGGTTTTTAATTTATTTATTATAAATTTATTAACAGTTTTGTATATAGCGCACATATTCCACAGCGCTTTACAGAGGATATTTGAACATTCACACCAGTCCCTGCCCCAGTACAGCTTGCAATCTATATTCCCTACCACATGTGCACACACATTTACTCTAGTTCATTTTGTTGGAAGCCAATTAACCTACCAGTATATTTTTGGATTGTGGGAGGAAACCGGAGCACCCGAAGTAAACCCACACAAGCACGGGGATAATATACAAACTCTGCACAGTTGGAGCTGCATGCCACAACCCACATAGGGGTATTGTCTGAGCTTAGTGACCACTATTAAGTTATTACTATAACCATAGGCATTATAATGAGGTCTTAGTAGCCACTGTTGAGGGAAATATAATACACTACAGGAATAGTGACCACTGTACCGGGCACAGGCAGTATAATGGGGGTCAGGCACCATTCTCCTGCATCACCTGATCACTGCGGCACCACAGCCAGGTACGGAGCTGCCTGTGACCTCCAGCAGAGAATGGGGAGATGATGGGCAGTAGAGATGAGCAAAACGGATCTTTACACTGAGCCGGGATCCGACGGATCTCTCGGTGGAAAGATACACTGATCGAGGGCTGGGTGCAGAATCACCATCGATGGCAACCATCGATGGCATCTGCATCGATGGCCATCCCTGGCAGCAGCAGCAGCTAATCTTTCTATCACTTGTAGTCACAGCACTGTACTCAGTCTACAGAGATAGTACATCTCAGCTGCCACAGGTGGCAGCACTGAGATCAGGAAAATGCATTGTAAACTGAAACGGATCACCTTTTTGGGATCGCGGCTCTTTCATTCTTGAATGGGATCCGTTCAAAAGATCCGGTTCGTTCGCGAACGACCCATCTCTAATGGGCAGGTGAACATTGTCACAACAGTCTCCCCTAATGGAAGGCATGGTTACCGTAAGTCGCGGGATATTAAATATTGATGGAAAACATTCCACACAAGGTTTTGTTACCTTACTTATAGATCTATCCTCATATTACAACATAACTAGCATTACCTGTTTTAATACAGAGCATATTTTCGAGTAGCTTTAAAAACATTAGTATTTTGCCATTAAGATGCATTATTGTTTTAAAATGTGTTGAATTAGAATCTCCTTTTACTGTATTTGTACATTTCTAGTCTAATGATATTTTTTAATTCATTGAGTGCTTTGTTTTTGGTGCTAAACACAGTGCTGTAAATTTAAGTTAATGTACAAGTTTAATACTTATGAAATCTCATCTTGTGACACAATTAAGTATGTAAGCAATTCTAAAGTAGACCCAAATTAAAGTATCAGTTTAAGTAGGCTCTCTCGTGTGGTAAATTTACTACATCTTCTAAAAATTAAAAGAGGTGATGTTTCCTATGGCAACCATAGAAATGATAGACAGATTTTGATTTCTTGTTATAGGGCAACATCGCCTATTTTTATTCTTAGAAACTTTAGTAAATGTAACCCTGTCTGTAAGAAAAAGTTAATAAAGATTAATTTAAAAAAAATTAACCCTGTCTGGTGATCACTGATCAGTAGAAAATATATTAAACCAAATACAATAAAAAAAAATGCACTGATGGGCGATCTAAAACATTGAAGCCCAGTAATGTGATTTTTGGTAAGGTTCCAAATCACACTAAATCAAATGTTTGAAAAATTAGCTGAAAAAACATTGCATTTTACAGTAGAACTACAAGTCCCAGAAGGCCTCCCCCACATGCTGGGACTTAACGAACCACAAGTCCCAGCATGCAGGGCTTTAATGGGCCCCCTCCGACTTGTAGTTCACCTGTAAAAAGAATGTTAAAATAAAGAAACACACACCAGGAAAAGTACATCTTTATTACATTCATTTTACACCAATATACATTACCCTTCCTCAATCCCATGCAGGTCCTCCATCGCCGGTGAGCTGGGTCTCCTTACACTGATTGGGTGTATGTATCTCCATGGAGATGCTTTCAGCCAATCAGACCCGACGCTGGTTCCAAAATATTAGGGACCCCTAGTTTTTTTGTCCCCCTTACTTTTGGAACCAGGACCGGTCGAAGAGCTTGCTGCTGGTTTCTTAAACTCGGGACCCCTACACATTTCATCCCCTGTATTTTTTAAACCAGGACCAGTTCAATGAGCCTGTGGTTTATTCTCAGGAGGGGACCCCACAAAACTTTTATTTTTCAAATTTTCATTTTAGCACATTTTTTTGACAGAACCATGCACAGATCTCATTGAACTTGGTCTATTTGTTTTGCGATTTTTGGTAACATTTACCAAAAATCACACCCTACAGTATTACATTTGCGAGTTGTTTACTTTATACAGGTTGAAAATCCCTTATCCAAATATCTGTTATCCAAATTATTCTGAACATGTGCAGAGAGAGTTAGGTTTGTACTTCAAAATTATACAGTATCTATATTGCAGTGCAAAAATAAAGCAGCCAGTATTTACGCCGCACCGAAACAAAATATCACTCAAATCTAACTCTCTCTGCATTTTACATCTGCTCCACCTGCAGTGCACATGGTTTTGCCATTAGAGAATTTGCTTTTGCAAGTGAACCAGAATCAGGCCCTTTAGCACAAATGCTTAAATCAAAATAATCCAGTTACTAATTAAGTCACCTGTGCACTTGTAAGGATATCACTAAAACCTGGGCTTTTTATGTTTTATTTATAAAAACACAATAATGTTTTAAGGAATAACACTTTACTTTTCAAATTAAATGCCTGAGATTGTACACAGACTTTGTTTCATGCCCAAATAAAATATATTTGAGTGTATTCCATGTGCTTGATGTGCTTATACAACATAAATGATAACTCATTAAAATATACAAATATTCCAAAATATGGAATAATCTGTTATCCAAAATGCTTCTGGTCCTGAGTATTTTGGATAAGGGATTCTCAACCTGTAATGGGAAAACATCTGGATGTTAATTGAAGTGTGACAAAAAATCGATAGGTCAAAAAAGGTGAGTTTTTTACCGCAATTCGTATCCTATTACATATGCGATTTCTGGAAAACATGCGAATTTGCCCATTTTTGACCAAAAACTGCACGTCTAAAAAATCGCACCCTATTACATTTCGCCCCAGGTGTTGAATAAGAAAAAGGAGTCCTCTCTTTTTTTTATAGCCTATTATTAACATAGTAAGAATGAAGACCGGATAGTTTGCAAAACAAAAATGCATTTTTATTTTCAAGGGCAGATACTTTTAGATTAAAACTACACATGGAAGCATGATTTTGTTATTTTGGAAAGGTGTATTCATATCCACAAAAGATTATTATTTTTTTTTTTTTGGTGGTATTTAAAACAAAATAACCAAATTTGCATTTGAATAATTTCTCTCCCTTGGTCCCAGTATTGGAATCCATCCATGGCTACTCAATCATCTTTATAGCTCCCCTTCAGGGAATCCCGATACCTTTTGCATTATCTCCTTACCTAATGTGATACCGCAGTCTCACCTACTGAGCTGGGGTCCAGCTTACCTGCCTGTGGCACAATGTGGACCCATAGTCATTCTGGTGAGGCCTACTCTCTACAATCAAGACCAGTCTTTTGGAACTCTATATACTGTATATAGTGCTTTCTGCGACCTTAGATCTCTGCTGATAGGGTAATTCCTGTAGATCCTGCAAGCATATTGACAACCGAGATGAAGCTACATATCAGTAGGGTGACCATGTTATTTTTCTATCTGGCTGATATTATACCAGGCTATGGACAAATTCTTCAAAAGATTGAAAGTTCTTCAAAATACTTGGCCCTGATTCTGGTTCACTTGCAAAAGCAAATTCTTTCTCTAATAGGCAAAACCATGTGAACTACAGGGGGCAGATGTAACGTGCAGAGAGAGTTAGATTTGGGTGGGGCTTGTACTTCAAATTGATATTTATATTGCAGTGTAAAAAGAAAGCAGCCAGTATTTACTCTGCACAGAAACAATATAACACCCAAATCGAACTCTCTCTGCACGTGTTACATCTGCCCCACCTGCAGTGCACATGGTTTTGTCCATTAGAAAGTGAATTTGCTTTTGCAAGTGAACCAGAATCAGGCCCATAATGTTGACGTCCACAAAAAGTTGACATTGTAAATGGCAACAGATAGGGCCTGATTAAAAGTTCCAGGTGCCCATGGCTAATACACATGTAGTTCCCTTCTAATGCTTATAAACACATGCAAAAATATTTTCACTTTAAAATGATTTTAATTAAATCATTCCAAAATTAATAGTGATTTGGGTTCATTAGAATTTAGAACATAAACATATTATGAAACATTTCCTGGGGGGTGTTTATTCGCAACAAAATTAATGTTTTTGCCCTTTATAAAATCAGCCAGTGGCTTAACTACAATTGGGGTGCACCCCGCCACTAAAATGTATGCCCCCCCATCTCCCCTAGAGGTTGCTGCCTCCTCTAGCATCCTTAATAACTGTCTGCTGTGAAGGGGGTGGCCATTTTACAAATGACATTCTAACAGGAGGAACAGGAGCACCAGGACTGCAGACAGCAGGAAGCAGCAACAGATGCAGAGGCCTTATTAACAATAGCTTCTGCAGACCCTGCTGTGCCCAAACTTGCCTAGTGCCTCCAAGCCACTGCGGGGTCTGCGGAGCTATTGTTACGCCACTGCACTCAGCAGAACTGAATTATTCACCAATAACATTTTTTGAATGATAATAAATTGCACTCTTTGGCCCACTGTAGGCTGACACCTTCCCAGTCAAAGAATAACAACATAATGTAGGGTTTTGTCCTTTCAACATTTTTGCACTGTCAGATTTAAGTTAAAAACTTGTATTTGGGCATTCTTAAACACTTGTTTATTTTTGCAGCGTTAAATAACATTATTCCATTATTCCAGATGACAGCATTGCTGATTTTTGTCATATCTATTTTGCTTAGTGATTCTTTTTGTTTTTACAGGAAGATTTTCCTTTTAAATAAAGATAATCTGCAGGTGCGTGTGAAGTTTATGAGCTCATTGTATAAACACGACAACAAAACTTGACATACCCATATAAGTATCATTTACTGTAAACACACATACTGTACGTATTTCATTTACCCACAGCTTTACAGTTAACAGATTGGCAACTAGGTAACATATAGGAATATCTTATACATACTAATTGTATCTTGTTTTTTTTTTTAATATGCCAGCATAAAATTTACTGTATTCCATACACACATATATATATGGGACAGGGAGAGTCAGAGAGGCCTGGGGCTGAAGTCGTGCCCTCTCAGGTCTGAGGTCCACCTCCGCTGCCCCCGTTTCTAGAGCCATACCTCCTCCTTCTGGGTCTTCCCTGGGGAGGGGGCACCGCTGGGTTGGCCCGGAGCTGGGATATCAGGTGGGGGTAGACAGCCTCTCACAGTCCACTGGAGGGTTTTAGCCATGGCCTGCAGGCTGGGAGTCTCCTCTGCTGTGCAGGCCAGCATCCTCCACTGTAGGCTGGGATCCTCCTCTGTACATCAACGCCTGCCGGGAGTGAAGCAGCTGGGTGTGTAGCTGCTGCGGCTGGGGATCCTGCTGGCCGGGATGTTTCTGAGGGATGGTATGGGAACCTCAGGCTGATGGTGTCTTTAATAGTCTCTCAAGGTGAGACACACTATCCCTTGGAAAGAAATAAAGTGGACAGAGATAAAGTACCAGCCAATAAACTCATAACTGCCATGTTGGCTGCACCAAGCCTCAAAAAGTCATAAAGTGGAGAGTGATAAACAGCCATCCAATCAGCTCCAAACTATCATTTTTCTATCACAGTCTGTGATGTGCCAGTTAGGAGCTAAATTGCTGGCCATTTATCACTCTCCACTTTATCACTTTTTGAAGCTTGCTGCATCAGGCTTAATGGTTTAGTACATCTCCCCACTGTATGATGTGAGTGATACACTGCCAATGCTATGGGAAACCAATCAATCTATTATCTTCTAGAAGGTGCTAAATAAATAGATTCTGATTGGCTGCCCATACCAACATCCCACGTGAAATAGAATCTGAGTAAATTTTCCCCATTGTGTTTTTATCATATTTTCTAAATTGTGTCACTTATTTATTTGTTATAAAGTCATGTGTTGCTTGTATTTTAGCTTAAGACACTTTTCCTGGGAATATGTACAGGGCTTTGCAGTGGACAGAGATAAACTATCACCCAATCTGCTCATAACTGTCATTGTTCAAGCATTGACTGTCACACTGCAGTTAGGAGCTGAATGGTTGTTACTTTATCCCTCTCAACTGTTGTCTCTCTCAAAGGCTTAGTACATTGGGGTAGATGTAGGAAGCAGTGATAAGGGAGAAGTGAGCCAGAGGAGAAGCGGCCCATGGCAACCAATCAGCACTGAAGTAACATCTATAAGTTGCATATTATAAAATTTTACAGAGTAGCTGATTGGTTGCCATGGGCCACTTCTCCTCTGGCTCACTTCTCCTCCCTTACTACAGCTTCATAAATCTGCCCCTTGTGCACAGTGGTTACATAGGGGAGAGATGTACTATGCCTTGAAAAGTGATAAAATGGAGAGTGATAAACCACCAACCAATCAGCTCTTACCTTTCATTTCAAACACAGCCTGTGACATGGTAGTTCGCAGCTGATTGGCTGGTGGTTTATCACTCTCTATTTTATCACTTTTGAAGCTTAGTACATCTGGCCCATAGACTTTAATGGCTAGATTCATAGCAGACATAAAGCTTATTTCCTATACTCAAGGGTAAAGTGTGCTGGAACAAGGCATTCATGTGTTCTTTCAGTTGTAATTGGAAGCAGGAAGGGCTATACCTCCAGCATCCACCCATCTTGCCCAGGCCACATCAGCATCCTTCAGGCACTGGAGGCTAGATTCTCCTTGGCTGCCCCACTATGGCCCTTATTCTGATCGGTGCGGCCCGATCAGAATATGCGGCCAGGACCGTGCAGGCGAATCCCCGCCTTCCATACGGATCGCCACCTCCGTCCGTACGCGGATATGTGGCGGTCCGCATGAAAGTGGACGGGGATACGCCTCCTCCATCTTGGGAGCAGCCCCTGCATTCGATGGTCGCCGAACATCGAATTCAGGGCCGCACGCTCCACCAGCGCCCGCCACCCTAGACCACACGGACACTTGTCCGTATGAAATCATGTATGGGGGTGGGCAACTGACATCCGGCGATGTCAGATGCCCGCCCCCTACACATGCGTCACGGCTTCATTACCATGCATACGCCCTGCGTTTGCATGGGAACGCCCATGAAACGCGGGGCGTATGCATAGGGTAATGAGGCTAAGTAGCCCTTCACGCCCCTCTCCGCCCCCTGTGCGGCGTCTAAAGAATACGTTCGGCGAAACCACTTGCACATGCGCAGAGTGACCTCTGCACATGCGCAGTCGACAACCCCTTTTTATTGGCAATGATATTATCCAAAACTGTTCTGATCTACAAATGTCTCACCTGGCATAAAAAGAAGCAGCAAAAGAGTTAACAGGAATGGCCAGAGCATGTTGCTGACGACACTGTGGAGAATGCAGGAACTAGGGAGAGCCTGGGCAGAAGTGCATCGTTTAGGAACGAATTAGTAATGTAAACAATCTACCCTCATCATTCACCGCCAGGAGAATGTCACGTTCCACTTGTTTTTGTGTCTTCACCCATAGTGTCTTCTCCTTGGTCATCCCCTTCAGGCCCCAGCCTGTCAGCTAGACTCACCTCGGAAGCTTATCTAAACTCCATTGCGGTTCAATTCCGAATGATTATCTTTTTATCTGATTTACCGTGAGCGGAGATTCTATAGTCTGCAGGGTACAGTGTACTCTATAAATGTAGTTACACCATCAGGTTCACCTGTAGTTCAGACACCTCTGATGTGGTAAGACTCGTGTACCTGCCTGTGTTTGCTTGAGGACATGTGCAATTGTGTTTAATTATAACAGAATTTTTGAAGTATAAAAATAAAAAAAATATAGAATGAAATCTTCCTTCAAATCCTGTATTTGATGTTTCTAAGTCTACCAAATGGTTTTGTGGAATGTCAGCTTATACTGGTGGCATGAGAAGCAAATGAATGGCATGATATTTACTGGTAAACCCAGTTTTTCTGAATGTATCCCCATGTTACAACTATTATTTATTATTTATTAACAGTGCATACCTCCCAACTGTCACGATTTTAGAGGGACAGTCCCGATTTTCGGGTCCTGTCCCGCTGTCCCACCCGCGGCAGGCATTGTCCCGCTGCGGGGGGTGGCAGTTGGGAGACCCCCAATCTAGTAGAATAGACGCTGTGCGCATGCACACAGCGTCTATTCTCGTATGAAAATGAGGTCGTGGCTAATTAGCATAAGCTGCACCCTCATTTGCATACGCCCGCCCCCTTTTCGCGCGAGTGTCCCTATTTCATACGGACAGAAGTTGGGAGGTATGACAGTGTCTTATATAGCGCATACATATTCCGTAGCGCTTTACAGAGAATATTTGAACATTCACATCAGTCCCTGCCCCGTTAAGCTTACAATCTATATTCCCTACCACATGTACACACACACACACAGACATTCTAGGGTTAATTTTGTTGGAAGCCAATTAACCTATCTGTATATTTTTGGATTGTGGGAGGAAAAAACCGGAGTACCCGGAGGAAACCCACACAAGTACGGGGAGAATATACAAACTCCGCACAGTTAGAGCCATGGTGGGAATTGAACCCATGACCTCAGTGCTGTGAGGCAGTACTGATAACCATTACACCATCTGAGCTTACAACTATATGAAATAGAATGCATAACACATAAAAGTCTGCATAGGACAGTCTCTATTTGGTGTGGCCACATGGATTGGGATACATTATGCATTCCGCTGACTTATATTTACAGCTCACTATATGTAATTCTCTTCCTCCTTCCGAATTTTCCTAAGCCAATATTGCCACTGCAGGCTTTTTTATTTAAAATTTATATTCATCATTCTTTTCCATGGTTTTGAGTGCATCCCTATCTGTGATTTTAGAGATGTGCAGATCTGGATTTACCTGGATTTACCCGGATCTCAAAACGGGATCTTATTGGCTATATGCTGTCACATGTTTTTGCTTCAAAACATGTGACAACTGGATAGTCAATAAGATCCCGTTTTAAAATCCGGGTAAATCAGGATCTGCACATCTCTAGATTTTACATTACCAAGCACAAAGAAGGACCTAGTAAACGTGGGACCGAACTCTCCCATGCTTAAACATCTTTTTTTTTTTTATTAATCTGTAAAACAACATAAAATGTATTTGAATATAACTGTGCCCTGTCCGATGCAGAGGTATATTCCATTTGCACACACAGTGTCGTATTGGGACATGAAGGGCCACCGGGGGAATGTAGTGGTAGGGGCCATGTGTAGGGGTGTGACCAGTCTCCAGAGGGCTGTGACCAACCACCACAGAGGTTTGTCTAACCATTATAGATAGCCTGGTTTGGGCCCCTTGATAAATATATATAGTAAATATACCAGTGGTGGCTCCAGAGGTGGGGCTGCAGCACAGTCCAAAATTCAAATAGGGGAGCAACACCCATTGCTACCAACTGTCATGGTCAAGGTTGACACAAGCAATAGGTTGATACGGAAAAGGTCGACATGAGTTTTTCATGTTTTTTTGTAAAAAAGGTATTTTGGTACTTCTGTGTAATATCTGGGCGCCCGATTTTTTTATCGGGTCGGAAAAATTGGGTCGACCCGATTTTTACATTGGATCCAATGTTAAATGATCCCTGAGACCCGATTTTACATTGGGTCCAATGTTAAATGCCCCCCAGACCCCATTTTTTATTGTATACCCACCCTGTTCATACCCCCACTATCCAAGTGGGCATGGAGTTGATTTTATATAGTGTGTCGTGTGCGCAGCGAGCCACCGCGCCCAAAGCGTGGCGAGCGGACGCGGAATACATGTTAAGTAATCTGCGTCCCCTTGCGGGGCTCACTGAGCTCGCCACGCTTCGGGCACTATATGAAATCCATTTAACATTGGATTCAATGTAAAAATCAAGTCGATTGCATCGCATCGCATCACATGCGATTTGGTTGCATGCGATGCGATCGACCTGATTTTTCCGAAAAAATCGGGTCCATCGCATCTGATTGTATGCCTTAAGTTAAGGCATACAATAAAACAAATCGGGCGCCCAGATAATACACAAGTACCGATGTTTCCGAACTATCCACATGGACATAGAGGAAGAATATAATAGTTTGCCGAGCATAGCGAGGCCCCGTGCCCGGAACATGGCGAGCAAAGCGAGCCATGTTAGGGGATGCATTACATTTATACGCTGTCCATATCGACTTACCTGTATGCAGGGCCTGGTGCCACCACTAGGCAGCTTTAGGCATTTGCCTAGGGCGCCAGCCACTGGAGGGCGGTAGTGAGCAGCAGCAACAGAGCTCCCGCGGACTCCCGAGGAGAGCAAGAAGGAGAGCAAGAAGAAAGCAGCTGGGACTGGAGCAGGTGAGTGAGCCATACCCCCGCCTCTGGATAGCGCCCGCACTCCACCGACCCCCCTGGAGCCCGGCCGGAGCTGCGGCATCTGTAACTGCTCCCTCACTCTTTCTCCCCCCCCCCTCCTAGTAAGTGATGCTTCGGCATCTCCGGCAACATCCCCCCTCCCCCCCAGAGCAAAGTGGTGGCCACATTGGCCGCAATAACACCCCCGAGAGGGTAAGCTCCAGCGGGCACTCGCCTAGGGTGCTCCGCGGTCTCGCACCAGCCCTGCCTGTATGACAACACAGACACTAATAAAACCGTGAAAAGCTCATGTCAACCTTTATCACCTTTTCCATGCCGACCTATTGATTGTGTCAACATTTTAACCATGTTGATCCAATGGATGTTGACCTTTTTCATAAATCAACCTTTTGACTGTAAACTAATTGTGGTCAACCTATTGACTGTCGACCTAATTACTGTCGACCCTGTGATCCATACCCGCTGCAGCCCACCCTCTGGAGCCACCACTGGTAAATACTGTTAACGAATGCAATGTGCCAGATTAATAACAGCAATGCACTACAGTAAATACACCACAGTTCTGTGCAGCATAACATATGTAGAATGTGAGCCTCCAAGCAGTGGAGCCCACCAGGGGACTCCCCTTTATCTCTGTGGGTCAGTTCAACCGTGGATGCACATATGTAAAGTTGTGGGATTGCCTGCATCAGTTTGTTCTTCTTCTGCATGGCATTTGTTCTATCTCATGTCTACGGCGCTACGGAACCCATGTCGCACCACATAAATAAAAGATCATAATAACACTGCAACATAGTTTTCTAGTCTAAAACCTGCTTTGCTCTTGAAGTTTCTACATCCCCTGGTGTATGCGAACCTCTTTCCAGCTCCTCCCATGGCCTGATCTTTTCTTTCCTGAAAGCAACCAGGATGATGTTTGCGGTTGGGAAGCATTTTGTTTGTCATAGCTTATGTGAGTACACAATGATACGTTCCGATTCTGCAGCCACTTCAAGCACAGAGCAGTATAACACGTTTACCTGAAGGAATGTTTCCAATCCCCACCTCCCGCCAGCAGAGCCAGAACCATTCTCTACCTCTTGTTCCAACATGTAACGCCAGTGAACCAGGAAATGTAAAAAAAAACAATATATTTTATTTTTAAAATAAATTAATAAATCTTTATCTTACAGTTGATGGTTGCCAGCACCCAGTTGTTTTCACCTGTTGCAATTCCTGATCTTAAATCATTTAGGTTATCAGTGCTTTTAGTAGTATTTTGCCTTCAATATTAAATTGTACACGGTTTATACTTTAACCCAGGGATGGGGAACAAGCTGTTGTTGAACTACGCATCCCAGCATGCCTTGCAACAGTTTTAGTATGGCCAAAAAAGCAAAACTGTAGCAGGGCATGCTGGGATGTGTAATTCAACAACAGCTGGAGGTCCAAAGGTTCCCCATCCCTGCTTTGAACCATTTAAAAGTCTGCAGAATATTATCCTCCAGAATTTCCACAGGCTTTTTAGCAGTTCTGAAGTACACAAATTAGCTGACAGACTTCCTTACTCTGCAACTCTTTTCATTCAACATTTAATTTCCCAGGTTCCAGCTCTACTGTTTATATGAGAGCCCTCGACAGCTGTTTATTCAGTTCCTTTCAAAGTGTGCTAGATTTGGGATAGTTTTCACTTCTTAATGATGGTGCCCCACGGATCCAAAAGTTTGGGAAGTGTGCTGGGAGCCAGGGAGGATACAGCAGTAATAAAACCTGTTGTTACGAAGACATCTCACACTTTACAACCACCCTTCTCCCTAAGCAACAGCACAAAACATAACAGAGCAGGTGAGTCAGTGGGTACCCAGCCTGCAGACTCCCGACCTCTCTGCAAATAGTCTCCTGGTTTAAGCATCTGTGAGCCATGCCTTGACTATGCCAATAAAATGCAAGAGGAGAGTATATTATTTGTGTCAGCGAAAGAAAACTACTAGTACAAGAGGTCACGCGTTGAAATCACAGGGTGTCTAGCGATCGGTGAGGAGAATGGGGGAGATTTAGCCATCAGCACAGTGAGCTCACTGGAAAACCATGCATTGTAGGTGGCAAGGTCTTAAACAGTATTATTAGGAGGTTTTGCTATGTCAGGAATCCTTAACAGTTTTAGTTGAATGCTCAAGGTCTAAACTTTAGTAACAAAGTTGTGCAGAAATTTGGGGTTTAGAATCAAACACATTATAACATGATGAAATATTACCGTAATTCATCATGGGTTGTACCTAATGATTAAGGGGATTATGTCTACCGGAGAAACAGTGTCATACTCTTCCTGGTAACTACAGAGAGATAAATACAAACAACAAATCTAAACCACAATGGCTGTGAGGAGTTAAGTGTATAATAACAAAATAACTACATTGTGAAATTAAATAACTATCAATGAGATGTGAATGATAAAACACACATCATTGGGGCAGCATGGTTGGTGTAATGCAGGGGTGAGGAACCTTTTTTGTGCCAAGGGCCGCTTATATGGGGAAAAAATCCTTCAGGGGCCATATGTAAAAATTTCTCTTACAAATTGTCCTGCTGCAGCAGTCCTACGCTCCGGCGGCTGCCACTGAATAGGACTGACAGTCTCCGGCTGCTGTTGATTAAGAGGAATCTCGCAAGAACTACCGACCTCTCGCTAGAATTCCCCTGTACTTGATTCCCGGCAAAGCTGCCGGGCAGGTGGGTGGGCCACCCGGACCAACTAGGGGGCCGCATATGGCCCCCGGGTCTGAGGTTCCCCACCCCTGGTGTAATGGTTAGCACCGTTTCTTACAGTATTGAAGTCATAGACTTCTATTTCCAACAAAGCCCTAACTTTATGGAGTTTGTATACTTGTGTCACACTTGCATGGGTTTTCTCCAGGTAGTCCAGTTTCCCCCAACAGTTTTGTGTACAAAATGGCAACATTCATCATGGCAACATTTGAACATCAACATTCATTGGGCCTTATTCTGGTCCGTCGGCCAAACGTACGTACGGTCCATATCACCGTACGATTCTAGTACGCGGACGGTGATCGTAAGTCCGCCCACAAAACATCCGCATACGGATGGTCACAAACACCGACAAAGGGGAGTGGCGTACACTTGTGCGTACGCCACTGCACACGGACGGATCTCCTCTTAGACACCGATAACTGGCGTACAACAGAGCGTACGCCACCGTTTACGGACTTCTCCCGGCCGTTTTCCCACCGACATCTTGCGGCTATCTGAGCGTACGCCACCATGCACAGACGGGTCTCGCCTGTTTTCAATAGAAAACTCAGCGTATGTCACCGATCGTGAGAGTGAGCGTACGTCCGTGCACGCTGGCATACCCTTCACATATATGGCCCTGCTAATCTAGCCTTTCAACTATGATTAAGGCAATTAAATGAATTATTCTAATTGTTATTCAATTATTGTTTTCTATTACCTAAATTGTCTACCTTAATAAACAGCCTAATAAAAATAAATTTTAACCTTCCTTACATGTATATTTATTATGTTCTAATGTTGCATTTTAATCACTATCTATGTGTCTATTTAGCATAAACCAAAAAACAATGTTTGTGTTAGAGTGAAAAAGTTGACACATGTCGACATCTGTAGATTGAGTGTCCTGCTGTTTAAAGTATATACAAACACTTACTGAATGTGTGTAGATGGTTATAACCTAACTACCTTGACATATATAAGCAGGTGTTAAAATGAATCTTACCTAAAGCTAAACCAACCTTTACATGTAGAGAAGTGTAGAAAGATATACGCTTCCAATGTGTTTGAGGTCTGTGTGTGGCTTGCAGGTAGTGAAATCATGATTTTCACTTAATAGGCTGCACCATTGCTTATTACATTCAGGTGTCTGAGTAGTAATCAGCGTTAATTAGCATACCCAGGCGTCCGCTGTCTGCGGTATCTCTAAGGGTGGTCTGGAGTTATCGTTGGCGTCCGCCTGTTTTCTGTCCAAAATGCACGGTGCGTTGGCCGATCGAGCGGTTGTAGCACCATACATTTTTGGTGCACACCCCCGTGTACGCCCAGTTTTCCTCATTATTTTGGCCGCTCCCCTCAACACGCCCCTATGCCGCCCACAATGACCGTGCTCTTGCGGACAGGTTTTTTTGCACGGAAAGACCTATCAGTGAGTGTGAAGTCGCCACGCCTGCGCATTGCGAAAGGTACGCATGCGCAGAACAAAACAAAAACCGATCCGACGGCGTACGGCCCGTGATTTATTTTATATGTGTGTGTGTAAACAGGGATAATAGGTAGCAAACTGTCCACAAGTTCCTGGGCAACAGCAGGCATTAAGCATATCAGCTATTTCTTGCCCCACAGTTCTAAGGGGGCGATCCACGCTTTCAGATGCACTAGGTCCAGCTTGTGTCCAGAGGGTGATGGGATGTTGAAACACGCAGTGTGAGACTTGGACCTGCAAAGTGATTTTTGCTTCCCAGGCACTGCAGCATTTTATAAATGATGGAACATCTGTAACATTCATGGCAGAATATTTCACTTTTACTGTTTCAGGCTTAAACAACCCAAAGTGCACAGCTAAATTTTGAGGATTTACCGTCAACCTATTCAATGTCAGCTCCATTTTTCGTGCATCGGCAAAAACGCCCTCCGATAGACGAAAACGGCTGCGGACTCAACAATCCAGTGTTCGTTTTTGACAGTGCAGATTCGACTTTTAACAAAGTGCAGAATCTGACTTTTCAGCCAGGATTGAATACTGACGGACAATATTACCTTTATTTAGTCATTTTTCACCAAAGCAGTTTTGACTTAACAACCTGAAGCTGCATAAGCAAAACATCACTAAAGCATCCGAAAACGGACACCATTTAATAATGAAGTCTCTATTTTTTTTCTGGGTAATTGAATACCCCGTAAATAATGTCCACAAAATAAGGATATCCATGCTTAAGCAACAATATTGAATCATAATGACAGATGCACAAATATGTCACCTGTACCTAAGCATGGATAACCTTAAAAAGTTACCTGTTAGTGAGGCTTATGGATTGGAGATGTGAAATGCTGCCGTAGAACGCCTCTGGTTGTGTACACTGAGCATTTGCTTAGATAATAATAACAGATACTGGAGCTTCTGGCAGTTGGAAATCCCCAAACTGCTTGATCTCATCCTTTAAGAATGATGAGCAAAATCAGTAATGTACATCATCTTGGTAAACCTGAAAGTTTAGATTTGTTGTAATCCTTTTAAAACCAATGGGGCCTAAACACAGGGTGATTTTAGGGTATTTTCTAAGCAATCTGACTTATTTTGACTAGATCGCTTAGAAAATGTGATTAATATCCAGCACACATCGCTGGCATGTCATTGTGCAGCTTTGTGTGCTGAATGATCTTGCTGAGCAATCTTGCTGAACAATCTTGCATTGCTCAGCAAAATCTCCTGTATGTAGGCCTCCTCATTATGTAGCCAAATGTCTGCTGAATGTTTGATATTCACATATCTGTAATGGGTCATTGTCCATAAGTGGTGCTAAGAACAAGCACAATAGGAAATATAAGTAGTACTATTAGTAGTAGGTTGCAAACATATTGTAATCAGTACACTTTACCAAGCACTTGCTGATTCCGTAATCACAGAATGGGATTCCGTTACTATATTACAAAATGTTCCCAGGATACACCAATTGTCATGCTATTACCATGTAGCTTTATACCCAGCAATAAAATTGTAAAACTTTAGATTTAATTCTGGAAGTTGAATTTATGAATTTTGTGTGCACACACAGAGTAATGTGTCCCATGAACAGTGATTATATTACTTACTAAAAATAAGGTAGACTAAATTATCAAGGATTACTTGCACAAGACGGAACTTAAGATACTATGATAGTGTTTTATATGGGTTTATTGTGGGCTGCTGGGTTATGGTGATTTGTGCACAACAATGGTTGCAGTTGTTTGATGAATAGGTTGTATTACTGTAAAAAGGTAAATCCATCACTAGTACAATTCCCTAAAAGAAAAATGTGTAGTTACCTTTAACAGCCAGCCAAATATGTGCTAACATTGTCAAACATTCTATATATATTGATTAAAGTTAATTGATCATATAATTGTAAAAGCTGGCACACTATAACAGAGATGTACACGCCATGGCGCTTGATGGCTGATCCAATGGAGAAAATGTTTCACTGTTTCTTTATTTTGTTTTTAAAATGTGAAATTATGAGATTCTTATAGGCAGGGCCGGCGCTAGCCGCTCAGCAGAGCCTGCAAAGCAGGGAGGCGCTGTGCTGGAGAGGCGCTTTCTCCCTGCTCCACAACTCTGCTGATGTTCTCTGTCCCTGCAGCCAGCTACTGTGCCTGCCCAACTCTGAGAGGCAGCGGCTCCCGCAGTGGGAGTCCTGAAGTGCCGCTCTCACATGCAGGAGGCTGCAGTAGTATGTAATCGATCTGCTACCACTGCTACAGACAGAGGAAGCACGGAGACTGGCCACTAAACACGGCAGGAGCTAGGACCCAGCAACTGCACCTTCCAGAGACCTCCTGCACAGGAGATAAGATTAATCGGCCTAACTGTTCTCCTCACTAGGGCCCTTATTCTGGTTGGTGCGGCCAGAGCCGCACACGGGGCTCCGGCCGCACAAACCAATCCCCGCCCACCCTACGGATCGCCACGGCCGTCCGTACACGGACGGCTGGCGATCCGCATAAAAATGGTGGAGGCGTACGCCTCCACCATGGTGGGAGCTGCCCCCTGCATTCGATGGTCGTCGACCATCGAAGGCAGGTCCGCACGCCCCGGCAGCTCCCGCAAGCTGAGACCACACGGACAATCGTCCGTGTGGTAGCTTGTATGGGGGCTGAAAGCTGACATCCGGCGACGTCAGCTTTCCGCCCCCATGAGTTGCGTCATGCCCTCATTACCATGCATACGCCCCGCGTTTGCATGGGAACGCCCATGAAACGCGGGGCGTACACATAGGGAAATGAGGGCATGAAGCCTCTCACGCCCCTATACGCCCCCTTTGCGGCGGACGAAATCCGTCTGCGGCGAAGGGGGCTGCACATGCGCAGATTGACCTCTGCGCATGTGCAGAGTAAAAACATCGGCGGTACGGCCGCACGCGGGCCGTACCGATCCGATTAGAATAAGGGCCTTGGACAGCAGAGCAGAGGTCAGTGACAGGACTCGACTCAGTGTGCAGTCAGAGCATACATGCTGCAGTTACCTGAACTGATCTAGTATTCTGCCTCACACATGGCTACCAGTCCACAGTAAAAAGTGAGTTTCTGACCATGAAAATGATATAAAAAGGAAGCACTGTATTCACTTATTGAGCCTTTAAACTATTATATATATTTATGGGCCCCATAGCAAAAAATGGAAAGGGCCTCCACCAGTGCCAGGACAGACACATACTACATTACACAATGTGCACGCACCCACTGTCACACACACAGCACACACACACTGTCACACACACAGCACGCACACACTGTCACATACACAGCACACACACACATCACCCACACACACAGCACGCACACACTGTTACACACACATCACCCACACACACAGCCTGCACACACTGTTACACATAGAAGTTACTTACTGTCACTCACTGACTGCACCCACTGCCCCATATACATAATTCACTCACTGCGGGTCCGGGCGTTGTATCCAGACATCTTCTCCAGACAACCACTGGGCGGACGGGGCCTCTGAGTGCAGCTCCGCTGTGCAGCTTCCATTGGCTGTCACATCGGCAGAGCCATCACTGATGCTGAATATTGCAGCCGAGTCCCAGCCGTTTGAAGTGCGGAGCGACGCAGCCGGGGAGGGGTGTCAGTATGCCCCGCCCCTCTTCCAGCGCTGCTTCCGGATCCAGCGCAGCGCACAGCCGCACACTCGCACAGGACTGTCTCAAAGCCGGCATGAAACATTTAAGAGGGTGCAGGGGATGACCTGCTGGACCCGGGCCCCCCCTAAGATGCTGGTCTGGCGGGCCCCATAGCAGTTGCATCCCCTGCACCCTCTGTAGTTACGCCACTGCTGTAGGTGCTCTACCTGCTCTGCTGCCATCCTCTATAGCGATCGGCTTCCACTGCGCCTGTCAGACTGAACTACAGGCATCGTCACTGGCACATACCTCCCAACTGTCCTGCTTATCGCGGGAATGTCCCGGTATTTTGGGACATTCCCGCGTCCCTCCCGCCGCCGGCAGTGTCCCGCGGCAGTTGGGAGTCCCACCCAGTAGTCTGTGAATAGACGCTGTGCGCATGCGTACAGCGTCTATTCTTGCAGGCAGAGGGGCTGGGGGCTCATAGAGCTGCTGGGCATGCCCCACAGCGGCGAAAAACGGGAGCGTGGCCTCGCGATTATAGGCCACGCCCCCCCAAAAATCGCCGCACCGAAGGGGCTCTACTTTGCGCTGTGTGCCTAAGGAGCTGTAGCTGGTGCAATGCGTATAAGTGGCACTACTGTGTGATGTAATGGACACTAATATGTGGTGTAATGTTAATTGGTACTATTATGTGGCCATGCCCCTTCCCCATGAACCTCCTACCTACATTTTTGAAGTGCCTTCGGCGCGCACTGTCCCTGTTTTTGTTTCATGTGTGTGGTGAGGCACAAATTCCTTTTCTGCTACAGGGCACAAAATTGTCTAGTTATAGCAATGCTACTACTGGGCACATTGGCCCTTATTCTGATTGATGCGGACTTTACCGCGTTCTTACGGATTGCGTCTTTACGGCGTCTGCGCATGCGTAGAGAACGCAACGCGCATGTGCCACGCCTTGACTCGGTACCAGTTCGGACAAAGCCCGTCCAAAACTGGTCACCGCAATCAGTCGGGAAATAGGGGCGTATTATGGGCGTCATGCGGAATGACACATGGGCGTAGTTTCAAAGTGGGCAAAACGGGGCGGAAACATGGGCGGACACGGGGGAGTACACTTATGTTGGGGGGCGTACATTCGGAAACCACTCCGAATGCACGCGAGCAAAAAGGGCTGAAATGTGCGGTGTCCACAAGTGTACTATTGCTTTGCGGACACCACTCGTTCATGCGGTAGGCGAACGTACGCCTAATGACTACAACCATTAACACCTGAACCCAATACAATCTACTCCTTTACTCATTACTCACTAATAGGACGCTTGTCAGTGCTTTAATTGAAACCATTGCACTTCAATTGCTGTAAGGGTTAATGTGTGCAATGCATGTGTTAGGCATGCTTGTAAGGATATATTGGAATCTAATTGATTCCAATTCCAAATAAGCAGTTTTTTATGAGGATAGGTAATTGAATAAGTGGGTCATGTGATGTATTGCAGAAGATACTTCATAGTGGGTTGTTTGGCGTAAATACTCCGCTTACGTGCGGTAGCACCGCTTGGCTCCCGGTCGGATGCGGTATTCCCGAGCATACTCTGTAATACTCTGTAATACCGTGCCGAATCTGAGTGTTTCTCCCGCACACGCATGGTTTGTATGTCGTCCGTAAACACGCCCTGTTCTTAAAGAGTGAGTCCGTCCGAATGCGGAGGACACGTGGGCGTTTCTACGGACGATGGCCGCATGCGGAAAAACACCGTGGCGTGCGGACCGCTCCGTAAGAATGCGGGAATTTCCGCACAGATCAGAATAAGGGCCATTATGTGTATAAGAGGCACTTTTACTATGGACATTATACACCTTTTTTTTTTCATTGTGTGCCATGGGCACATGCTGACCAGTGGCGTAGCTAGCGTGAGGCAACCCCCGCGGCCGCTTGGGGGAGCGGGCAGCAGCGGGGGCGCCTGCACCCTCATACCCCACGGTGCAGTGCAGGGACTTGGGTCGGGACGCGCTGTCAGTCAGCAGCGCCGGCAGCAGGAACTCTTCGACCCCTCTGACGGCAGCTAAACTATAGAGACAGGCTGCCGCTGGCTGCAGATAGAGGGAGCTAGTGTGCAGATCCTCTAAGCTCCAGCGTGTCCTGTACGAGAGAAGGCCTGCCCTGGAATCTTGTGTCCAGCAGCTGAGTAAGTACAGTACTAGGTAGTGGTACACTTTGCTGAAGTTTGAGGGGGGGGGGGGGACTCGGAGGTGGTATGTTTGTGTGTATATGCTGTGTGTGTGCTTGTATGCATGTGTGTATGTATTCTATGTGTGTGTGTGTGTGTGTGTGTGTGTGTGTGACTGTATACATTCTGTGTGTATATGCTGTGTGTATGTTTGCTATGTGTGTCTTCTGTACATGCTGTGTATCTTTTTTGTGTGTATGCTATGTGTTTGAAGTTATGCTGTGCTTGTGTGTGTGTGTATCTATGTTGGTGTCTGTACATGGTGTGAGTATGCTACAGTATGTGTGTGTGTGTGTGTGTGTGTGTGTGTGTGTGTGTGTGTGTGTGTGTGTGTGTGTGTGTGTGTGTGTGTGTGTGTGTGTGTGAATGTATGCTATGTGTGTGAATGTATGCTATGTGTGTGAATGTGTGCTATGTGTGTGTGTGAATGTGTGCTATGTGTGTGAATGCCCCTGCTCTCCCCTCAGACCATTTGCACTACTAGCAGTAATGGAAGCTGAAGCTGCAGTCATACATATATTTACACAGCAGCTACAGTTAGTAAAGACACAGCAGAGACAGGTATGTAGTGGGAATAAAGGGGGGGACTTGTGTGCATCATGTAAGGAGTGAATAAGATACTGTAGGTATTATGGCTAAGAGGGGTGGGAAATGGAATGTCATAAAATTCTGATGACAAATGATTGGCAAGGGGGAAATGTGCTAAAATTATGATGAAAAATGTGAATGGTGGGAGGTGGGGGCATGTTATTAAAAATATGGACAGGTCACACAAATATCATGAGAAGGGGGCATGTGAAGAAAAATTTGAATGGTGGGTGCAATTGAGGATAATTGTCATGGGCAGGGGAGACATGTGAAGAAAAATGTGGGAATAGGGAAATTAAATGAAAAATGTAGTAGTGGGCCGTGAAGGAAAATTGAATAGACAGGGTGTGTGCATGGATGAGAAGTTGATGAGCATGCAAGACTTTCAATATATTTTGTAAGGTCTTTGGTACTTTCTACAGATGGGCAACGGAGCCTGCCTCCGGTCCCCGCCCCCGTCGCCCTCAAACCCCCACCCCGAGCGTCCCCCTAACCCTGCCCATCTCCCTGAAGCGGAGAGGGGCAGGGACATGCAGCGTCCCCGCCGAGAGACTTGGACGTGCGCGCGTGTGAAACGCATGCGTGTCCCAGTTCAGTGTAGCCCCTGCCACCAGCGCTCGCCAGCGGGGAGGGTCTGTTGAGCCCCGGCCAAGGATGGCAGGGGCTCCATCTGTATATCCATGCCTCTTTCCTTTCTTTACCTCTGCCACAATCTACATTTGTCCCTCTAGGCACCCCTCTCCCCACTCGTCCTTCCTCATCTGTACATCTGCTACCTCCTCATCCTCATGTGTGCCTGCGCCTCCTCCATCCATGGCTTAAAAGTGACCAACAGAAACAAGAATTATGGCAGGTAAGCACAATTTACACACATGTGTGTGTGTATATATATATATATACACACATACATACATACGTGAGATGTGTCATTACACATTGCGTCATATTGTGAAAGGGGGTCCTAAGGTGAGTCACATATAGTGTAGGTGCACATTTGGGGGGGGGGGGGCGCCAGAAAGTTTTTTGGCAGGGGGGAGCAAAATTTATAGTTACGCCACTGATGCTGACTCTTTATAGCGTATAGGAGGGCGCAAATGTAAAGTTTGCAGGAGGGCGCTGAACACCCTAGCACCGGCCCTGCTTATTTCTAAATAGCTATAACCAGGCTCCCCTCCTATCTGCTAAGGCTTTTTCCCTGCTCATTATTCCCCTCTTCAGTGTTCATTAAACAGCTACTCAAGAGCAAACAGCTTCCATACTCAAGAGCATTCAATGATATTAATTTTTCTTTTTTAAATAAATCAGAGGCATGTCGACTTGCCCAACACTGTATGCTGTGTAGGAAGACAGCAAGAAGCAGTGCAGGCACAGGGTATGATGCTGGAGGGGAGGTACAGGGTTGCAGGCAGGCAGGTCTGGGGCATTCATTTCACACCCTACATACAGTGTACTCCTGGCATATGCCCCTGTACTTCTTATCTGCCAGCACAGAAATTGCCATACTGAAATTGCCACTTGGCCACAAGGAGGCTATGTGGAGTCACACACAGTGCTGTGAACAGATCCTGCAAAACATCATCTGGCCACTGCTGACTGGATTGCAGCGCATGTTTAGTTATTTAGCAGCTGGAGTGTGACAGCTTGCCTACACCTGTTTTACCAATAAGTAACATCAGAGGCATGAGGCACTAGTCTGCATTCTCATTCATTTTGGTTCAATTAAAAAAAAAGTTGCCTTCACAGGGGTGTGGTAGAAAAGATCTACATTAAATAAGTAAACAGTCATTAGTTTGATCCCATATGGTCAACATGGTCATAATATCGACACGGAAAAGGTAGAGTTTATAAGGTCAACAGATACAAAAGTTCAACACAAAAATGGTCAACATTTAAGAGGTTTAATTTTGTATGTTTAACTGATTGTGATCACAATTAGTGGACACATGTTACCTTGAGGCCTCTATACACTCCCCACGCTTCAGGTATCTTGCTTCACTATCGCTGCACTCACCGCGCTTCAGGTAACTTGCTTCGCTACTGCTGCACTCACCACGCTTCAGGTAACTTGCTTCGCTACCGCTGCACTCACCATGCTTCAGGCAGCTTGCTTCGCTACCGCTGCACTCACCACGCTTCAGGTATCTTGCTTCGCTACCGCTGCACTCACCACGCTTCAGGTAACTTGCTTCGCTACTGCTGCACTCACCACGCTTCAGGTAACTTGCTTCACTATCGCTGCACTCACCATGCTTCAGGCAGCTTGCTTCGCTACCGCTGCACTCACCACGCTTCAGGTAACTTGCTTCACTATCGCTGCACTCACCGCGCTTCAGGTAGCTTGCTTCGCTACCGCTGCACTCACCACGCTTCAGGTATCTTGCTTCGCTGCCGCTGCACTCACCACGCTTCAGGTATCTTGCTTCGCTACTGCTGCACTCACCACGCTTCAGGTAACTTGCTTCGCTACTGCTGCACTCACCACGCTTCAGGTAGCTAGCTTCGCTACCGCTGCACTCACCACGCTTCAGGTAATTTGCTTCGCTACTGCTGCACTCACCACGCTTCAGGTAACTTGCTTCACTATCGCTGCACTCACCATGCTTCAGGCAGCTTGCTTCGCTACCGCTGCACTCACCACGCTTCAGGTATCTTGCTTCGCTACCACTGCACTCACCACGCTTCAGGTAACTTGCTTCACTATCGCTGCACTCACCGCGCTTCAGGTAGCTTGCTTCGCTACCGCTGCACTCACCACGCTTCAGGTATCTTGCTTCGCTGTCGCTGCACTCACCACGCTTCAGGTATCTTGCTTCGCTACTGCTGCACTCACCACGCTTCAGGTAACTTGCTTCGCTACTGCTGCACTCACCACGCTTCAGGTAGCTAGCTTCGCTACCGCTGCACTCACCACGCTTCAGGTAATTTGCTTCGCTACTGCTGCACTCACCACGCTTCAGGTAACTTGCTTCACTATCGCTGCACTCACCATGCTTCAGGCAGCTTGCTTCGCTACCGCTGCACTCACCACGCTTCAGGTATCTTGCTTCGCTACCACTGCACTCACCACGCTTCAGGTAACTTGCTTCACTATCGCTGCACTCACCGCGCTTCAGGTAGCTTGCTTCGCTACCGCTGCACTCACCACGCTTCAGGTATCTTGCTTCGCTGCCGCTGCACTCACCACGCTTCAGGTATCTTGCTTCGCTACTGCTGCACTCACCACGCTTCAGGTAACTTGCTTCGCTACTGCTGCACTCACCACGCTTCAGGTAGCTAGCTTCGCTACCGCTGCACTCACCACGCTTCAGGTAACTTGCTTCGCTACTGCTGCACTCACCACGCTTCAGGTAACTTGCTTCGCTACTGCTGCACTCACCACGCTTCAGGTAGCTAGCTTCGCTACCGCTGCACTCACCACGCTTTAGGTAACTTGCTTCGCTACTGCTGCACTCACCACGCTTCAGGTAACTTGCTTCACTATCGCTGCACTCACCATGCTTCAGGCAGCTTGCTTCGCTACCGCTGCACTCACCACGCTTCAGGTATCTTGCTTCGCTACCGCTGCACTCACCACGCTTCAGGTAACTTGCTTCACTATCGCTGCACTCACCGCGCTTCAGGTAGCTTGCTTCGCTACTGCTGCACTCACCACGCTTCAGGTATCTTGCTTCGCTACCGCTGCACTCACCACGCTTCAGGTATCTTGCTTCGCTACTGCTGCACTCACCACGCTTCAGGTAACTTGCTTCGCTACTGCTGCACTCACCACGCTTCAGGTATCTTGCTTCGCTACCGCTGCACTCACCACGCTTCAGGTATCTTGCTTCGCTACCATTGCACTCACCACGCTTCAGGTATCTTGCTTCGCTACTGCTGCACTCACCACGCTTCAGGTATATTGCTCCGCTACCGCTGCACTCACCACGCTTCAGGTATCTTGCTTCGCTACTGCTGCACTCACCACGCTTCAGGTATCTTGCTTCGCTACTGCTGCACTCACCACGCTTCAGGTATATTGCTCCGCTACCGCTGCACTCACCACGCTTCAGGTATCTTGCTTCGCTACTGCTGCACTCACCACGCTTCAGGTATCTTGCTTCGCTACCGCTGCACTCACCACGCTTCAGGTATCTTGCTTCGCTACCATTGCACTCACCACGCTTCAGGTATCTTGCTTCGCTACTGCTGCACTCACCACGCTTCAGGTATATTGCTCCGCTACCGCTGCACTCACCACGCTTCAGGTATCTTGCTTCGCTACTGCTGCACTCACCACGCTTCAGGTATCTTGCTTCGCTACTGCTGCACTCACCACGCTTCAGGTATATTGCTCTGCTGCACTCACCACGCTTCAGGTATCTTGCTTCGCTACTGCTGCACTCACCACGCTTCAGGTATCTTGCTTCACTATCGCTGCACTCACCGCGCTTCAGGTAGCTTGCTTCGCTACCGCTGCACTCACCACGCTTCAGGTATCTTGCTTCGCTACTGCTGCACTCACCACGCTTCAGGTATCTTGCTTCGCTACCGCTGCACTCACCACGCTTCAGGTATCTTGCTTCGCTACTGCTGCACTCACCACGCTTCAGGTATATTGCTCCACTACCGCTGCACTCACCACGCTTCAGGTATCTTGCTTCGCTGCCGCTGCACTCACCACGCTTCAGGTATCTTGCTTCGCTACTGCTGCACTCACCACGCTTCAGATAACTTGCTTCGCTACTGCTGCACTCACCACGCTTCAGGTAGCTAGCTTCGCTACCGCTGCACTCACCATGCTTCAGGTAACTTGCTTCGCTACTGCTGCACTCACCACGCTTCAGGTAACTTGCTTCACTATCGCTGCACTCACCATGCTTCAGGCAGCTTGCTTCGCTACCGCTGCACTCACCACGCTTCAGGTATCTTGCTTCGCTACCGCTGCACTCACCACGCTTCAGGTAACTTGCTTCACTATCGCTGCACTCACCGCGCTTCAGGTAGCTTGCTTCGCTACCGCTGCACTCACCACGCTTCAGGTATCTTGCTTCGCTGCCGCTGCACTCACCACGCTTCAGGTATCTTGCTTCGCTACTGCTGCACTCACCACGCTTCAGGTAACTTGCTTCGCTACTGCTGCACTCACCACGCTTCAGGTAGCTAGCTTCGCTACCGCTGCACTCACCACGCTTCAGGTAACTTGCTTCGCTACTGCTGCACTCACCACGCTTCAGGTAACTTGCTTCACTATCGCTGCACTCACCATGCTTCAGGCAGCTTGCTTCGCTACCGCTGCACTCACCACGCTTTAGGTATCTTGCTTCGCTACCGCTGCACTCACCACGCTTCAGGTAACTTGCTTCACTATCGCTGCACTCACCGCGCTTCAGGTAGCTTGCTTCGCTACCGCTGCACTCACCACGCTTCAGGTATCTTGCTTCGCTGCCGCTGCACTCACCACGCTTCAGGTATCTTGCTTCGCTACTGCTGCACTCACCACGCTTCAGGTAACTTGCTTCGCTACTGCTGCACTCACCACGCTTCAGGTATCTTGCTTCGCTACCGCTGCACTCACCACGCTTCAGGTATCTTGCTTCGCTACCATTGCACTCACCACGCTTCAGGTATCTTGCTTCGCTACTGCTGCACTCACCACGCTTCAGGTATATTGCTCCGCTACCACTGCACTCACCACGCTTCAGGTATCTTGCTTCGCTACTGCTGCACTCACCACGCTTCAGGTATCTTGCTTCGCTACTGCTGCACTCACCACGCTTCAGGTATATTGCTCCGCTACCGCTGCACTCACCACGCTTCAGGTATCTTGCTTCGCTACTGCTGCACTCACCACGCTTCAGGTATCTTGCTTCGCTACCGCTGCACTCACCACGCTTCAGGTATCTTGCTTCGCTACCATTGCACTCACCACGCTTCAGGTATCTTGCTTCGCTACTGCTGCACTCACCACGCTTCAGGTATATTGCTCCGCTACCGCTGCACTCACCACGCTTCAGGTATCTTGCTTCGCTACTGCTGCACTCACCACGCTTCAGGTATCTTGCTTCGCTACTGCTGCACTCACCACGCTTCAGGTATATTGCTCCGCTGCACTCACCACGCTTCAGGTATCTTGCTTCGCTACTGCTGCACTCACCACGCTTCAGGTATCTTGCTTCACTATCGCTGCACTCACCGCGCTTCAGGTAGCTTGCTTCGCTACCGCTGCACTCACCACGCTTCAGGTATCTTGCTTCGCTACTGCTGCACTCACCACGCTTCAGGTATCTTGCTTCGCTACCGCTGCACTCACCACGCTTCAGGTATCTTGCTTCGTTACCACTGCACTCACCACGCTTCAGGTAACTTGCTTCACTATCACTGCACTCACCACGCTTCAGGTATCTTGCTTCACTATCGCTGCACTCACCATGCTTCAGGCAGCTTGCTTCGCTACCGCTGCACTCACCACGCTTCAGGTATCTTGCTTCGCTACCGCTGCACTCACCACGCTTCAGGTATCTTGCTTCTGTTACTGTTGACCAGGACTGTTACTGTTGACCAGGACTGGACTGCCCATCTGGCACTTCTACCAAATGCCAAAAGTCTGACAGACCAATCCATCCACTGCTCTGCTCGACCACCAAGCATACAGATAAATTTTGGTGTGGCGTGAGACATTGTGGTGTGGTGTGTGGCCATGCTCCTGCAAGCTATGACCACACCCCATCCTCACATAAGTGAAAAGGCTTTAATACAGCCCCAGTCCGTTCCTGCTGTCAACCTATAGTAGGCACTGGAACCCATTCACAGCTTGCACAGGTGTACTTCAGCTTAAGTGCCTCCAGGGCAAGTACAGTCAGTAATCCCCCTGGAGGCAGTAGCTTCCTTACTCACAGCTCTAAGGGCGGTATTCAATCCCAGATTCTGGCAGTCAGAATCCTGGCCTTTTCCGATGGCTTCTGACAGTACATTGACAGTCGGTATTCAATTCTTGCCCCTAGCCCCTCTGTTTCCCTGAATAGCGCGGGAAATGGTCATCTGTCAGACCACACTTAGGTCGACAGTCATTAGGTCAACCCTGGAAGGTCGACTGGCCCCAAGGTCGACAGGGTTAAAGACCGACATGGGTCAAGGTCAACATGACTTAAGGTCGACATGGGCCAAGGTCGACATGGGTTTAGGTCGACAGTCATTAGGTCGACATGAGTTTTTCACTGTTTTTTGAGCCGACATGTGCCGACAGGCGGTATTTCATGCCCTACCATCCACTAGGGCGTGATGGGAGAATAAAATATTGTGCCGAGCGTAGCGAGGCACCGTGCCCGAAGCATTGCGAGCAAAGCAAGCGATGCGAGGGGCTGCGGTTCAACTCCAACTGTGTCCATGTCGACTGTGTCGACATTCGGGTAAAAAACAGTGAAAACCTCATGTCGACCTAATGACTGTCGACCTAAACCCATGTCGACCTTTAGTCATGTCGACCATGACCCATTTCGACCTTTAACCCTGTCGACCTTGGGGCCAGTCGACCTTCCGGGGTCGACCTAATGACTGTAGACCTAAGTCTGGTCTGACAGATGTACCGATTCCAATAGCGCACAGCATCTATTGAGCGCACTGACAGCGGGGACTCCCAACAGCCCCCCACCCCCACAACATACACTGCCAGCTGCCGGTGGGATGTGGTACAGTCCAAAATAAATGGAACTGTCTAGCAAAAATTGGTAAAGTTCAAAGGTATGTCATGCATTGAAGTTTATCTATTGGCAAGTGTCATGAAGCACTGCCCTGTAATGTATTTCTGTACACACCTTTATGATGTATGGATGCTTTGGCAAGCTTTTTTCTATCATTAAAGTATTCGTTTTGGTTAAATCATGTTGGATATTTCCGCAGATTCCCAGCGTGCCAGGACTAGCTATTTTTATTTGTATTTAACTGTACATCCATGAATGTGTGTATTCTGTAGCTGGCTCCCTTTAATTGAGATGACTCCTCACTCCACAGCACTACTTATTAATTATTAAAATGCCATCTGTCAGCTTTAGCCCAGCACGTAGACGCTGTCAAGAGTGTGAGAGTGAATCTTGGACCACGCCTCTGTACGGTTCTGCCCTACACACCTTGCCAGAAATGTAATGTGAATCTGGGCTTATAACAGAATCATAGGCTGAAGTGTAGAAGTTTGGAATACCTGTGCCCTCTGGCTGTTCCATTTTCTTACATGAGTTACAGTATAACCTCAAGTCTTATCATTCTGGGATATTATTATACACAAATGAGAAATGCTAAACATCAAAACAGAAATACTTTGTAGAATAGATGACTCTTCTGTTTTAGAATTGATATTGATATCCATTCCCATTTCATTTTCAGCATCTGTATTCACTAATTGAGAGCTGCCATGATGTTTCTCTAATGAGTATGTTTATAGACAATTGAAGCTTTCTGTTCTTACACTGAACAAAGTAGCTGTAAAAAGTTAAGTATAGTTTACATTTGTATTACAAGTTACACTGTTTATTAACAAAGTCTAAATATTAGTAGCTTGTAACAGCCAATCAAACATTGACTTTCATTGTCTAACGTTTTACATTAATCAAAGCTAATTTTAAGTTACTGCAAATTATACTTTCTTGATAACCCCCAGGCCAGCCCTAAGCATAGGCAAAGAGATGGACAGAGACAGTTTGCTGGGCACCTGACCTATAAGGCCTGGGGAAGAGAAGGGCAGGTCAGGTGATGCGCTGTGTGGCCTATGGGGATGGGCACTATTATTGTGTGGTGTAACATGAATAAGGACACTTATGTATGATTTAATGTTAACAAGGTTACTATTGTGTGGAATAATGTAAATGTAAATAAGTTTGCATTACTGTGTGGCATAATTTAAATTTGGGGTGCTATTGTTTGATCACACCCCTTTCCAGCAAGACCACCCTTGTTTGGCACAGAGCACATATATTTCTACTTATGGCTCCTTGGATGAGAATTGCTACAGGCAAGGAATGGTTAGTGCTGTTGGTTGCTGCTGTGATCTGTTCTGCTGGGTGTTGGGTGATGTTCTGGGAGAGGGGTGCTGGATTGGAGGTGGAACTAGCAGCTAGGGGGCACGAGCCAAAATCCCCCTCTTAATTCTACACCAATGTTTCCCAACCTTAAAGGATTTGCAATAAGACACCATTAACATAATCATTCAGCCAATCACTGGGCAGTACGGATGGTGTAATGGTAAGCATTACTGCCTCACAGCGCTAAGGTCATGGGTTCGATCCCCAAATTAAGACCTAGAATGTCTGAGTGTGCGTGTACATGTGGTAGGGAATATAGATTGTAAGCTCCGCTGGGGCAGGGACTGATGTGAATGTTCAAATATTCTCTGTAAAGCGCTGAATAATATGTATGGGTACTTGTTTCCTAGCATTTGCTTAGTGGGCTATTATGTGTAGTGAAATCGCATCGCACATCGCATGGCTTTTTGTGCCTTGCGATGTGTGCGATGCGATCTCAGTAGTTAATTTAGTTAATTTATTCACTGCACCCTGAGTGAAATCGCATGGCAGATGAGATGAGATCAGATCAGATAAGATGAGATCAGATGAGATGAGATCAGATGAGATGAGATCTCAGTAGTTCATATGGTAAAACACCTAAAACAGCACCACTCTCCACGTCATCCCGAAGCGTGGCGAGCGCAGCGGAACGCCTCCTTCAACCTTTTCATACCCCCACTATCCATGTCGGCATGGAGTTGATTTTCTATAGTGTGGCGAGCGCAGCGAGCCACCGAGAGCGAAGCGTGGCGAGCGTAGCAAGCCCCGCGAAGGTACGCGGATTGCTTTACATGTATTCCGCGTCCCCTCGGGCTCGGTGGCTCGCTGCGCTCACCACACAATATTATATGAACTGCACGCCGACATGGATAGTGGGGGTATGAAAAGGTCGGTGGATGCGTTCCACCGCCCCTCGCGGGGCTCGCCATGCCTCGGGGTGACGTGGAGAGTGGTGCTGTTTTAGGTGTTTTACCATATGAACTACTGAGATCTCATCTCACATCTCACGCCACAAAAAAGGGCCATGCGATGCGATTTCACTCAGGGTGCAGTGAATAAATTAACAAAAATAACTACTGAGCGTACGTAGGAAATCTGGGCGCCCTGCTAGGAAACAAGTATCTATGTATGCACTATATAAGAACCCGTTAATAATAATAGTTACAGGAATAAATCCAGAGGATGACAAAAGAGCAAACATTGCCCCACAGCACAAAAGTGGAAGCAAGGAAGAGGTAAGTAACTAAAGACCAATAAGCCTTGGTACTTGTGTATTATCAGGGCGCCCACGATTTACATCGTAGGGCATTATACAATTAAATATCTGTCGCATCGCATCGCATGCGATGCGATGCGACCCGATTTTCAATTGTACAGGCACCCTAATGGGTGATTACTATGTTAAATGCCCCCCCATTGTTAACGCCACCCCCACTATCAACGCCAACCCGAAGCGTGCCCGCGAGGGGAGGCGGTATGCGTCCTCCGACCTTTTCATACCCCCACTATTCACGTCGGCCTGGAGTTAATTTTATATTAAATGTTAATTTGCATGTTAAATGCACCCCCAGACCCGATTTTTAATTATACAGCCACTCTGATGGGTGATTACTATGTTAAATGCCCCCGCATTGTTAACACCACCCCCACTATCAACACCAACCCGAACCGTGGTGAGCGAAGCGAGCCCGCGAGGGGCGGCGGTACGCGTCCTCCGACCTTTTCATACCCCCACTATCCACATCGGCGTGGAGTTGATTTATATAGTGTGGCGAGCGCAGCGAGCCCCCGAGCCTGAAGTGTGGTGAGCGCAGCGTGCCCCGCGAGGGGACGCGGATTACTTCACATGTATTCCGCGTCCCCTCGCGGGGCTCGCTGCGCTCGCCACACTTTGGGCTAGTTGACTCGCTGCGCTCGCCACACTATCTGAAATCAACTCCACGCCGACGTGGATAGTGGGGGTATGAAAAGGTTGGAGGACGCGTACCGCCGCCCCTTGCCGGCTCGCTGCGCTCGCCACGCTTCAGGATGGCGTTGATAGTGGGGTGGCATTAACAATGGGGGGGCATTTAACATAGGAATCAGCCATCAGGGTGCCTGTGCAATGTAAAATCGCATGCCATGTGATGCGACGCGATATAAAAATTGTACAGTCGGCCCTGCAAACCCTCAAATTGGGTCCCATCGCATCCCATCGCATACCTTAATTAGTGGTATGCGATGCGATGCGATGCGATGGGCCCCTGATAATACACAAGTACCTAAGCCTTACATCAGTAATTGGGGCCTTACATCAGTAGCATATCTAGATTTTAATAAGGCTTTTGTCATGGTTACAGCAGACTGCTAAAAAATTAAATTGGAAAGCTTGGAATTGGATTCTCAGATGGCTGAATGGATAAGATATCGGTTGCATTAACCAAGGGTGGTTGTAAATGAAGTGCATTCACAGAATGGCAAGGTTAACAATGGAGTACCCTGGATCTGTGCTTTTTAACATCTTTGTTGGTGACTGCTAATGGAATTTAATTGAATGTGTTTACTTTTGCAGATGACACAAAGATATGCAACAGCGTAGACACAACATGAGGAGTAACTTTAATGATTGAAGATCCAGGTAGACCAGAGGAATCATCATGAATGTGACAACTATCGTTTGATTCCAAAAACTGCACAATCCTGCACAGGGTTTCAAAAACTTAAACGATAAATATAATATCAAGGGCACTCTAATGGAAACTACAGTGGAGGATTTTAGGAGTTACTATTATATAACGGAAACAGGTAAGCAATGTAACAAAGCAATGAGGAAGGGAAATCAGATGCTTGGTTGCATAGGGAATCAGCTGCAGGAAGAAAGAAATAATAATGCCACTTTATATGTCATTGGTACAACGTCATCTAGAATACTTTGTTCAGTTCTGGAGGCCATATCTCCTTAAAGAGATCTGGACCTTGGGTCGACATGCAATATATTGACAGTAAAAAGATCAACTACTATTGGTCAACATGCATTAAGTCAACACGGACAATAGGTCATTATGGTAATGTAAAGGTGGAGTTTAGGAAACTCTGCCCCAGACATTAGAATATGTATTGGAAATACTTGCCACTGGTGTGATCAATGCAGACCCTTGCTAGCTTGTGATTGTATAAGTAGGCAATGAAAGAGTTACAAAATGTATGATGTCGACAGGGCTACACTGATGAATGATGATTGGAGCATTCAGCACTAATTATTGCCATTGCAGGTTGGCAGCTGGGTTACACATAGACTGCAGCTGAAAAGAGAATTGACTATAAACATAGAGGCAATTTAGGGATTAGCGTACGTACCGCAGTGTGCTGGCTGCATGCTCCTATCTCCCAGCCTGGCACAGCTCGTGGGGCCCCTCTTTGCTTTTGCATTCTTTCAATAATGATATGTAATTTTGTTATGTAGAAAGAGGAGGGGGCCTCCTTAAATGTCGGTGAGACCGTGGGAAACAAAGAAATCATCCATACACAACAATGTACCTAATAAAAAGTTGTAACGTCTCTAAGATAAATTTGTGGTTATTGTACCTGTGCAGACATGTTGACAAGATGAATAACCTCTGATAATGGGTAACTCCACACCTTACTAGTCGGCAAATGTGGTGAAAAGTGGACTCAAGGGGACTCAAGGGGACTCAAGGGGACCAAAGTAAATAACAGAATTTCATGATATAACAGAGGAGAGAGATAAAGGAATAGTCAATTGGATTCTGTCGTATTACAGCCTGTTGGGTCTATGTTCTGTCTTGGAGAAAGGAAAGGTACCAGCCAACCAGCAACTATGGTAGTTAGGAACTGATGGCTGGTACATATCCAATAAACCCCAAAAAAACATGGGGAGCATAAAAAACACCAGTTTTTCACTATGTTTGCCAATGGGTATTAACAAGCTCTCCAATTAGATTTCCTGATTATTTGAGGATTTTGCTTCACCTGCCTCAGACAGTCAGATCAAGGGAATTACCCGTGATCGCCCTTTATATATTTCCACTTTAACTCTGTAAGGGGGGGATGCTCTTACATCCGCGCCCCCTTACCGCCGTCCATCACTGGCTACCGCAAACATAATTATCGCATATGATCTAACATATGCGATAATTATCACAAAAGACAGCTCTTGCGTTAGGAGCTGTCTTTTGTGTTGACCCGGCGATGAGCGGCGGGTCCCGGCGGCTCCCCCCTCCCTCTCTTACCCGGCCTGAAGCTGCTGCTGCTGCAGGGGGTGCTGGCTCTCCTCATCCTCCCGGCACCCGGAACAGTGCAGGGAGGAGGAGGAGGTCACAGGTCCAGGCAGGACAGCTCTGTGCTGCCCTGACACAGGGGAGGGGGGATCGGTGCGGGGCGGCAGTGGGTAGGTGCGGGGCAGCGAGGGGTCATGTTAGAAGCCCATAGGCTTCTATGGGGCATCGCCAGATTTTTCTGGCAATGCCTACCTGCCGCGATAACCCGGTGGGGGATGCTTAGAGCATCCCAAAATGCGGTAAAAACCCGATAACGGGGGTTTTACCACATTTATAGTTTAGAGAATCTCCCCCTAAGACTTAATACATAGGCCCCTGTGTTTTAAAAATGACAAGAGCTGATTGGTTGGTGTTTCATCTCTCTCCGCTTTATCTCTCTCCAAACTTTAATAACTATTCCCAATCTCCCTCATTATTTTTTAGCCATCGAAAACTGAGTTTTGAAATTCTGTAAATTTACATTTTATACCTGAGCAACATGTTATACCATTCTGTCTACTAATGTAAGGATTTTTATATTTCCGATGATTATCTAATAATACGCGTCATGTTTGTGTTATTAGTCCACTCAATGTACTTTGTCTATCAGATGGTTATAAATAACTTGTCTAGGGTAGGTTCTATTTTACCATGAACCTCTATGACAAATATAAAAAGTGAGGGGTAAATTTACTATGATAGGAGGTCTATTGAAGATGGGTTGTTGCCCATAGCAACCAATCACATTCTACTTCATATTTAATTAGTACCTTCTAGAAGATAATAGATAGTAAATTTGCTTATCACATTATTTCTTTGTACTGTACATTGTGTGCATATACAGTATTTAAAAAGTTATGTTTCTCAATTTCTAATTCCATATGTACAATACGTGAGTGATAGGCAAATTACTTCTCAAATGGACAAAACCATTTGCACTGCAGGGCGGGGGGGGGGGGCAGCTATAACATGTGTAGATAGAGTTCATATTGGGTGAGTTATTTTGTTTCTGTGCAGGGTAAATACTGACTGCTTTATTTTTACACTGCAACATAGATCTTACTTTGAAGTAAAACTCCACGCAAATTGAATTCTCTCTGCACATGTTACATCTACCCCACCTGCAGTGCACATGGTTTTGTCCATTTGAGAAGGAATTTGCCTTTGCTAGTGAACCAGAATAAGGTCCATTGTTGCCTAGCTATGTGATATTGCCATGGGTTGCCTCTCCTGGTAGGTGAGAACACTACTGACTAGACTGTAAGTAAGTATGTGGTCCTCTGCCTGAGCAGTACAGTTTTGGTACTTTATGTTAATGAGAAATAACTTATGTTTAGCAGATTTATAAACCATATGTGCAGTTTCCTGTTACAACAGACATTAAAAACCTCTTGATGTTTTGTGTTTGATTTTTTAATCTATTTAAACATTAATTGAAAAGGGGCCCTAGATCAGGCTGGTATTAACTCTTTGAGTGCCAAGTGAGTTTGCCAAAATAGGTGTGAAAAATGCCAAGCAGACATTTTTATTCGTCATAATGCTTACCTTCTATAGCGAACATAATCTTTTTTTACACATTTTTAATTTGAATTTATATAACAAATGTGAGCGACGCTGGCATTTTTTGAGGATATTTTGCACATCTCTCACAGAGATATTAGCACTCAAAGGGTTAATGCATTAGGTTACTGTAGCTCCATGTGTAATACAGCTGCGCAGAAGCTCAAATGCCAAATTGTCTTTGTGTGATGCTCTAGCCTAGAGCCTGCATGTGTGCATTTCACTATATACTGTATGGCGGTCAGTTTTCATGGTAATGTTGATGTTTTTGTTATAATTTTCATGAGTACATAACTGTGACCCAAGTGTAATGGGCACCAGAGATAAAGCCACAACATTTAAAGTGACAGTTAGTTTTAAAACAAACCTAGTCTGGGCTTAAACTACAGTAAGTGCTACATAAAATCTAGTGGCCATAATCCTGGAACAAGAGACTATGGGCCAGATTCTCTAAGCTTCAACAGTGATAAAATGGAGAGTGATAAACAGCCAGCCAATCAGATCCTGCTGACATTTTTTCAAACACAGTCTGTGACATGGCAGGTAGGAGCTGATTGGCTGGCTGTTTATCACTCTCCATGTTATCACTTTTGAAGCTTAGAGAATCTGGCCCTATTACATTTGGGCCTATATGTCTTGTTGGTAGTTGCTTACATAGATATGTGTGAGCCATACTAGGATCTAGCAGAGCAATATGAGTTTGTCCTTTATGTAAAGCAGTGGTTCTCAACCTCGGTCCTTAGGACCCCCAACAGTACACGTTTTCCAGGTCTCCACACAGAATCACAGGTGAAATAATTAGCTCCACCTGTGATCTTTTAAAATGTGTCAGTGAATAATGAGTGCACCTTTGCACCTGCCAGGTGACATGGAAAACGTGCACTGTGTGGGTGGTCCTGAGGACCGAAGTTGAGAACCACTGATGTAAAGCCTACCTGGAAAATCAGGCTCTGTATATAAATTACAGTAGCGGGTTTACTGTCTGATGTAAAGGTTTCTGGTGTTTGAGAACAGGGCACTGTAAGCCTCTGGAGCTACTCCATGGACCCTACAGTGTCCAAGAAGGTCAGTGTATAAGCAGAGGCATCGCTGTTGCACCTGTGGTGTCACTTGATGAGGCGGTGTTGTAGTGTGTTTGCTTCTCCTCATGCTGGGCAACCCCTGGTCTCTCTCCCATTGCTCTCGCCAAGCTGGACAGCACCCAAGCCTCTCTCCCAAGTCCTGGCACAAGGAAAACAGTGTGGTCACTGCATCGGTGGCACCATCCCCATTTGGTGACACCAAAGTAGCAAAGCAGTTGTCACCCAGTGTGACCCATTGCAACGCACACACCCCTAGTGATGCTGCTATTTAGAAGTTAGATACAGATAGTTCAGCCTCATTTAGAGCCTTATTCTAGTTCACTCTTTCTGACAAAATCCTTCTGATAGACAAAACCATGTGCACTGCAGGTGGGGCAGATGTTACTTGTGCAGAGAGAGTTAGATTTGGGTGGGGTTTTACTTCAAAGTGAGATCTATATTGCAGTGTAAAAATAAAGCAGCCAGTATTTACCCTGCACAGAAACAAAATAACTCACCCAAATCTAACTCTCTCTGTACAAGTAACATCTGCACCCCTGCAGTGCACATGGTTTTGTCCACCTAAGAAGGATTTTGTCAGAAAGAGTGAACTAGAATAAGGCCCTTAGTACTGAGATGCTACTGGTCACCAACTTTGTAGTGTGTCACAGTACATTTGGGTATCTTTCTGTGTTCCTCCTAGCCACATTTCTGTCCTGTATGAAGAGGCAGAAATGGGATGCCAGGGCAGACAGCAAGTACAATGTACATACTCTGCGTGAATAAGAAACTATTTACTACAAGTAAATATTTTCATAGTAAAACAATAATCCACTGTATTTTATACGACATGACTGGATGTTTATATTTAAATAAAACATGGACATAGCAAAGATATACTCACATCTAGGAAATGAGGAGGTGCTGAAAGTAGACTCGCTTTTTTTTTTTCTTTTCCAACAAACTTCCCCCTATATCCTGTAGAAAATGATTTAGGAAAAAACATATCAAAGTGTCCGCATGGCATCCTGCGAGGAACTATTGGGGCAAGGGCTGAATGTTTGTATCAGGTTCCTTCAGGAACGGACATAAGGGAGAGTGCACGAGGCAGCACTGACAGCTAGCACTGGGGAACGGCGCCTCTGATGTAGAAAGAAGAAGGGGTCCCGGGACCCATGGGGAAGCGATTAGGGGGAGGTGAGAAATCTGAGTAAATATATCTGGTGAAAATGAATAAGGGAGGAAGCCAGACGAAAATGAAAACCGGACTTTAGGTCCCATGGTAATCCCTTAACATGCTGCAGGATACAACCATACAAAGTGTAAATCTAGCACAGTTGGTCTGCACAGCAACAGCGCCCAGAGAAGATAAGGCAAAGCATCTGGGATTATTGCTTGCTTTAGTTGCTGAAGCTGTTCTAAAGCTGGCCATACATCAGACTAATATCAGGCCCAAAAGCACGATTTTGAAGGGTTGTGCGATCGATTATGTGCACATCGGGAGGTATATCGGTGTTATGGGAGGGCCCACAGGTCGAGAGGTCACTCAACTGATTATCATATGTGTGCTGCACATATGATAAGCCGGGATGGATTGCGGTCATAAGCAGATTGTACTGTATGTGTTTTATAGCACATGTGATCGCTCATTCAATCGATGATACGGCCATCATACATCATGTGCAGGCCGTTCTAATGTTTGGCCAGCTTAAGGGGAACATTTATTAAGAGTTCTATCTCACATGGGATATTGTTATGGGCAACCAATAAGATACTATCTATTATCTTCTAGAAGGTGCTAAATAAATAAGATGTCGTTTCTTATAGGTTGTACATAGCAACATCCCATATAAAATAGGACTCCCATCTTAGTAAATTTCCCCCTAAAAGTCATTTCATTTGCCCATCATATCTATTAGGGGGGGTCAATATGTGACCCTGCAGTAAATGTTTCTTTTTTCCTTTCTTCAACTGTTCTAAGTTGAATTGGGATTCCACACATTTGTTTTATTTGTATAGCAACCTATTCAGGGGTATTCTTGTTGAGAATAGTGGTTTATATAGACCCATTTTCTGGTTTCAATTCAGTGTGACCAAATACAAGTGTATGATATCACATCATATGTGAGGACTTTGGGGTTTATTAAGATGGGAGTTTTATTGAAGATGGGATATTGCTATGGGCAACCAATCAGATTCTATCTATTATCTTCTGAAAGGTGCTAAATAAAGAAGTAGATTGTGATTGGCTACCATAGGCAGCATCCCATCTTTGGAAAATATGTGTGGTGCGCAATTCAACAGCGGCTGGCACAGGGCGGTCAAGCCCAAAAAGTACAATAGTAAAAACAAAAGAATAGTGCCTGCGCTGGCTGTACCAAATAATTGTACCAGACGTTTCTCAAAACATATATAACAATTTATTACACATAAAAAATATGATATAATATATAAAAATCACACTGTGCATGCAGGTACCTAGACATAAAGTCCAAGGGGATAGGTTTTAAATCACTGGGATAGCAATTGCGAACAATGAGTGGCTGAGATAAATGAAGGTGCTGACAAGGATTTATATTACCATCCTGGTCGGTCTGGTAGATGTTTGCTTGTCCAGACAATGGAATGACAGTCCAGCGGGTGCCCTATGTTTGCAAGGGCTCAGGCTCTCCACTTGGTATATGTGTCCTCTTGGAAACTGGGGAATTAGGGATCGAGCAGATATCCCAAAAGATGGAACTCCAGATTTCTCCAGGGAGGACGTCTGTAAGTGGTAAAAGGACTGTATAACGTAGTTTGGGGAGATTTCTTAGACCAGTTTTGGATGGATCCCGCTAGGGTGGTGAGTGGTGTCAGTCGCCAATTCTCAGCAGCACAAATGTGGGTATTTGGAAATATCCACATTTGTGCTGCTGAGAATTGGCAACTGACACCACTCACCACCCTAGCGGGATCCATCCAAAACTGGTCTAAGAAATCTCCCCAAACTACGTTATACAGTCATTTTCCCACTTACATGTTTTGAGAAACGCCTGGTACAATTATTTGGTACAGCCAGCGCAGGCACTATTCTTTTGTTTTTACTAGCATCCCATCTTTAATAGAACTCCCATCTTAGTAAATAAACTCCTTATTTCCTTTCAAACCTCTGGACTTTGGACAATGATTGGGATAGTATAATAGCCTGCAGAAGATAGGTCCTACTCATCCACAACAATGACAGGTAGGTGCTCTCCAGGGCCGCCAATAGGGGGGTGCTGTGGGTACAGCTGCCCCAGGCCCCGACCTCTGGAAAGGCCCGGACAGCTCATTTTGCCCTCTGAAAACCCCCCGACTGCCTCCGCTGCGCTCAGTGCGCTGTACAAAGCAGGTCCCGGAGCACAGGCTTATTCAACCCAGGACGTCGGTGGCCCATTAAAATGCTGCACCAGTTTTGAGCCAATCAGGACTCGAATACCGGCAGCCAATCAGAGCAGCTGCCTGTACACAAGCTCTGATTGGCTCACCGGCCGGGGCTGCATTTTAATTGGCCACCAGCATCCTGAGTTGAAGAAGATGTGCTCCGGGACCTCCGGGCTGCAGCTCAGCAGAAGAGGAGATGGGGGGAGCAGGAGCCAGGTTACGGTAAGTCAAGTGAGGAGGGGCTCGAGGCCCGGACTGGAAATGAGCCCCGGGCGCCAAAATTCCTGATGGCAGCCCTGGTGCTCTCTAGCTTCTACTATTTGAGGTCATCGCTATGCGTTTCTTTTGTATATTAAAAGTAAAAATAATAAAATTGAAATATATGGATACCCTCTTTTGTGGAGCCCTTGCAAAACAAAAAATCATGGTCCAGGGGTGTCTCTTCCCAACCTGGCATTCATAAAATCTGTGGCAACCACATTTGAAAGAGGGAGTAAATAATGCAGTTACTGTCTGGCAGACACCAGACAATATTACCAGGATGACAGACACCAAACTTTTTCTAAATATGGATGAAGGGCACTACATGCTCTATGACCCCATAATGATACTGACCTCTGCACAGGACTGAGGAACATCAGCAATGCTGTGAATAACTGGTCTACAACATGGACAAATGTACAGATTTAAGGACTGTACAAGCTGTTTTGAAACCCTTGCGCCTAACTTTATAAGATTAAATACAATGGGCCAGATGCACCAAGCTTCAAAGAGTGATAAAGTGGAGAGAGAGAGAAACTACCAGCCATGCAGCTCCTAAGTGTTATTTTTCAAACCCAGTCTGTAGCATGGAAGGAAGGAGCTGATTGGCTGGTAGTTTATCACTCTCCACTTTATCACAGTTTGAAGCTTGGTGCATGTGGGCCATTGCGTGATTGTACTTACTTTTTTATGATTTATTTTTGTCATGATACTTAGGGGGAAGATTTATCAAATCTTATAGTGCCCATAGACGGTGCGATAGGCACCGTGTATTTTGTAGTAGATCGCATCGCATGTGTTTTGAATGCGATGCAATGAGATGCAATGCAAACTAGTACGAAAAGTATGCGCAGCACATATTTTTTGTGCTGTACAATGGTATGTGCGCAGGAGCGGACCACCACATCACACCCATTAAACTGTACAGTGTATGGGCACCTATAGAGAGAGATGTCATTTCATCCCTCCCAACATTCCAATAGGTGTGCTCGTAAGGGGGCATGGCCTTATGTCCACTAGGCCATGCCACCTGGTGTAGGAAAAGTTGTGGGTGTGAACACATTGCATGACTCTGCTTCTTGTCACATTGTTAGCAAGCCAAGCACTCCGGCAGCAGTTGGACTGCAATCAGCCTCAACCAGGGCTGCCATCAAGGGAATACTATAGGGCAGTGGTTCCCAAACTGTGTGCCGTGGCTCCCTGGGGTGCCTTGGGACACATGCAGGGGTGCCGCGGCTTGGTGGTCTAGGACCAACTCAAATTATTAATGGTTAATTATTTATGAGCAAAACCAGTGCTGGTGGCTGCCAATCATAGAATGTGTACAAACAGAAGCAAATCCTGCCCTTTACCACATAACTGCCGCTAAGAATCACATATAAACCCAATCTAATTACATTTTTTGTGACCTAGGGGTGCCGTGAAAAAAAAATTCTGATTCTCTAGGGTGCCGTGAATCAAAAAAGATTGGGAACCTCTGCTATAGGGACATTTGTCCTGGACCCCACTGACACCTCTCTTGCTGTAAATAGCTGTATATAAATGTCATCAATGAAATGGCTACCCTCATGAGACTAAACTCATATATATAGCGTTTAGGCTAAATGTGTTTATCCTTGTTGGAGCCATATACCATAGGCCACACTTTGTACATGTAGAACAAGCCTCCTTGAGCCGTAGTTAAAAAATAGTATAACATTAGTTGTTATACAAACTTATACAACACTTACAAGGACTACAAGCTTGGAGTAAAATCCCTTTACCTTTACCTCACCATATGTAGTGCCACCATATTTTTTAAATATAGTTTGTATACACAAGTGCTTTTAAATCAAACTTTTGTTTCACTGGTGAACACTGGGGATAATTCAGACCCCATCGTACTGGACTGAATTTGGCACCGTTTCCGATGGTGGGGTCTGCACATGTGCATTTATAAAACTCAGTTCAGACTGACATTTATTACCGAATGGCAAAAAAAATCATTCAATGGGCGGCAAACATCGAATGATTTCTCTACCCTTTAGCCGCAAGCAAGGGGATGTGTTCTCGTACACAACCCCTTGCTTGCGGCTGAAGGGTAGAGACATCATTCGATGTTTGCTGCCCATTGAATGATTTTTTTGCCCATTCGGTAATAAATGTCAGTCTGAACTGGCAGCGGGGCACAAAGCTTTAAACAGGGCAGATGGTGGTGCTTACTTTTTCGCTAGGCTGCAAGTATTTGCAGTACTTATGTAATATCTGGGCTCCCGTTTTTCTTATGAGACCGCGTGTGCTCGCCAAGCTTTGGGCACGGTGGCTCGCTGCACTTGCCACACTATATAAAATCAACTCCATGCGTAGTTGGATAGTAGAGGTATGAAAAAATGGGGTGCATTTAACATGGGAGCCCAGATAATACATAAGTACCGTATTTGCAGCTTAGCAAACAGGTCCGAATCAGGCCCACTGTGTATGTACAGACACAGTGTAAACATTGGCCAGTCTTCAGATCCATTGCCTTCACAAGACAAGGAAAGTTATTGGAACACAACGTGGTCTTGTTGCCAATGTGGGGTACAAAGCTGGAACACAACGTGGTCTTGTTGCCAATGTGGGGTAGTATTGCTGTGAAATCTGGTGGTCTCAAAACATAAGGCAACTTCTCAAAGACTGCTTACCGTTTACATAGGAGTGTGGCATGCAGAAGGTGCATTTATGAAAGGATTAATGGATCTTTATTCTTCAGAGTTCTACCCCCCTTTAAGGAAAGACAAATTCAACCACATGTTCTTCTTCAAATGGCACGCCAAACTTAATTGAGCAACTAAAACCCAAAAGTTTAAAGATTCCTTAGAAAATAATGTTTTAGGTCTTCCTTAAGAGTGGAAGCCCTGATTGGCCATCATTGCATACTAACACTGTTTAATGTACACTTACTAGCAGGTAGCCTCCAATATACAGTATGTAATTTCGTTTTGTAGCTTGAGTTGCATAGATCCAACAGTCCTATTTTAAAATAATGGTACTTTTTTTTTGTTTTGTTTTTAAACGTTTGACTCATCGAAAAAAATTATATTAATTCTGTCCTAGAAATTAATTCAGTATCTGGGCCAAGCTTGAATTGCTGGCTACTATATTCTTGCTGGATGAATCGAGTCCATAAACAAAAAGAAGAAAAAAGTTCATAGCTTCTGTGTGGAACAAAGACATTGTCCAAGAGTGGGGGTGGATTATCAAATTGCCAGCAGCTTCTCCAATGTAGGAGTGGAGATCCCTGGGATGTTTCCTTACTCACAGCAGGTAGCTCATTGCTAAACAGGTCAACAGGAAACAAAAATATACTTCTCAGCGCATTTTGTAAGCTTATCGGAAAACAAGTCTCGTTTTTATTTTCATCTCTCCTTTTTAATGTAAGCTAACAATCATTTGTGTTATTAATATTTTATCTTATTAACATGTCTGATAGCCCTCTTCGGGTAATAGTTCCCTCTAATGTTGCACTTTGAAACAACAATATGATGAGTTAATGGATTTCATGGAAAACGGGAATTCTGTTAATTAACGTTAGAGGGGAAGTAAGTTTCACTTCCTTCTGATGTTTTGCAGATGCTTGCATTTAAGTAATTATTAATCAATGAAATAATAGTCTTTAGCAGCTTGGACTTTTTACTGTTCTTTAAATATTGATAGTCGCTGAAGCAAAGTATAAGCTAATTTATCAAAGGCAAAAAGTGCTATTGGTAATGTCACCAACAACATTCCTTATTTTAATCACTTCTCCATATACATGAAATGAGATATAGGTATAATGTCAACATTGACAATGTCATAATTTTAAAGTCAATATACGATGTTATTGAAATGTTGACAGTGAACATTCTGGATTGTACAGAATTTCAACATAGTCACAATGTTGACATCTAAAATGTTGACACAGACCAACAGCAGAGGATTAGGGATAGGCTACAATGGTAATGGTTAGAGTTAGGCTAGCGGTTGGGGTTAGACTACAGGAGGGGAGGCTAGGGTTAGGCTACCAGTTGGGAAGTTAGGGTTAGGCTTCAGTACGGCAGGTTAAGGTTAGGCTACAGGAGGGGAGGCTAGGGTGAGGCTACAGCTTGGGAAGTTAGGGTTAGGCTACAGGTGGGGAAGTTAGGGTTTGGCTACAGGAGGGGAGGCTAGGGTTAGGCTACAATAGGGGAGGTTAGGGTTAGGCTACAGGTGTGGAAGTTAGGGTTAGGCTACAGTAGGTGAGGTTACGGTTAGGCTACAGTAGGGGAGGTTTCGGTTAGGGTACAGGAGGGAAGATTGGGGTTAGGCTACAGTAGGGGAGTTTACGGTAAGGCTACAGGAGGGAATGATAGGGTTAGGCTACAGTAGGGAAGGTTATGGTTAGGCTACTGGAGGGTAGGTTAGGGTTAGGCTACAGTGTCCTGTCCCCTGATGCAACTCTTTACTTACTTACTTACCATGTACTTGTCCTAAATTTTCTTGTACTAAAATTCTCGATTTGTTTTTTTGCTCAGTGTATTGTTATGCGCTGTGGAACCCTTGTGCCAAATAAACGATAAGAATAATGTGGTCATTGCTGATAAACAGGGCTTACAATGGTCCTGGAGAGGTGATGGAACTCATTTATCTCTGCCACTTAATTCCTCCACCTCCCCCTTCAGGCAGAACCAGGGCCAGTGGTAGGGTTTTTGGCACCCCCTGCAAACTATAATGCTTTACTGTTAGAATAACTTTGCACAGCCAAGAACTAGTTCCACCTCACCATTACAGGTGGTGAAACTCAGTTCCATCCTGTCCCCCTCTCAGTTTAACCCCTGCTGATAAAGTATACCAAGTCTGATGATGATAATATTGCTATCTTCAACTGTAAACTCCAGTGGTATTATTCCACTGACTTCAGGTAGCGGCCAATTCTCCACCTGGATGCTTAATTAACATTTATCTTAAGCCCCATACACACTAGCTGACGGGGTTGTGGCCATTATAGTTAACCATATTGGCCATGGGTGACCGATATTGTGCATCCACACTGAACAATATTGTCCGACAACGTTGGGCCCGCTAACCATGCAGGTCACTTGGCTATATTGCAAAATTGACCTGAATGTTTGGTAGTTAGCAATCATCGTCAATGACATGCAGGAGGGCACATCGTTAATGATATTGATTGTCCACACTAGATGATATTGTGAACAATATCACTCAGAAGCCCCTTTCCGAGTGATATTGTTACCAATATCGCCTAGTGTGTATGGGGCTTAAGGTGTACTTGTCTTTTAACAATGCAATACCTGTTCTATTATTACCATCTTCAAAATAGAAGAACTTTTTCAAATTATCCATTTTTTTTTACTGGAAGGCTGGCAGGATCGGCTTGGACTCATAGTTCCACAACAGCTGCAGTCACGTATTGCTTTGAAATTAATTGAAAGTAATTATGGGGGAAATTTACTAAAGGAAATTTGTAAAAAATAGGTATATTTGTATCCAGAAATACACTTATTTTTGACATTTACTATCCCGAAAATACAGCAATTCGTAGTCGTATTGATGTGCTATCAATACGAATATGAATTGCCGTATTTTCGTGATAGTAAATGTCAAAAATAAGTGTATTTCTGGATACAAATACACCAATTTTTTACAAATTTCCATTAGTAAATTTCCCCCTATATCACTAAATTATATATTTGTCTGTATTATAAGTTTATGTGCCTTTCATAGGACAGAAGTAAAAGTGTATTTGAAAATGAGGTTGATGTGTTTTTAAATCCTTATTGTAAACAAATACTTCCAAGGCGCAAACTGTGCTTTATTCAGTACTCCTGCTGCAGAGTGTTGCAGAGTATATCTGAAGAACAGAAGATCAGTATCATCAAAGGTTAATTGTACAGTCCCCATAGGATGTTCAAAGATATCAGAGATCTTATACACTACAGTTGTGAGCGAAGCTTGATGTGTACAGCCCTCTGCACTCTGTGCTGCTTTGTTTATTTAGCATAATACAGGAGGTGGTTCAGGTGTGCTGGAATGGTAGAAAGATCTTGAAATAAAGCTTTAAGCAGTGCCCCCCTCCACCTCCTTGCACGCTCTTATCTGAGGCTCAAGGCGCCAGGCGTGGAGGAACGCACAAAAGCAAGAGTGAAAAATCAGAGAGTGGCCAACCGACAACTAATATTTGACTTTGTGAAAAGTAAACTAATAAAAAGCCTCCCAGGTCTGCACCACACGTGTTTACCGAAACCTTTGCATGGTTTGAGTAATGAACTGTGTGGAAACCGCACGTCACTGCTTGGGTGAAAACAGTGAATTATGAGAAGTAGCAATAAAGACATGACTGCTTCACACTAATAAAGGCAATTATTACTGGGACCCTAGCTGTGTCACTGCATGCCTTTCTCTATCTTACTTCAATATATAGTCATTCCATATAAAACTTGAAGTGAATCGGTCACCTAGACACAGAGGTGGTAGCTTAACAAATATCCTTCAATTTAATTGTTAGAGACTGAATATAAAATAGCCGCAGATAGAAAATCTAATCCAACAAAATTCTAGTTATATAAACGGGAAACGGTTAAGGAAGGAAAATATTGGGAAAATTAGTCTGTGTGGCGCTCGCACGGGGGGAGGGGGGGTGGGGGTGGTGGCATGTCCAGGTGTTTTCAGGGAGGGTGTGTGACATCAGCTTCACCCTCCATCTCCCTGTTTCTGTTGCAGAATTGTAGAAGGGTCAGCACACTTGCATAGACTGGGGAAAACATTAGATTTTCATGAGTGAGTTGTGATTTGATTTGCAGACCAGCGATCCATTCATAAGTCATTTGCAGACTTGCACATTGCAGGTTTTTTCCTTCTGTTTGGGCAGTGGCTATCTAATCACAGTCCTATACAAATTCATATATAGCAGCAATAAGGACTGAATCAGGCCCATTGGGTGGGGGTCCTTTCAAAATTTTTCCATGAGCCCCATAAAGTTCTACCTATGACCCTTTGTCTCTAGCAGCTATGATGGCGCTGCTGCAAGCTGGAAGGCTGCCCAGGTCCAGAGTGTCCAATTAGTGCTCTCGGGGCTGGTTCGGGCAGGCTTTCAAAGGTGGGGTTCAGGTGATAAGCAGTGGGGTGATCTCACTGACGCATTGTGCCTTAACAGCACTCTGATTATATGTGTATATTTGCAGTGTTCATTTATGTTTTTAAATGCATGTTGTCCCGTGTAGTTTATGTATTTTTATTGAAATTCTATATAAATTGTGGTGAGTCAATCCAATGGTATTTTTTATTTTATGTCATGGTCTGAGCACTTCTTTTGTTTTCCAGGCATAATAGAAGCCCTATAAAGCACCCCCGATCTGAAGATGGAGTTGCCCACCGCATCCAATCCCTGGAAAGTAAGTATTGCATTCCGGGCTTGATGTATATGCGGAATGCGGCTATTTACCATTTCCATCAAATACACCATTTGCTGGATATATTTTAACACTGGCTTTTGTCATTACATAATAACATAAATATGCTCACACATGAAGAACTGGTACTTGCCCAAAGGGGTGAAATCATGGCAGTTGAAATCATGATGTCAACAGTGGCATCATGATGTGTTCAGAATCCTGACAGATCCGTGTAAGTGTTTTAACCTTAACCTTGACCCTAACCCACCCCTCCAGCAGCCTAACGCTAATACACACATACACAAACCACACAGAGTAATCATCCCGTTACAAACCACAACCCCTGTACTTACCTTCAGGATGCAACAGGATTCTGCTGTCAGTATTGTGACTGTCCGAATCCTGACCACATCTCGTCTAAAGGGTCTAATATATTTTGAGTTCTGATCTTGAGAAAATGAGATGCCTTGGTGGGCCAGGGGTGCTACTATTATGGTGTTTGGACCACTTTCATTCTACCACTGTACGCCTTCTCCTCTGAAAAATGTCTCAAAGGCCCCACCACCACTTTGGGTGACAACCACTGCCATATACTACTCATGGAGAGAAGTATAATGCTCTGCATTAAAACACAGGCCAATGCTGGAAGAAACAATAGGATGGTGAATTATAATTGAATTTAATACAGCATAATAACATTTTTATTTAAAATAATAGCGGAAGGTGGTACAGCACTATACAAAAGGTGATAAGGTGTGGTTGGTACCCACAGCTAGAATTTGGAGGTTACACTTGGCTCAAACAAATGTATCTGTTACTTTTATTTCCACATTGTATATATTATCTATTTATCTATATATATATATATATATATAGCATCATGTACGGCGGCACTCAGGTAAACAGACACGGAACTCAGTTGCTGGATCAGTGGCTTAGATCCAGCAACTGAGTTCCGACTCTGTTTACCTGAGTGCCGCCGTACATGATGCTTTATCTTGGAGAGCTGTCTCCTTAAATTTGGAAGGCAACAGGGACCATATGCCTGGGTATAGAGAGTGCCAATTCCTCGTACCGTATATATATATATATATATATATATATATATATATGATATATGATCTGAACACTGCGTGAATTGTCCAGTTATTTATCTGAGTGCCGCCATCCTCACGATAGATAGATAGATATATATATATAGAGAGAGATAATATATATATATATATATATATATATAGTACTTTGAAAAAGACAGCGTCACTCCAGGGGACTTGTTAGAAACTTTTATATGGCAATAGCGGTAGATAACATGACCATCACAACCAGTCCACCGACGTTTCAATGTCCGCAGACATTTTCCTCAAGGTGTGGTGTGTGGTGACAGGTAGCAATACATAATAACATGGTTTTATAGGTACTCACCATTCCTGATGATTCTGACCGGCGGCCGGGTGCGCCGATCACACACCCCCGGATATGAGGCATGAGAGGCGCTGACAGCTTCCTCTGAGTGTCCGTTGCTGGGATACGCGTCAGACCAGAGGCGCTGTCCCCAGCCGCCAATCACAATCTACCATACGGAGCACGATACATGGACGCACTGATACCTGTAGAAATCACAGGTTATGCTCAGTATAAACATCAACAGCCATGAATAAACAGTTAAGCCAATACTGGTGAGAATAATAGGTACATTTAAATCATCATTACATATGGCTTGTGTTATGAGAACACTGGATCGTGCATTAAGAGTCCACCGGTGTTATAACGAATGGTTAATATAGGATACTCCAATTAAATCTCTCGTTCAGACCTTGTGGTCTCACAGTCTGTAATCTATGGATCCATCTAGCCTCCAATTTCAACAGCGATCCATCTCTATCTCCTCCACGGCGGTACGGGGGGATGTGATCTATAAGTATAAATTTGATGTCTGACACTGTATGTCCCTTGTCCAGGTAGTGTCTGGCTACTGGTTGGTCGGCTTTACCTGAGCGGATTGCTAGGTTGATCGCCGATCTATGTAGTGCCATTCTGTCCCTTATCGTACGGATTGTTTTGCCGACATAGAATAGTTGGCAGGGGCAAAATAGGAGATAAATCACGTGAGTCAATTGGCATGTCAAAACCTGTTTGATGTGAATGATGGACTCAGTATGTGGGTGTTTGAAAGACCTGCACACGACCAGATTTTTGCATGTCATGCAATTGAGGCATCGATAGCATCCCGGGGTTTTTTTCAAAAACGACGTATCGGCCCTATCCACTCTATCGAATCCAGTTATATCGGTATGGACCACTTGATCTTTGATATTACGTCCACGTGTATAGCACGACATTGGACGTGCAGATTTGAAGCATGGAAGTGTGTGGTCGGATTTGACGATCGGCCATAATGCCTTAGTGGCTCGCTGAACGATGGGGCTGGAACTTGAAAATTGCTGTTTCCACGGGATGATATTTTTATTCACCCGCTCTTTAGTGGATAATAAAGTTTGTCGTGGAGTAGACAAAACCTCTTGTTGTTGGGTGCGTAAAGTTCTTAAATTATAGCCTCTTTCTGTGAAGCGCTGTACAACCTGATTGGTCCCCTCAATGGCTCCTTCATGGGTGCTTGCTATTCTTGCTACCCGCATCAGTTGTGATTTGGGGAGACCTTTCTTTAACGGTTTTGGATGATGGCTAGAAGCCAATAATAGGTTGTTGCGGTCAGTCTCTTTCGAATATACTTGTGTCCAGATCAGACCATCGTTCAGGTTGACCTGCACATCCAAATAGTTGATCCTGTGTTGCTGTATGTTATAAGTGTATTTTATAGGGCTATCGCTGAGATTGATGGCCGCTATATGATCTTCCAACACTTTGGTAGGCCCTGACCACAGACAGAACAAATCGTCGATGAATCTTACAAAGAAAATTATATGATGTTTAATCAGTGGATTACACAAGAACTTCTCTTTTTCTTCTGAGAACATGAAAATATTGGCCAGGCTCGGTGCCACTGGGCTACCCATGGCACACCCGTTGTTCTGCTGGTAGTAAGTGCCATTGTATAGGAAATAATTCCTTTCCAGGGTCAGCCGTAGTAATTGTAAAAAAAGGTCGTGATCAACATCTTGGATACTGCAATCTCTCATGAACTGCGCTACTGCTGCTACACCTGCCACCTGAGGAATTGAGGTGTACAGGCTATTGACGTCCAGTGTTATCAACACTGTGTCGGCTGGAATAGATGTTAAAGATTGTTATCGTAGCAAAAAGGCCGTGGTATCCTTGATGAATGTTTGTTGTTTTTGGACCCAAGGCTGTAAAACAATGTCCAAAAATTTAGAAACTGGCTGGTATAGGGAATTATTTGCGCTGATAATGGGGCGACCTGGGGGTCCGTACGATAAGGGACAGAATGGCACTACATAGATCGGCGATCAACCTAGCAATCCGCTCAGGTAAAGCCGACCAACCAGTAGCCAGACACTACCTGGACAAGGGACATACGGTGTCAGACATCAAATTTATACTTATAGATCACATCCCCCCGTACCGCCGTGGAGGAGATAGAGATGGATCGCTGTTGAAATTGGAGGCTAGATGGATCCATAGATTACAGACTGTGAGACCACAAGGTCTGAACGAGAGATTTAATTGGAGTATCCTATATTAACCATTCGTTATAACACCGGTGGACTCTTAATGCACGATCCAGTGTTCTCATAACACAAGCCATATGTAATGATGATTTAAATGTACCTATTATTCTCACCAGTATTGGCTTAACTGTTTATTCATGGCTGTTGATGTTTATACTGAGCATAACCTGTGATTTCTACAGGTATCAGTGCATCCATGTATCGTGCTCCGTATGGTAGATTGTGATTGGCGGCTGGGGACAGCGCCTCTGGTCTGACGCGTATCCCAGCAACGGACACTCAGAGGAAGCTGTCAGCGCCTCTCATGCCTCATATCCGGGGGTGTGTGATCGGCGCACCCGGCCGCCGGTCAGAATCATCAGGAATGGTGAGTACCTATAAAACCATGTTATTATGTATTGCTACCTGTCACCACACACCACACCTTGAGGAAAATGTCTGCGGACATTGAAACGTCGGTGGACTGGTTGTGATGGTCATGTTATCTACCGCTATTGCCATATAAAAGTTTCTAACAAGTCCCCTGGAGTGACGCTGTCTTTTTCAAAGTACTTCATTTTCATCAGAAGGCACCCAGGGGCAACTACCATCCGCAGCAGCTGAGTGCCGGCTCAAACCCCACGTCTACCTACAAGGGTCTACCCAGCAGGGAGACTCGCCCGGAGCAAGGCACCGCATAGCAGTTTTCTGCTAGCTTTAACTATTCCACCACCTATATATACCAAGGAGCACGAAATGGAGACACAAGCTAACACTGGATGCCGCACCATGCCGTCCACGAGAGGTGTCTCACATAGTTATAATGAGGCTGAGGCCCAGCGTATACTCCTTCAGTACACAGATGATGAATTATCTATGGAAACATCGATTGAAGATTTGGGCCACCAAATGCTACAATTAAGGAAGCGGGAGGTCGACTACCTCCTTCACGGGTCGTCACTATCAAAGTATTACCGTGAACAGATGATCCCTCGCGGGTTCCGGGTCCGCAACATGCCGACCATCGGCCGATTCAACCCAGAATTCTGCACCAAATGGGTGGGAATCCTAAACAAGTGTAGTAGTGATTTAATGCTACTAGTAATCGAAGAGTCATCGAGAGAATTACGTATCACCAAAGAAAAAATCGCAGCTCTGGAAAGCACCTTTGACATCCCTCAGATACAGATCGATAATCCCGAATGGCTAAGTAATTTAACAACCAAAGTGGAAATATATAAAAAAGAGCTTCAGAAGTTTAAAGCCAACAAATATTCCATTGTCACCCGCGATTATGAGGATAACAAGGTCTATAGGTGGCTTATGGGCGGTGAACCCACTACGCAATTCCCCAATCGTAAAGGAGGTAACTACCGACGTAGAAGGCAGAACTAGACCAGAGAAACCGCTACATCCAATTCGGACAGCGACTTCAGAACCCGTGACTCTGATGATACCCAGCACAGTGGGGCAGTCCCTTTAGAGGGGGCAACCCTTGCAAATCAAAAAAGAGGCAGAGGACGCCCGCCCGTAGGGGGCGCCAGAACGAGAGGGCAGCGCGAGCTAAAGGCGCTGATGCGAACATAATTTATAACCTCTCTTCCCACCAACTAACTCCTGCTGAAACATCGGTGCTTAACAAGGGTTTGTCTTTCATCCCCACAAACCCACACAACGAATTGCAATGGCAAGTAGATCGCCACCGATTTGACCGGAATCTTCGCCTTCGTGAACACTTCCAGCATAACTCTACCGATCCGAAAGAATCCCCATTTCAAGATTTCATCAGATCCAGAACTAAGTCTAATTTTGATCCCTCTTCTACGAACACCTCCTTACCTACCTTCTCAAGGCTAATTAATGAAGCTGTCAATAAATACAATTCAGCAGCTCCCCCGGCGCATTACAATTTATCCAAAGAAGAACGCCAGGCGCTGAGTTCACTAGCCAATTACCGCCATATTATCATAAGGCCGGCGGACAAAGGAGGGGCTATAGTGGTCCAAGACCCAGTGGCTTACATGGAAGAACTGGAGGGCCAATTAGGCGATAGTCACACATATACAAGACTGACCAATGACCCAACTAGAGCATATAAAAGAGAATTGGACCATATACTGCAAACAGCAGTCTCTGCTAAACTCCTAGATCCAGCTCTAGTAAAAGCGTTAAGTCAAGATCATCCAGTAACCCCAATAATTTACACAGTGCCTAAGATACACAAGAACCTCTCCATACCCCCAGGTCGCCCCATTATCAGCGCGAATAATTCCCTATACCAGCCAGTTTCTAAATTTTTGGACATTGTTTTACAGCCTTGGGTCCAAAAACAACAAACATTCATCAAGGATACCACGGCCTTTTTGCTACGATTACAATCTTTAACATCTATTCCAGCCGACACAGTGTTGATAACACTGGACGTCAATAGCCTGTACACCTCAATTCCTCAGGTGGCAGGTGTAGCAGCAGTAGCGCAGTTCATGAGAGATTGCAGTATCCAAGATGTTGATCACGACCTTTTTTTACAATTACTACGGCTGACCCTGGAAAGGAATTATTTCCTATACAATGGCACTTACTACCAGCAGAACAACGGGTGTGCCATGGGTAGCCCAGTGGCACCGAGCCTGGCCAATATTTTCATGTTCTCAGAAGAAAAAGAGAAGTTCTTGTGTAATCCACTGATTAAACATCATATAATTTTCTTTGTAAGATTCATCGACGATTTGTTCTGTCTGTGGTCAGGGCCTACCAAAGTGTTGGAAGATCATATAGCGGCCATCAATCTCAGCGATAGCCCTATAAAATACACTTATAACATACAGCAACACAGGATCAACTATTTGGATGTGCAGGTCAACCTGAACGATGGTCTGATCTGGACACAAGTATATTCGAAAGAGACTGACCGCAACAACCTATTATTGGCTTCTAGCCATCATCCAAAACCGTTAAAGAAAGGTCTCCCCAAATCACAACTGATGCGGGTAGCAAGAATAGCAAGCACCCATGAAGGAGCCATTGAGGGGACCAATCAGGTTAAACAGCGCTTCACAGAAAGAGGCTATAATTTAAGAACTTTACGCACCCAACAACAAGAGGTTTTGTCTACTCCACGACAAACTTTATTATCCACTAAAGAGCGGGTGAATAAAAATATCATCCCGTGGAAACAACAATTTTCAAGTTCCAGCCCCATCGTTCAGCGAGCCACTAAGGCATTATGGCCGATCGTCAAATCCGACCACACACTTCCATGCTTCAAATCTGCACGTCCAATGTCGTGCTATACACGTGGACGTAATATCAAAGATCAAGTGGTCCATACCGATATAACTGGATTCGATAGAGTGGATAGGGCCGATACGTCGTTTTTGAAAAAAAACCCGGGATGCTATCGATGCCTCAATTGCATGACATGCAAAAATCTGGTCGTGTGCAGGTCTTTCAAACACCCACATACTGAGTCCATCATTCACATCAAACAGGTTTTGACATGCCAATTGACTCACGTGATTTATCTCCTATTTTGCCCCTGCCAACTATTCTATGTCGGCAAAACAATCCGTACGATAAGGGACAGAATGGCACTACATAGATCGGCGATCAACCTAGCAATCCGCTCAGGTAAAGCCGACCAACCAGTAGCCAGACACTACCTGGACAAGGGACATACGGTGTCAGACATCAAATTTATACTTATAGATCACATCCCCCCGTACCGCCGTGGAGGAGATAGAGATGGATCGCTGTTGAAATTGGAGGCTAGATGGATCCATAGATTACAGACTGTGAGACCACAAGGTCTGAACGAGAGATTTAATTGGAGTATCCTATATTAACCATTCGTTATAACACCGGTGGACTCTTAATGCACGATCCAGTGTTCTCATAACACAAGCCATATGTAATGATGATTTAAATGTACCTATTATTCTCACCAGTATTGGCTTAACTGTTTATTCATGGCTGTTGATGTTTATACTGAGCATAACCTGTGATTTCTACAGGTATCAGTGCATCCATGTATCGTGCTCCGTATGGTAGATTGTGATTGGCGGCTGGGGACAGCGCCTCTGGTCTGACGCGTATCCCAGCAACGGACACTCAGAGGAAGCTGTCAGCGCCTCTCATGCCTCATATCCGGGGGTGTGTGATCGGCGCACCCGGCCGCCGGTCAGAATCATCAGGAATGGTGAGTACCTATAAAACCATGTTATTATGTATTGCTACCTGTCACCACACACCACACCTTGAGGAAAATGTCTGCGGACATTGAAACGTCGGTGGACTGGTTGTGATGGTCATGTTATCTACCGCTATTGCCATATAAAAGTTTCTAACAAGTCCCCTGGAGTGACGCTGTCTTTTTCAAAGTACTTCATTTTCATCAGAAGGCACCCGGGGCAACTACCATCCGCAGCAGCTGAGTGCCGGCTCAAACCCCACGTCTATATATATATATATATATATATACAGTATACTGGTATTGCTGCATTTTTGTATATTTGGTGGAGTTACTTTTCTGTTTTCATTTGGTTTTCCACAGTGGGACATATGTGACTTGATAGTAACAAATTAATATGAAAGTTGTAGAAATTTGATTACAATGTTGTAACACATTGTTGCTTTATTCATAAGTAGGCTTCAAGTACATCTCATAAGGCAGATCCGCAATAAATGACACACTGTACAAAGGTTAAAAGGTATCCAAGTTTACAGCTGTTGACTGTCACATACAATTTTCTCTCTGTGCAATAATTCACATATATGTACAAAAAAGTAATTATGGCAGGGCAATAGTCTGCAAATTATCAGCGTACACAAAGTGTGCAGAAATCATATAAACGGGTTCTTCTTGACAGCTTAGCAGGTGGATATGTTCAGTATTCCTCTGCTCCATTGAGCTTATATCACCTTTGCTGTGGGCACATACTGTATATGCTCTGTATGGGTTGCATGGAGTCACTTCCCAGGAGAGATTATATGGACCAATTTTCATCTTTCATTTTTGTCAGCTCAAAGTTCTCTTCCTATGCTCAGTTCCAATATTATGGTAGAAAGCAGAAACTGAATCAACACTGACCTATTTAAGCGTTTTAGGATCCTCATAAAACTCGGAATTTTCGGCTCTAGAATCCAAGAATAACATTTTCAATATGTTCTCCGGAGCCACGTCTTTAATATAAGGAATGTTTAAAACACACATACTTTTTAACTCATCTCGTCCCAGAGGAAAACCATCACAAATAAACATTGTTTGTCAAACTGTGCGGAAGAGGAGGGGACTGAAGCTACTGCACACCAATGGAAGGCTGCGGACCATTTCTATGATCATATGAATGCTTAGTGGACTCATGCACTACTATGTCATGAGCGCATTGTATAATTCACTTACTTTAGTCAACTGATTTAACCCTTTGAGTGCCAAGTGAATTTATCAAAATAGGTGTGAAAATTGCCAAGCAAACATATTTATTCATCATAATGACCTGTAATGTTTACCTTAAATAGGAAATATAATCGGATAAAACAGATCGGATCTGTTTTGTCGAGATCCACCTTCAATGCTGTTGGAAACAAACAGCATTGAATAGGCAGCGGGAGCTATTTCCCCTGTCGGAAATAGCAGCCGGAATTAAATAGCCCCCATAGTGCGCATATATTGCACAATGAGAACCCTATTCACTATCACAGATATCTCCTGCTTACCTTACACTCCCGCTCAGGCCTGGTGTCCCTATACACTGGTATGGACTCCTCATTCATCAAGCTCTAAAAATACAATATTTTGAGAGCTTGACTGCGAGAGCATTCGCCACCTGCAGATTGCGAATGCTCCTGCACCCCTGCTGCTTACCTATGGGAAGCAGTCCCAAATTGTAAACATGGAACCTTCTGGATCCCTCCGCCCCAGCTTCTTTCACTGGATGCTGGCGCTCTTTGTGCCTGTGTGGACCCTAGTTCGCGAAAGCACACAAGTATTAGCACTGCAAAAATATTTCACTGCTGTGAAAATTGTGGAGAAAGTGGATTTTTAGATCACTTGTCTCTGCTCCAGGGCAATAATAAATTGCTCTGGCATTTGCGGTGAGTCGGAATGTTCATTTTCGGGGGTCACCCGGCCACCGATAATTAACATGATGAATATGCCACAGAGAACCTTATGGAATCACTTATTAAAGTGATATATTGGAGGCGTTCGGTGATGGTTTCCTAACTCTTTCTTTTAATCTTCTAACCTGGTTCTGGACTTGCTGCACTTTGGTTGTAGTCCAGGTAATATTTAGAGAGCAGTTCAGAGCTGGTGAAATAGGGCAGTGTGTAATAGCTTACTTTTTTATTGTTGTGGGGTTTTTTATTGTTTTGTTAGCACTATTTAGAAATTCACATTGCTGTGCTTCTATAGTCACACCACTGGAAAGAAGCAGAGGCGTAACTAATATTGTGGCGCCCCCCCCCCCCCCCCCCCCCGCCAAAAAATTACCTTACCCCTCCGCATGCCCCTGCCGCCGGCCCCGCATTCAGTCCGGCACCGCAGATAGCCTCCGGGCTCCGTCTCCTGCAGTAATGAAAAATGACACGACAAAATGGCTGCCCCCGTACAGCAGACAGTTTTTTAGGGATGTTAGAGGAGGCGGCGGCCTCCTCTAGCATCCTTAAAAACTGTCTGCTATTAGGGGGCAGCCATTTTGTCGTGTCATTTTTCATTACTGCAGGAGACGGAGCCTGGAGGCTATCTGCGGTGCCGGACTGAATGCGGTGGCGGCGGCATGCGGAGGGGTAAGGGGGGGTCTGACCAGAGTGCCAGGGCACCGGGGGCGCCCCGCTGGCGCTTGCTTTCCCAAGCAGCCGCGGTGGCTGCCTTACGGTAGCTGCGCCTCTGGAAAGAAGTCCTTATGCTGAACCTCACTGTGATGTCAGCCACATATATACTGTATGTAAGGTTGCATCAAATACATAAAGCAACAGTAATTCAACACTCGGTTGAAAAACCCCAGAGCGCTTTACATACAAGCCGCTACCTTAAAAGCAGCTGCTAATTAGGGAATGGTCAGTCCCCTGATAGACAATATAAAAAACAGAAAAGGAAGCAGCGCTTAAAATTATAGAATTGGGTGAATCAATTGTAATAAAAAATACTTTTAACAAAACATAATAAACAATGTAAACCAATGAAATTTATAAGTAAAAAACCGCAGCAGAAGTTTCCAGATCCCGTAAATGGATAAAAATGACCCAAAATATATTGGGGGAAATTTACTAAGAATACGAATATGATTTTTCGTATTCGTATTCTTAATACGAATGAATACGACTGCATTCGGCTGTTTTAGTAAATTAGGAATCACCATTCTTTTGTAACTACAAATACAAATGTGCCATAAATAGGATTTTTGGCATAGTAATTGCCTAAAATACAAATACGCCTTAAAAATTCGTATTTTACTATGAAAATACGAATTTTTTAGGCGTATTTGCCTTTGTAAATTTCCACAATAGCAGCAGTCCCAGTTTTTAGTGGAGTCCACAGGACATGATTTGTCCTGGAAGCTGTCCAAGGGAGTGGCAATTTGATGACTGCAGCCCACCTACAACCTCGCAGCAGATTGTGGGCCTTATTCTAGTTCACTCTTTCTGACAAATTCCTTCTTAGATGGACAAAACCATGTGCACTGCAGGGGGGAAGATGTATACATACACAAGGCATGTCCAAACTGTGGCCCTTCAGCTGTGGTTTAACTACACATCCCAGCATGCCTTGCCATAGTTTTAGCATTCCCTAATAGCAAAACTGCGGCAAGGCATGATGGGACTTGTAGTATATATATACTTTGAATTTAATCTTGCATTTTTTGCTGCAGGATAATAAAGTCTCTGCATTTGTTTTCTAAAGGATATAGTATATATAATGTGTTTCACACAGCTGCTTTATATTAAAACAAAACACCAAATACTAAGTCCATCTCATTTGTTTAAATAGGTTAAACCATATGCTTGCTTTTATATTTTATTATTTATTTAGGTATATTTATTTATGAATTGCTCATTGAAATAAGTAAGATATTTAGCCAGACTGTTATTGTAGTAATGGTCTTCAGTTGAAAAACACTGTGTTCTGTGAGGTTAGTGGAACAACATGAGTTTATTGAGCAGGTTGCTAAGCTCCTAGTTCCATTTTAGCTTCAAGGGATGATAAACTTCTTAGGCTGAAACTCCACAGCTTGATTAAAATGTTTCACTGCAGTCATTTTACTTCCAAGAAGTAGATTTCCGGACATTCAATAAATAAATTGACCTGTGTGCTTGGTAATTGTACAATCTTAAGATGTATGTATTTGTTATTCAACCCAAGGATGTCAGTGTTCTTGTAGACCTCCAAATAGTCCATTCAGTCAAAGGATGACTTGGGTAACAGATTGCAGGATAAATTCCTCAAGATGAATTCCTCTGTAAGTGTACTTAACCTGGGCAATAAAAAGAGAGATAAATAATCAGAAAAGTACAGTTTGTAACGATTTTCACTGTAGCATGGGCTGGCTGTAAACCATTCATAACAAAATACGATACTTCCTCATCTTTGCGGCCACCGATATGCCAGTAACGTTAGCCGCTACCCAGAATGTCCCCTCGCGAGCTTGCTTCACTCACCACGCTTTGGGCTCTGATTACTAAAGGTAATACATAGTTGCATGGACACAGGAGGGTGACATGGACCCAGGGTGGTGGTGTGGACCCAGGGTGGTACAGTACATAAGTGCCGCAGCGTAAGCGGTGGCCGCTCGTAAGTTCCGTAACGTAAGCAGTGGCTGCAAAGATGAGAATGTACCCAAAATACTTTACATAGATCAATATAGTCTGCTTTGTATCACTGCTTTGTATTACAGATGGAGCCCCTCTCTTCTTTCAGTGACTCCATCAGACTGGGACGCGCGTGCGTCTCACATGCATCCCAGTCGCTAGGTGGAGGGACCCTGCCCATCTCTGCTTCAAGGAGATGGGCAGGGTAAGGGGGGGGGGGGTTGCAGGTAGGTGGGGGCAGACATTGGAATGGGGCGGTGAGGCGGCGGGCACCTGGAGAGAGCTCTGTCGGAATGAGGTGTCCATGCGCCTGGTGCGGGCGCGCCCCCTTCCGACTGCGCCAGCCCCTGCAAAGATAAGACGGGCTCCATCTGTACATACAGTAGCTCAAATATCTTCTTCTTTTTGTGTGCTATAATATCTCATTTAACAACAAACTTTTACATATTTGTTTTTATTATTTTATTTTTAATCAATGACCAAAACAGGTGGGTGGTGCAAATGCTTTCTTCTGGGATGACTTTTTTCAGTTATTGTTTGCTCATTCCTTTAACAACAGTTGGTCAGATATGACCTCAAAGTTCAAGGATCCCTTTAAGAGAAGCTTTCATTATCCCGCAAACCCATCCATATGGGTATGAAAAGGTCGGTGGACGCGTACCGCCGCCCCTCGCGGGCTTGCTGCGCTCGCCACGCTTCGGGTTGATGTTGATAGTGCTGTGGCGTTAACAATGGGGGGGCATTTAACATACTTATTACCCATCAGGGTGGGGATACAATTAAAAATCGGGTCTGCCAGGGCATTTAACATTGAAATCGTGTCGCGTCGCATGCCATTATAATGGCATGCGATGCAACGCGATATTAAAATTGTACACTGTTCCCGGGAAAAGCCTCAAATCGAGTCCATCGCATGCCATGACATACCATCGCATACATTAATTATTGGTATGCGATGCGACACGATGGGCGCCTTGATACTACACAAGTACCCATTTTTCTATATTAAGAAAGGAATATTAATTAAATGGCCTTGGCAGTGTGAGAATAGAAGACAACCATGTGTAGTTTGTCCACACACTTTCATACTTTTTATGTGCAAGATGCCTGTGATAAAACAAATGTCATTATTATACTGTATATCGATATATATTTTAAAAGGCCACATAGGGTCCATCGAAGTTATCAGAAAACCACAAAACATAGAGTGGTTGGAATAAAGCCTACACATTATAAGGGTGTTTTAGACAGAGACGAGAGGCCAGGCTTCAGTCTGACAGCGCACACAAAGGAAAAGAATCCCAAGTAAACAAGGAAATTAAAAATGCTTCCTACCAGTTGCCAGGAAACCAGGGTACTTGGCTAAAGATTGTACTTGAAGTGTGTGCTCTTAAAGGACTGGTATAGCAACTTAGACTCCACTATAAGTGAAAGACATTGCGATGCAGAGTCCAGGATTTATTCATCTGTTTTATTGTATGTCATACTAATGTGCTGGCATTTGAGTCATACTGTACATTATTATTACTTTCACATTCTCTAAACAAATTAGAAAGCATTATCCAGCAAAATACATAAACACTAACTAATCAGTGTTCAAGTTAAAGAGCAAGCATAACTACTACCTGCCATTATTATATAAATGAGGCACTGCATTGCGGTATTATATAACATCTCTTGTACATCTCTTCTTCTTCACCACTTTACAGTAGGATGCCATGATAAGGAGGTATTTCTCTTACTTAGGGGTTAAACTGGGGGGAGGGGGGGGGGCTCCATTTTGGCCCTGCACAGTATTTCTAACAGAAAAGCATATCATTTTCAGGGGTGTGCCAAAAACCCTACCACAGGCCCTGGCTCTGCCTAATGGGGGGAGGGGGTGTAATTAGGTGGCAGAGGAAAATAAGTTCCACCATTTCTCCAGAACTACTTTAAGCACAGATTTACGGTCTCATCCCGAGTTACACTTCCTGTTGCCTTCTTCTCTGATCTTCTCTGATAACCTCTTATCAATCCTACCTCTAAAACAGCTCCCATATAACACCTTACCCAACCGGAAAAACTCTCCCTCAACCTGCAATCTTGCAAGCATTTTCTCAAAATCCCCTATTTATTTATTTTTTTCAATATGTGTTTTATTGAAAATTTGCACATTAAACACAATACATTCAATATAAACTGGAACATCTTCAATCACCACAGTAAGGATTGCAGCATTTAGGTGGTACAGATCATTAATGAGAAGGTTTCATCATAGACTATGACTATATAATCACAGTAAATCCAATAATACCAATGATATTGAAATTGTATGTAACTAGAAAAATAAAATAAAAAATACATTATGTGAGTACTTCTACATACTAATCGTTTAGTTGGCAGGATGTGCCTGAGATAGTATATGTTGTTTATTAGTCACATTCTGAATGATTATGTGCCAAAATGCAATAAAGTTAGAATATATATATCTAGAACGTTTTTTCGTTTTTATTTTTAAACTATTAACAATAATCATCTACTACTAATATAACCTATTGCCTACCCGCGTCCAAGGGCCATTGATCCATCCACAGAGCATCCATCCAATCAAAGTTAAGTGAAGATATAGGGAAAGCTGGAATAGTCAGTCAAGAGGAAATGGGGTTGTGATTAGCAAGGAGTTGGTAAGAATACCATGTAGTATGCTGAAAACAATTTTGTATTGCTGTTTTAGTGTGGGGAGGTAAAGTCTGTATGTACTTTCCCCAGCATTGGAAGAGGGAAGGTGTTAGTTTTTCTTTATGTAAGGTCATTTCTAACCAGTCCGTAGGAAACAGAAATAGAAGTCTTGTAGTTGCCAAGTGGACAGTAGGTGCAGGATTATGTATCCACTGTTGTAGTATAGCTTTCCTGCCCACTGCAGACAGGATAACAATGAGCTTCTTACTATATTTAGGAATTTGGGGTTTGTCAGTTAGGCATCCGAAGAGTGCCCAAGAGATGGTACAACGGAAAGATATGTTTAGGGTTGTGGTGCCATTATGACAGAGGTCTTTCCAGGATTTCTGGATATGATGACAGCTCCAGAAGCAATGTAGGGTGTCTGCTTCATCTGTAGAACATTTATGGCATCTTGTCCCTTCAGAAAAACCCATTAAATGTCGTTGTTTAGGTGATAAATATGCTCTATGGAGCATTTTGTATGTCATTTCTTGGTAAGAGCTTGCTGGGATAAGTTTTAAATTAAGTTGAAAGGATTTCATGAGGTTATCCGGGGAGAGGGAAGGGATTTGAGTTGTCCATTTGGTTATTCCTGGGTCAAGTTCAGTACGTATACTTGACTATATAATAGATGTGGAGTATAGTGTGGTGCGGTGTAAGGAATCTAAAGAGTTTGTAAAATCTTGATCACGTCTTGATCCTAAAATCTTGAGCTTGGACAAGACTTTAAATAATGGGATACCTGAAAGTATGCAAATCTATGTTCGGGTTGTAGGCCATATTTCTGTGAGGCTTCTGCAAATGTCAATGGAGTGTTGGAAGTATTCAACAAGTCACGTAGGGTCAGAATTCCAGCGGGCCTCCATTCCGTGAAGGGTGTCCTAGCTAAGCCCGGCTGGAAGTCTAAGTTGCCTATCAAGGGTAAGAATAAAGAATGGCGGTGTTGGAGTTTCAATGTTTTCCTAGACATCTACCAAGCCTGTACAGTTGTCAATAATAGATTATCTCGTGTTAGGGAGTGTAAGATAGAGGGTTGGGCATGTAGAAGGTAAGTGAGGGAGAGAGGAGTACAAAGTTCAGACTCTAATGTTAAATCTGTATATATGTTAGATGAAAATCCCCTATTTTATACCAATCCCACATATACCTGTACAATTCCATGATCTCTGCCTTATCCTTACTTGTTCTGTTTTTAGAAGGAATTTGTATTTAATTTGGTTTGTAACTCTTGACTTTCAAGTGCTGAATAATTGTATGTCAACGCATACATACAAGATGGCAATGATGGCCAAGACATGCATTAATATGGAGCATATGTGGGCTTATATATGCGAGCAACATCACAGAAGCATATCTATCTTTGGACAGTGTCCTATAGATATGTGGTCATCTGTAATGGAATACTGCATTAAGAACTGCAGTGAAATGAAGACATAATTTAATTACCTTCAATATTCATATATGAAATTAGAAACGTTGATGTTTACTGGTCAGGGCTATTTCCATTGTTCATCAATATATAAAGAAGAAATGACAGTCTCTACAGGAGCTGAGGATAGGGCATAGTGTAGGCAATTGTGTGTCTTGTGGGTGGAAAGAGTCTGAAAGGACAGCTCACGATGGACATAAGGAGATAGACAAGTGAAAAGATGTACAGTATGTGTCCAGCAAGAGGCTGAAATGGCTTGCCAAGACAAGGACCAGAGAAAAATACAGGTCATATCTTGGTGTAAATGGCTCCGCCCATGTCGTTATCTGACCCAAGTTTTCACCCCTTGCCATGTCCTGGGGTTTTCATGGGTCTGAGATAGGCAAAGTAAGAAAGTGGGGACCTGGGTTACTGTACATGGGTAATGATAACGGAACATCATTGGCACACTATATATATATTTTAATGAAGTAGCAAAGTGATGACCCTGTTTTCCTGGATCTAGTGTGGTGTGAAAAAATGCAACATGGGTTGATCTCATATTCATTATATTATCTCTCACCTGGGATTTGTGTGTGAAAGGGGTATAAGACAAAGTGTAGATGTAGATCCAGGGTTATAACCATTAATTATAATGTATAGTAGTGTACCCGAAGAGAAATAGGACTGCTGTTTTGGGTCAACAAGGATTCTGGTTTGTAAAAGACTGGTTGTTACTTCTTTTGGGACATTTACAGCTGGTCGCCGTAGGGGATCCAATATACTGTAGGTTGAACTTGATGGATTATTTTTTCACCCTCACCCACTATGTTACTATGTAGATAGGATGAACGTAGAATTGAAACAAACGGATTAGCTGAGAAAGGAACCTCAAAGAGAAATGTTACTACAGCTACTGATAAGCAGCCTAGCTGCCCACTTGACAGAGCCATGAACAAATTAGTCCGGCATTCCCTTTGGGGCATAGGATGATTGTGTTTTGGCTTTCTTTTAAGGCCATGTTAGTGTGCTGCTGATGATAGAAGCTGCTATTGTTAGTCTACATTTTGTTGGACACCCACTAACGCAGCAAAGCTCAAGCACAATTCTATCATGTTTCTGTTTCCCAATGCACCAGCACCATCTTCAATTAAGACAATGCTTTTGATAGCCACAAGTCATGACATCTGAAATGGATAGGGCAAGTAATAGTGTTCCTTCCTTATTCCAAATGTTGTCTCCATCCAACTGTAAATTTAAAATAGCACAAGCTCTGTAGCAACAATTAGGTAATAAGATATACAATAATAAAGCACACCTAGAAACAGTCAACAAAGCAACACAATTTGTCACATGCTTCATCTCACATCACTTGCTCTTCAAACACACTTTATTTAAAGAACTTTGTTTTGAAGTATTCCAAACATGCAATGCTGTTATTAAATGCATACCTTACATTATTTTGAAATGTTCAGATTTTATATTGAGGTGATTTACTGTGGAACAACCTTTTTTTTATGGTAATGGTATTCCTTTGGTGACTTCTAATTAGAGATGTAAATCCCGGGGCATAAATTTCAAACTTGAGATTCGGGATTGAAAAATGCTCAATCCCAGAAATCCTGGAATCTGGGGATTGGCCTCCCTATTAACCCCCCCAATCCAACCTCCCGACACATTTACTTACATAGGCAGGCAGTGCGTCCAGAAGGTGAACTCTGACATTTAGGTCAGGTGTAGCCTACAAGGCATGGTAATAACCAGTGGCGGTTTTTACCTATGGGCTGCAGGGCTGCAGCCCCCCAGGTAGAATCTGTGAGACTGCACTGGCTTCACTGTGACTGGCAGTTACTTTCTATTGTAAGTCCGACCTGCGAGTCACCAAGGCAGTCCCATTGGGAGGTGTTCCCTCCCTCTGGGATGCCTCTCTATGCGCCTAAATAGCGAGTTCTGTTCATGAGCAGTACCGCTTACGACCACCCAGACCCTATAACATTCTATGGGTCTGCTCCCGAAGCAGCCCCATAGAGACTGGGGCCAGCGCATGTGTGGCATCACAGCAGCCCCTCTTCTCCACCCAGGTAGGAGCCACCACCGGTAATAACAATAAAAAAAATCTTACTAGAAGTGAGGGGGGAACTATCCTAATCCCCGCTATGTAACTCTTGCACCTGATCTTCCTTGTCATGGTAGCCAGATGCTTACCCATCTTATTCCAACATCTGTGAAATCTATTCTTCGTATAATCTAATTCAGACTGTACTGGGATCAGTTAGAATATTATTTTAATGACTGTCTAGCTTACTGATAATGGGAGAGAGTTCACACTATCGTCAAAGACAAAGAGTAAAGCTCTGTATTTCACTATGATGTCCCCATGCCATAAAAATATAATGTTGCCCCACAGAACTGCCTTAGAAGTGTCCCAGTAAAGGATTGGGTCCTCTCAGTGTCAGAATCCAAAACATTAATCTATGTATTCTAAGAAAAGTCTTCTGAGTTACTGTATATAGATTAGAAGAAAATTTCAAAAACTTGCTCTGGGGTTCTATAGAGAGCATACGTCTGGCAACAGTAAATGGAGCATGATCAGATATGTACTGTATGTCCCCAATGTTGGCCACAGCACCTCCGGGACCAGCGTATCTCTTGCCTATTTCCCTATAGATTGTAAGCTTGCGAGCAGGGCCCTCATGCCTTTCAATGTCTGTAAATACCCTGTTTGTTGTATCACTGTCTCCTTTGTAAAGCGCAACGGAATATGCTGTGCTATATAAGAAACTGTTAATAAATAAAATAATAAATAAGATAAAATTAATTCTCGAAAAAATGACTTGTGAACTCCAGAAAAAAAATGTGTCCGACCAATCCATGACAATATCCAGGGATCAGTGAGACCATGTATCATCATAAGCTGAGAGACATGATTGACATGTTGCAGCCACTTGGGAGTGGGGTGGTGACTGTTGGAGGTGCATCACTAGTAAGCCAATGCCAACTGACTTATATTTAGAATGCATAAAAAATTTTCAATTTATGGGCTGAGGAAAGTTTATAACTAGGCTGCTTTGGGTAAAGGTAAGTTTGGAGCGCAACATATTAGAGTTTAGGTTATGGTGTGAGGGAACTACAGGCTCTAGCAAGACTGTGGAAGGCTGCAAAATTTTTTTATTGTCAAGCAGTTCTCCTCCATCAGTAAAAGACTGCAGATGAGCAACTGTTCTAAAACAATGGCATTTTTTATGGGACTATACAGGCCTATAAAAAATGTTGAATAGTGAATACGTATTCAGGTCATAGTTGCCTACCCTACTGAATTCTGCAGGAGACTTCCTTCCAGCTCAATTAGGCAGAGGGGCAGGGCCGCCACCTGGAGTAAAAAGAGGCAGGACGAGAGCAGAGCCACATCTTGTTTAGGGTGTGGCCAACACAAACACATCATAGTGGCCACTCCCCCAGCCATGCAATCCTGGTGATTTGTGTCATTTGGCCCCATGGACCAAGTAGGGTCATGGGAGATTGACATCTTTCTGGGGGGCTGTGAGGGGGACCCGATTTCCGGGACCCTCCTGGCCATTCCAGGAGGGTAGACAACCCTGGCCTAAAGACAGCAAAAATTGAGGTAATCAATACTTGTAATTTATACAGAATGTGTCATGCAGCCATAGATCTAATTTAATGTGTGTGAGAAAGAAGATGCAACAGTGACCTTGTAGCCCTGTTCTCCTCTGTGTGTACATGAAAACAGGACCCTGGCTGGTTTCCTGCCCAGCTGTCTGTCTAATGCTTACTTCCTCAAACACCCTGTAAGTAAGTAATCTGTTAATAGCCAGCCCTGTCTGAGACAGGTGCCTTTAGCTTAGCCGTAGGTGCAGCTTGAGTCATTTCCAAGGTATGGCTTAGTAGTGAGTAATGTTCCACTTACAGAAGGCAGGACCACCTCGTTAGTGTTATACAGTGCGTGTAACAAGCTGACGATTTATTCCCAGAAATGCCCGTAACCTCAGTGTGCTTCAGTCTACCTCTCAGTAAGCTGTGATCTATAAATTAGTTTCAAGCATACAGTAGATTTATGTTAAAGAAATGCTATGTGCACCTTTGTGCAGCCTCTGTAATATGGTAGTTTAGATGTCGTGTCCAGGTACTTGGCTCATGGAGACTCAGAAGAAGAGACACATCCCTGCCTCATACCGTATGTGTGGACATTTCTTTTCAAATGACTATATTAAGAAGAAGAAAAAAATGTCAGTGTAATCTCGGAACATTTGCCAAGTAGTCTCTCACCTTCAGAAAGTGTTTTGTTTCTAGTTGCTATGTACTCTGCATATTTAGGGGGTTTATTTGCTAAGATGGGAATTCTATTGAAGATGGGATGTTGCCCATATCAACCAATCAGAATCGACTTCTTATTTATTTAGCGTCTTCTAGCAAATAATAGATTGAGGGGGGTATTCAATGTGCCGCCGCCATTCCCGATGGGGGAAATAGGGGCTGCTCTGTATTCAATGCTGTCATTAGCATTGAAGAGGGATCACAGCAGAACGGGCCCGACTTTAGAAGTTGTCGGGCCCGTTCTGCCGGTAACGGCCGTGGATTGTCACAATCCCGGCCGCAGATCGCCAATCCATGGCCGTTTTTGCGGCCACACCCCCTTTGCGCCGATCGGCAGGTGGGACATTGAATCCCGCCTGTCGTCCTAGATCGAATACCCCCCATAATCTGATTGGTTGCCCATAGCAACATCCCATCTTTAATAGAACTCCCATCTAAGTAAATAAACCCCTTAGGATATGTTATTAACATAATATGGGGCTTATTTATCATTAAGTATTTGCAGGATATTTTTTGTAACAACAGCCATTTGGAGTTGTAACTGCAACTACTTAGTATCCCGCAGATGTACTATAGACGGAGTGCATACCTCCCAACTTCTGTAGCTGGGAGGTCGGGACTTTCACGCTCCCGAAAATGGGGCATGGCCTCGTGGGATGATGCGTCCTCCGGCCACGCCCTTGTTTTCGCCGCTCGTCGGCGCTGAATAGATGCTGTGCGCATGCGCACAGCATCTTTTCTTGGCAGGCTGGGGGGGCTCCCAACTGCCCCCCCCCCCACTGCGGGTCAATGGCGGCCCCGGGCGGGACGCGGGAACGTCCCCGAATATCGGGACGTTCCCGCGGTAAGCAGGACAGTTGGGAGGTATGGGAGTGCAGCAACTATCTTCAATATACTGTATGCTGCGGTACACCATTTCCAACAGCATCAGTAGCCCCCACATAAACGGGTTGGACAACTGATACTCATTGATCACTACATGATATTACATTTATATTACATTTGGTCTTTTACCACACATTTGTTGTGCTAGAAAACAAGTCTGCCTCTTCATAGGGGACCTAATGTTTGGTGATTAACAGATACCCTTGGGTGTAGGAGTAATGAGGTTTTGCTCAGTGTAAATAATGCTTCCCAATTACCGGTACATATATTCACTGGTGGTATCATTGTGATTACATCATGCAAATGCTTTCTATAATCTCTCTACAACATCAAAACTCTATGTTCTCTAGGAAATGCCCAACATGTTAAGTCTCATTCATTATGCTTCTAAGACCTGTAATGGGCCTGATCATTTTAAATTGCAACCCTTATGTTTTGGGAGATACACCCAGTTATTGTGGCAAGTCTCTCGTCACAGTCAATAGACTGTATCATACTTGTTTATATTCCCTTCTGAGTACTTCCGTAAGTTCAGCGTTCATAGTCTCTCTGTCCCATGTTTACAATAAATAGCATAAGTGATATACGGGTTTCCCACTTACTAATATGATGAGAGAAGACACTTTCCATCAGCCTCATCATGCTATGTACACTGTAATTGGATTCATGGTTTTTCTGGTGCAAGAAGTTAAACAATTCATAATGAGAAGATAAAATGAAGAATTGCATCTGTATCCTAATAATCAGCATTTTACAGAAGCAGCAGGATAATGCCAAGGTTCCTTTCCTCAAGATAGAAACAGATAGAAAGAGCCTGGGAGGCAGCATCCTAAAGATCACAAACTTCTCTCCTGTTCCAATTTTTCACGGACAATCACAAACCAAAACTCTTACCTTAAGATAGAAAGACTTCCACCTGGTCCCAGAGCCACCATTCCCCATGTCCACCTGCAATCCAGCTCCAACTACACCAATGACTCCCTTAGCAACCCTGTAAAAATAAATAAATAATGAACAACTATGTCTGATCATAAAATGCACGATGAACAGGCAGCCAGACGATGAACAAAAATAATCAGTTAAAACCGCAAGAACTGCATGTTCAGATGATGCTGAAACTGCCATCTTGCCGAAAAGACGTCAGAAGGGGTTCTAACCTATTTAGTGTTAGCTGTTTTGTTTCGCAAGTTGGAATGTTCCAACCTACTGTAAACCAGGTGGATTGAAGGAATAGCCGCTAATCCATCTGCTTTTGATGGAAACACAGCCAAAACGAAAGGTTTTCGGCAATCTCAATCCGACATTGAAAGATGCTGGATTGAGGCAGGGAGGACGGCGCCGGGTGAGCAGCAGCAGCTTACACGGCGCTGTCCTCCTGTCTGCCACCTCCCATACCCACCCACCGCTTTCACCTTCCACCGCCAGTCCCCGTGCCGGCCCGGTGAGCATCAACCAGTGGCCAAATCTGACATCCAAATTTGGCCACTGCATTGAATAATGGATGCCGGATCTATTCTGTTAAAAGAATTTCGGAATGGATCCGGCATCCGTTGATTATACCCCTATGTATATATAATAAAAATATTTAGTACTTCACTTTAGCAACAATGCAGAGTTGAAGTCAAGTCCATCTGCAAAGAATATCTTGCAGTGCTTCACACCAGCCACATGCATTTTTGAGTGATGCAGAGTCATATGCAAGTCAAGTGCTGCTGAAGGGCCATAACTAGCTAATAGATTGTATGCTAGTGTGTACTGATAATGAGGGTGACTATAAAGTCAAGGTTAGGACTGAATAGGTGCAGTCCGGGCTGCCATCAGAAATTATGAGGCCCCGGACAGACAAAATAGACACGGATCCCATTGAGCAGAACAGAATTTGCAGAAAGTGTGGGTGGAGCTATAGCAGGGGTGGGGCACATTGGTGACACTGGGTGTGGACTGACTTCAGGACTGTGTGCGCCACTGTGTATACAACTCTGCATATGGGTGAAGGAGCAGGAGCAATTGTGGCTCGCTTGTGTTCCACTCTTCATCTCACCCTTCAAGTTCATAGTTGTCGGTTTGTGGCAGTTACATGTGGATGTAAGAAGTGCTGTAATGGAGCTTAGTAAAATAGGCATTTTAGCATAATGAAATCTGACGATGCATGAATACTATGTTGTGTTATTTTTATCTTGCTCATGCAAACACCTTTTCGGAGTCTTGGGGGGCAGGTATGTAACATCCATCCCTTAAACTATGCTGTACACCAAAGATCCTTGTCGCTAACAACAAGAAGAAAACTTTTGTTAGTCTCCAACACAGCTCACGTCCCAGCCTTTAAATGATCAGCATTACAGTCATCCCCTCGGGGTCCAGCATGCCATGTAATGATGACACTATTGCTACATGCTGGATGGCTGACTTTAAGGGAATACTATTCTTATGTAACAGCTGGTTTGATGGACGGGAGTAGGAAACTGTCCTTAGGGGCTAAATTCTATCATTGTATTAACCCATGCAGAGCACTAGGATTTGGGAAATGGCAGCAGGCCAGCTCTCCTATTGGTGTAAGGATGTTATATTAACAATCTATTGCAAGTCCTGTCTGAATAGCCATTATTGTCACGTTTCTGTCTCATAACTGGATTCCCTTGATGCAAATGATTCGTACGGGTCAGAATTTGGCTCTGTTTCGATGCGTGTATATCCGCATGTGCAGACCCCCTGTGTAAACGCCTTCAGCGAGTATCACACTCGCCGAGGCATTTGTAGGTGTAGGGGAGGGAGGAGGGGCAGGGGGAGGCTGCAGGGGGACACCAAGTGTTTTATGTGCGTCCCCATCAAAAACCTGGGCGTTCCCCTGGGAATGCAGGCATGGCATTGCCTGCTCAGGGCGGGCAGCTGGCACCACATCATGTCAGCACCCGCCACATCTTTAGTGGTCAGTGGTCGGCCATCAAACGATTTGGTACGTACACACAAAACTAAGCCAAGTGTCATAGTTTTGCGCGCGGCCTGTACGGGAACAGGGCGGCAGCTGACATCCGGTGTCAGGTGCCCGTCCCCGGCAGCCGCATCACTGTTGAATTTCCGTGAGAACGCCCAGTGTTTTCATGGGAACACCAATTAAATGCTGGGCATTCCCATGGGCGCCCCCACCCCACACCTCCCGACCCGCACTGGTAGGTGCAAACGGGATGGCGAACTAGCAGTTCCTGTGCCCGTTCGCACCCTGAATCTGCACATGCGCATAAATGCTCAGACGCCAAACATCGCTCCGTGTGGGGGAATGATGCAATTAGAATCAGGCCCTTTATTCAGAAGACAACTGACCTGTGTTTGGACTGTGGGAGGAAACTGGAGGGGGGATGCAGGGGAAACTTTAGATGGGAACATGTTAGACCGCAAACAATGCAGTTTCGGTCAAAATTTCCCTGGCACTGCCTGGAACTCACTGACAAGCGATATCATGGCCACATGCAGCAGTATAGCTGTCATTGACTATATAGTCAGGATTGAGCTGCATTCCATTTGTGGAAAAAGGAGCTTTACGATCAGATCTGAATTAGGCCCATTATACAGAATGTTAAAAATAAAGCACAGTCCTGAACTTATATGTTAACAGTCAGGTATATGGCAACATTTTGTGTACACCAATTGTGTTTTGTCTAATGAGACTTGGCTGCGTTCCTTGTTGTCTAGGGTTTGCGCACGCGTGAATATGCGCAATCGGATGGCCGGCGGGAGGCGCTTATCTGTTCTCTAGGCTGTGGACATATGCAGCCTAGTGAACAGTTCTAATCAGGCCCATAGTATGTACTGTGTCATAGAGACAGCAGATATGGTAAAGTGAAGCATAGGGCCTTATTCTAGTTCACTCTTAGAGGCAAATTCCTTCTCAGATGGACAAAACCATGTGCACTGCAGGGGGGCAGATGTAACAGGTGCAGAGAGAATAATATTTGGGTGAGTTATTTTGTTTCTGTGCAGGGAAAATACTGACTGCTTTATTTTTACACTGCAATATAGATCTCACTTTGAAGGAAAACCCCACCAAAATCTAACTCTCTCTGCACATGTTACATCTGCCCCACCTGCAGTGCACATGGTTTTGTCCATTTGAGAAGGAATTTGCCTCTAAGAGTGAACTAGAATAAGGCCCATAGTGCTATGTTATTACACCGGCCACTAATGTGGGATGCTGCATTCTTCTGCAGCAGGAGGTTATATAAATAAAGATAAGAATAACTGTGAAATGCGAAATGAGTTGGTTTTGTAGAATCGATATGTGTTGCTGGGCAATTCCCTCCCCAGCCTGCAGCATACAGGGACGCTGCACAGCTTAGCGTCCTGATTCAGCACTGGGGTTGCACACCCTTTGTGCGACCTAAATTCTGCTGTTCTTTGAAAGGTCACCATGCAGACGAATGTGCTCCTCTGAACTTATAACGAGAGAATTACAATGCTAAAAAGCACATGTTTTATAATCATTACATTCATGAATATGTGCTTGGAATGCTGCTGCAGGGTTTTATTTACTTATTTATTATTACCAGTTATTTATATAGCACACACATATTCTGCAGCACTTTACAGAGCATATTTGAATATACATCGGTCCCTGGCTGCCCCAGTGGAGCTTACAATCTTTATTCCATACCGCATGTACACGCCCACACATTCATACTAGAGTTCCTTTTTTTTTTTTAATTGGGAGCCAGTTAACCTACCAGTATATTATTGGATTGTGGGCGGACACCGGAGTATCCGGAGGAAACCCACGCAATTACGGGGGTGGGGCTGCAGCGAAGTTCAAAACTCAAATAGGGGAGCCACACCATCTGACACCAACTGTCATTCCAAATGAACTCACTGGCAGTTAGTGTTTCTTCCCTATTTGAGTTTGGAATTGTGCCGAAGCCCCACTTCTGGAGCCGCCACTGGTCCTCACTAATCTATTCTGAAATCACACCAAAGTTGTGCCAGAGTCAGACCACGTGAATAAGCCACATCAAACATCCTGACAAACACTTTTGTACTGAAGTGCATCCTACTAGTACCACAATTGTGACAAAAATACAAAGCATGAGTACCCTGAACACTTGGGTGCTTATAACCTGGGAAAATGGAAAAAGACCGAGGGCTGATACAAATGCACCAGCATACCAGCTCAATTGTTACAAATATACTCATGCTAAGCTCCAAGTACAATAGAAGTGACGTTGGAAGCGGCTGCAATGCCAGCCAGGGTATAGATCATTAGGTTACCAGCATGTTGGTTGACACTCATTAGGTCGACATGCATTTCGATCGACATGAGTCTAGGTTGACATGCAGAAAGGTCGACGTGAGTCTAGGTCGACTTGGGTTAGGTCGACAGGGTCATTAGGTGGACATGGGGGTAGATCGACAGTCAAATTTTGTCCCAAATGTCGACACATGTTTGCTCAAAAAAATGTGAAAAACCCCATGTTGACCTTTTGGCTGTCGACCTAAATGCATGTAGACCTAATGACTGTGGACCAACATGCTGGTGACTCAATGACCGTATCCTGCATGCCAGATGCTAACTAAAGGCATAGGTATGAGTGTCAGAGAATCGCTAAATGTGCCAGAGTTGCGTTATACAAGGATGGGGGATTGAGGACGCATCTGTTAGTAAATGAGAACATATGACGCTCTATCATGTAGCCTAACATGCCTCCAGTCCACACAGTATCATTTTTGCTATTTTCATATATGAAAGGCAACGTGTAAAAACATGCTGTGTCATGGCCACAGGGTAATACAAGGGGGTGAGGCCAAATCTAGGTGCCATGGTCCTGCTCTGAAAGTAATAGGTGAACTTTTCTCCATCTCCAAACAAATATCTGACACTCCAATAAAATCTAAAGCCCCGTACACACAGGGTGACCCGGCTTTTAGCTGAGCGACATGCTGCAGCACGAACGCTCAGCACACTGCAATGCTTTGTGCTGAGCATTGGTGCTGAGCGGGGCTTTGCCTATTTTTATATCTAGGAAAAGCCAGTGCAAGCACTATCTTTCCCTGCGGGTGATACCGATGCGCGGACATCGCAGCAGGGTGTACATATGGAGCGCTCCCTGTTCCTTTTCTAAGTGATCTAGTCAGATCGCTTAGAAAAGGGTCTTTTATTGCCCCGTGTGTATACCCCTTGAGGCTCTCGACTCTCCCAGGTGCCTTCCTTAAACATCAATAATCTGACATAAATGCTGTACAGCCATTAACTTGGCTAACGTTTCAGTTTAATCCACTTACCCCAGGGACCATAATTTAGCCCTTTAACTTTGTAACAGGGTGCAGTTAATTAGCATTAGTGGAATAAAGAAGTAACTTTGTCATAGGCAGAATTACTGTAAAGGGTTAATAATAGCGTCAAACATTTCAGCATGTTAAGTCTGACTGTGAATGATTTTATATGTTTGTGCTGATTTGTCTTTTGAGGGATTACCAGTATAAGTACAGATGTTTCTTTTCCGTCTTTGACTCTAAGATGATTAAAATCCTTCACCTCTCATACACATAACTTCCCTCCAGTTCTGTTTTCCTTCTCATCTTGGTTACAGTTTTTTGTGATCCTTACAGTATGCAATATAGAATGTGGGCAAGAACCAGCGTGTCCGTACATTGGGACGCAACACTACATTATTTAATATCAGACTCTGAGCAAAGCATTCACCTGTCATAAGGCTCATCTGATCGTTATGGCTCATTTACAAACCGCAGTGTAGATATTTAGCCACTGAATGAACGTTAAGAGTTCATCTATCTCTGTAGATGTTATTTACTAAAATGTATTGTTGTTAATTCTCACTGGAACAATTACAATAGGCTTCCGTAAAATAGCACTTTGATCGTATCAGTACAGAGCAATTTTTTCCCCAAATTGGTGCCATTTTGTGTAGTTTTTGAGTGGGCTGGTAAGCTACGTTGTGGTCTGCCACTCTGGGATCGCCTAGCTCATATCTCATCAGAGGAGAGGGGCTGCTGAGGTGCTGGGCCTCCCTCCGGGGTCCCCGCTGCTGGTCCCCGCAGGTCCCTGCCGCCTCCATCTTCTTGTCCCAATCACCGTCGGAGGACCAGCGCATGAGCAGTAGCCTCTTTGATACTGTGCATGCGCTGGCCCCACCCTCTATGGGGCTGCTTCGGGAGCAGACCTGTAGAATTATGCAGTATCGTCCACGGTACTGCCCATGCGCAGAACCTGCTTTTAGGGGCTGCTCGTGGCTTCGCATAGAGAGGCATCTCGGTGGGTGGGAACACCCCTATGGGACTGCCTTGAGTGACTGGCAGGTCAGCCTTCCAATAGGAAGTCACTGCCAGTCACAGTGAAGCCAGTGCAGTCTCACAGACTGCATCTGGCTTCACACAGTGGAAGATTTTACCTGGCGCGGCTGCCACTGCTCATATGCAAGCACTGTGAATGCTGGTTGGTCCAATCTACTAAAATCCCCCTGCCAACAGCATCAAGTAAACTTGTGTTGAGCATTTTTCGGAGCAGGGTACTAAGGTAAGAATAATTTAGCTTGAAGTGACTGTGAGGAAACATGAGAAAAGAACATTTCCTACATTTGAAACTATTTATTTGCAGCAGTAAAGAAAAGAGTGAGAGTGTAGCGGGGTTGCCAACCCTCCCGGAATGGCCGAGAGGCCCCCGAAAATCGGGTCCCCCGGAAAGGTGGGCAACCCTCCCGGATTCCGGCGGACCCCCTCCCTCATGGAGTGTAGTGGAGTATAATTTAGAATAAGGTGTAGTAACGGTGGACTGCAAAGACACAACTAAAGCTTCCAGTGAATTTAGGCTAAAAAGAAAAGTTAGATGATATCCACAGAGGAAACCGATCATAGCATATATTTTCCCTTCCGTGTTTGAATAGTTGTTTACCATGGGAGGAGAGAGGTTGGACTGTGCCAAAGTCAAGGACTGAGCGTCCCTTTGGCAGCACAGCTACATAAAATGCAGCTAAATGAAGCAGACAGTGAAACAGAATCTCTGGCTGAACCAAGGGTGCTCTCACCGAGGTCACCCCTCCACTGCCTGACATCCCTCTCCCTGCTTCAGAGCTCATCGCTCACACTCCGCCTAGACAGTCATCCATGTTAATGATGGCGTCTCTGTTGCTTCCATTCATTTTATTTTGCATACGTAATATTCACATATTCTTGGGAAGCCAAGTTGACTACTCGTCTTACATCTCTAAAAAGAATGCTGGGAAATCCGCAAGGGGATTAACCAGCATGGTGGTGTTGGAATAGTTTGTTTCACTGTTTGGAAATAAAACTGCTGTAATTTTAAGGGGGGGGGGGGGGGTATTCAATTCCTGATGATATTTCTGAAAGTCACATTCAACCTATACAATGTTTCTCTATTTTTTTCACGACTTTCGGAAACATTCTGAAAGTCGGAAAAGATGTAGCTCTGCGAATCCTCGTCTTTGTAGGCAGAAACAGCTGCACATTCAAAAATTTAGCGGCAGTTTCGGCCAATGCAGAATAGGCTTTTTAAAGAGCCGGATTTGCAGCGGCGAATCCCGGCCCAAAACCGCCAGGATTGAACAGGTCCTGGACAGTATTTCCGGCTATCGGAAATATCAGCGAGTATTGAATATCCCCTTAAGTGTGATTTGCCAAAATGCACTTGCCCCAGTTCAGAGTGAGAGGGGGCTTGTACATGGGTATGTATGCAGAAAGCATCTTATGCCCAATGGCATGACATAATCCTTTATACTGTAGACTGTATTTGAGCTCTGCAGATATATGTATTGAGTGCAATAAACATGCATAGGGCAATAAAACTCACCATTTCTGACTCTTGAAGGCATTTCTGGCTTATGTGTACAGACTATCTGTTCTGCATGTTACAACTGTGGAGCCGTCTTCCCATTTCCATCTGTTTCTGGGATGTCTGGTTCTGCTACCCTTCTTCACTGTAGATCTGCTGTTATTGAAGATAGCTTTTCATCCTGACATTATTACAGTGCCTTTGGCTACTGATCCAGCTGTAAAAGCCTGTTTGTGTGGCCTTGCCACATACATTCTGACTAACCCAACCAAGTTAATCCAACTCAGCCCTTGGCATCCTTTTCATTTGACCAGTCTTATGGGGCATACACACGGGGCGATTACAGCTCCATTTATAAGTGATCTGTCTAGATCTCTTAGAAATGAAGCATGGATTGTTCCGTGTGTATGGCCCCTGGTGACAGCGATCGCCTGACTAGATTTATACTACATGCAGTATAAATCTAGTCATCGCCTGTGTTCTCTCTATTGATAACATGGACCATGACAGATTGCTTGTGAAGCACTGTTGCTGAGCAGTGGCGGTTTTTACCTATGGGCTGCAGGGCTGCAGCCAACCCAGGTAAAATCCACCACTGTCTCTGCCTAAAGTGAAGCCAGATGCAGTCTGGCTTCACTTCTGCCCATTCTGCGGGTTGCGCATGCGCCATACCCGGGAACCTGATTAAGCCTCCGGGGTCTTCTGCAAAGGCAGCCCATGAAGGCTTAGGCCAGCGCATACGCAGCATGTATGAAGTTACTGTGCATGTGCTGGCCCCATGCAGAGGACTGGCGGCCAGGGCAGCGTGGGGATCGTGGCAGGTGCATTGGCAGAGGCTGCAGAGGGGGGTGGGCGCATTGCAGCAGCCCCCCTCCTCCTAAATGGTAAAAGCTGCCACTGGTGCCGAGTGATCTAAGCTTTACTAGAATTTCCTTAAAATACTCCATGGCAGCCATATTGTATTAGATAATGCTTTGGTCAGATGACAGGAAAAAGTATTGCCTCCAGAAGGTATATGGTGACTTTGAGAATTTTGGTGTGCTAATAAAAATTAAACATAAAATACTCATTATATCCTGCTGCTATGAAGTATTTCAGGAAAAATAAAAATGTACAGTATTATTTCCATTAAGTAATACATGGCTAAACAATACATAAAAGAAGAGTGTGTGAGAAGTATAGTCAACAATTAAATGGTATAGTAACATAGTAATGATAATTACTGCAAGGCTGTTTCTTCCAAACTTAGCATCTACAAAAGACCTCACATCCAGAAATAATGTCTTGAAAGGGTATAAAGTAATTACAAAGGTAAATATCTTATCTAGATCATCTATTGAGGAAGGGGATTTTGTATCCTTGTACAATCCCCCTGTGTTAACTCTTGAAACCTGTGTTCAGTGACCAAGGCTGGACCTGGGATTTTGGTGTGAAAGGAGTATTAAAAACTAAAAAAACACACACACCTTAGCTGTGACAAGAAAGGGAGGAGGTAGTCAATGCTTTCTGCGAGCTGTCACAGCTCGCAGGGTCAGTATACAACAAACACAGTTTCCCCTTCACACCAAAAACCTAGCAAGGGGGGAAATGGCGTGTGCTGATTCCTGCCTCGCTGTTTGGTGTAAACAGCGAGGATTTCCCCGGCGCGTTGAATAGGGTGAGTGGCTGGCGCAGGGGTTATTGCTGGGGGTACAGTTTTCGGCGATCCCTACCATTTAGCCCCCTCGCCGGACACATTGAATACACCCCAGTATATCTTCCGGAGGCCTTTCTTTTTCCTGTCTACTCGGCTGACTAAGAAGTTAAGCAATATGTCTGCTATGGAGATGAAAAGGAAAGAAATATTACTGATTACTTCATGTTCGCACAAAGTAAACACTACACTATTACAGTCACACAAGAACAAATAAAATAAAAGCACAATCTTCTCATCTTCGATGATTTATACAAAAGCAGGTTACATTCATTAAACCGAATGAACTCATTTCCCACAGAGGAGATAACGGCACAGAGTATCCATGGTTTATGTCATTAAACCATTACCACTTTTGTTCACTGGCTTGGCCTCTGGTATTATAGACTGGAGATGTAATGTTGTGTTGTCTAGGCTACAATTTTGGGTGTTCTCCACATGCCAGAAGTAGGAAAGTCGGCAATATTGTGTAACCTAAACATAGAACCCAGCATGGACAATGCAGAGTGGACAAGGCTGCATTCTCCAGAACAATCAATAGGGAACATCTCCACTAGCAATTGTCAGTTTTACCAAATGCATCTTATTTAGGAAGAGTTCAGTGATAAGAATGTAATTTTCCCCATGTGGGACTTACATCTGTCAGTGAGGCTCCATCCAATTCTGCTCAGTGACACCCTGTTAGGAGAGGCTTGATGACATGGCATGGTGACAGCTGAAATGGAGAGCATAACCATTAGTTCCATAGATTATGTTACAGCAAAAACTATCATGCTTCAGAAATTGCATTGTGGACATGATTTTGATACATTTTGTTCAGCTGTGAATACAGTCTAAAATACATTGCAAAGTGCATACTGCATTGGAGAAAACACATACCTCCCAACAGTCCTGATTTTATCGGGACAGTGCCGATTGTCAGGGCCTGTCCCGCTGTCCCACCCGCGGGCGGCAGTGTCCTGCGGTGTGGGGGGGCTGTTGGGAGTCCCCCCGTCAGATGCTAAGCAGCGGGGAATAAACGCTGTCTATTCCCGCAGCCAGGGGGCTGGGGGCATGGCTAGAGGCTCACAGAGCCTCTGGGTCATGCCCCCATAGCGGCAAAATGGGGGCGTGGCCTCACAGGAGAGCCGCGAGTATAGGCCATGCCCCCAAATTAGGCCACGCCCCCGAAAATTTTGGCACGCCTGCGGCGCGCAGCAGCAGCATCCCGCCTGCTGACCGGCCAAAGTTGGGAGGTATGAAAACATCAAGCCTATGTGGATGTGTTAACAGAAGAGAGTTTCTAAAGCAAATTAACCTGCAATTTGGGCCTTTTTTCCTGCGATTGTGGTGATTAATCACAGGAAAAGAGCCTGAATTGCAGCTGAATGACAGAAGATCCGATGCGCGGTCCCGTGCACATCACACCGGAGCCTGCGAGTCGCACCGGCTACAGAATCAATCTCTAGGATAGCTTCTGAGCAGGCTTGGCTGGAATCACATGCTATATATTGTATGCGATTCTGCCATGCAGAAAGGTCCCAGACGGCTTAAGGGGGGATCATCAGCAACTTCTCCGAGAGAAGTTGCCAAAGTCCAGTCTATGGGCACCTTAATTACTGTTTTGAAGATGTGTGGTAGGATTTGGCAACATTCAGAATGCCAACATATTCTAAATGTCGACTTTTAAAATGATGAAGTGGACAGGATGACATATACAAGGCCACTCACTGTTTGTTTTGTTTTTTTGGGTTGCAATATTTAAATAAACTTCAATTAATTGACTTCAGATCATTTGCTGGCAATAACTAAAGTGATTCATATTCATCAACTACGACCCTGGCATTTGTTTTGCGGATATTTTGCACATCTCTCACAGTAACGTTGGCACTCTAAGGGTTAAGCATGCAGCTCCATTCCATTGATGTAATGTCCAAATAATTGTAATCAGTGCATTGTAGCAGGAAACGTTTTGAACCTTCCCATCCCTAGTGATTTGGGATCTACCTAAATTGCAGTTTATTTATTTTATTTGTATTGTAGCAATGATTGGGCTTGCTAAGTGATTTCATAGGGTGGCTGTAACATAATTATCGCTTATCGGTAGGAATTTAAAAAGCAGAGAAGACCTTATGACCTTATGGTGAACAATTTCATGTCAGAGACTGAGGTTGGAGGACAAGCCCACCATGCGTGCATAAATGTACCAATGCCTCCGGATTGCCTCCATTACGGATTGGATGTTGCTGGACAACAGTTTTGCAACTTGGAGACAATGGGCCTAATTCAGGTTGGCTCGCTAAGCAACACTTGTTCGCTGCCTAACGAGCCCATAAACACCGCCTGCTGCCGGCTGAATGAATGGAATGGGTTCTCTCCACTTCGGTAATAAAAATCAGACTTTTATTACTGTCGGATTCCGCCAAAGAGGGGGAGGGAGCTGACATCATGTGACGTCATCGGTCGCCCCAAGCAGGCATCATCTTGGTATGGGTCATTAGGTCAACCAAATAAGGGTCAACATACATTGGGTCGACCGGGTCATAAGGTAGACACATGCATTAGGTTGACATTGCAAGGACAACAGTCAAAAGGTCAACATGGGTTTTCCACTGTTTTGTATCAAAAGTCAACATAGTCGACATGGACACCGTATTGGTTCACCACTTTCCCTAGCTTCACGCACGGTGCAATATTCTATTTTCCCTCCACGCCCTAGTGGATGGTAGGGCATGGAATACCACCTGTCAGCACGTCACCTAAAAAAATAAAAAAAAAGTGAACAACCCCATGTTGACCTTCAAACTTTCGTCCTTCCCCATGTCAACCTAATGAATGCCCAGTGTTTTTATGGTGACACCTATAAATCGCTGGGCATTCTCCTGCTGCCACCCCCTGCATGCCCCTGGCCCTCCCTCCCTGCAGCAGACAGCCCGGCGAGTGTGTACCTCACTGAAGCGCCAAGGATTCAGCAGCAGATCACAGAAGCAGACATGAGGTGCCTATATGCCTCCTGCAGAATTTATATATATGAGCATGGCCACTGTGTACAAAGATGTAGCACCAACGCAATACCAAACAACACTGAGTCAGGCCTGTAGATATGTAGCCAGGTATCAGCAATCTACAGTATGCTGGTTTATGACCTTCCTGAGAATAAAAGGCATGGATCCAAATGCTTGTAGTGGTTGAATATCAGCAATAGACCCTAAAGATATTTAATTTGAGATTCACCATCTACCACTAGTAACTGTTGGTAACGCTGTAACCACCCTACACACTGTAACATCATTAAAGCTTTCCCGTTTGCTCAAAGTTTCAATCAACTTGCCAATCATCAGGCTTAGGTTGTGTTAACGTCTACTACATGGTCCATGCAGGATAAGAGTCATACGTTAGTGGAAAGAAATGGAAAACAACCGGCACAAAATATTCAGGAATGTACAAAATAGATTGCATTAAGTGTACAGAAACATATCTTGATTTATTAAAAATACCAGTGGGGTGGCGTTTCTAGGGAAATGCAGCGGGTCATTGGGTCATACACTGATCTTTAAAATGCTGGCTGCTATAATAACGCCATTAGATGGAACTGACTCAGATCTTAATGTGTTAAAGTGCAGCTAATCTCTATCATCATTGTTCACATTAGATCACGTTCTGAAAATGGATTTACACAGGGTTCCTAACTAATAATTAAAACAAGTAAATAAAATCAAAGTATTTAAAATGACAAACAAGTGATGCTTCAACAATAAAAAAAAATGACAAACAATAATACTAAAGCTGTTTCTTAATTGATTACAAAAAAATAAATGACAAACGAAAGCTCATCTGAATAAGTGCTGCAATCAGTTACAGTGGAAGGTCCCCAGTGTGCGATTAATGTTCAAACAAATTTCACAATATATACAGGTGTTTGTGAGTGGTGGCACCATGTGGTTCATGTTTCATCATGAATATCACACAACAGTCAAAGTATATGCCATTGAAGCTGGGTACACATGATTATTCAATATCGTCCATGAACAAAATCGTTATCGATTTTCCCTTGCACTGCCTGGAATGCCTATACAAAGGATATAGTGCATACACACTGAACAATATCATTAACAATATCATTCAGTGGCTATATCCAGGAGCAAGCTGTCATTGAAGATATAGGCGGGTATTCAATCCCAGACGTTTTTTGCGTCAGGGGAAATCACAGCGATCGCCTATTCATTGCTGTCTTTCCTGACAACATTAAAGAGGCAGATCGACAGAATGGGCCCGACTTTAAATGCAGTTGTCCCTGTTTTGATGATCGAATCTTGACAATTCATGGCCGTTTACGCGAACACGCCCCTTTCTCACCGATCGGCAGGTGTGACATTGAATCGCGTCTGGCGATCTGCAGTAGAACAAAATGAAAACGGGCCAGGGTCACGGCTGTCGGGCTGGATCGACAGTCGTGACCCGGGACTGAATACCCCCATAGGGGTATATTCAATTAGTGTCGGATCTGGCACTACGTATTCAATGCAAAGTTCAATCCGAATGTGGACTTTGGGTGAGCGCATTAGCGAGAGGCGGCCGGATGCGGCCGAATGTGGCCGGGAGGTGGCGTTATGCGGCCGGGAGCCAGGACAGTGCCGGGTGACCTGCTCTCACCTGGCCCGGCAGCAGAATGAGTGAGTGACGCGGGAGGAAGTCGGACAGGTGGGTGATGCGTGAGGCAGTGGAAGTATGCAAGAGGTAGGCGAGAGGCAAGTGGATGGGGGGATGGCGCCAGATGAGCTGCTGATGCTAACCCAGCGCCGTCCTTCCTCATTACATGCTTCTCAGGCCCATGGAGAACAGCAGCAGCAGCAGCCTAGTTATGGGAGGGTTTTTAATCAGAGGCAGCACTGGGACTGTGAGGTCTCCTACAGAGTAAGGTTAAGAGGGACAAACACAGTCTTTTCATGTGGTATGTGTGTGCGTGTATATATATATATATATATATATATATATATGTATATCCCCTGCAGTTACCCATTGACCAAGTTTATACTGCCTTTACTCTGTATTTTTACAGTGTAATATTCTACCATGCAGTTTGCGGCCAGTAATGACAAGTGTAAGAGGGCCCCCCTGTCTAAAGTGCTCCGGGCCCCCCGAAGGCTTAATCTGGCACTGCCTGGAGGCCCTATTAGCCTCCACCCCTTCTTGCTTTTGGGACTTTGCTTTCTATTCCATGGAACTTGTACCAAACTGGATTCATAAACATCTGCAACATCGTAAAGCTAAAAGGAGCACCATCCTCCACCGGTGACCAATTACTAACAAGGATTCCAGCAGTGACGTGCGGTGAGGTTAGTGGTTGGTGAGGCACTGGCTTGGTGGAGCGAGCGACAACGGGGTCTGTGGGGAGCGTTGGGTCCGGGTTGCTTCTGCGCTGACAGGCAGGTGCAGGAGCTGTACTATAATGTGCTGTATTCATCAGCACATTATAGTAGCGCCAAATAAGCTTGGACTACTATAATAGTATGTATATAACCAAAACATTCTTGCGAATAAATGATAAACAAAAAATAAAAAATTAAAAATTAATAATAAAAACTAAAAATATCATATAATAAAATTAATAAAATAATAATAAAAAAACCTATAATCAACCAAACTCAATAATGGTAACTCTCATACTATATATATAGTTCACTAATAGAACTATTATATAACCAATGTACACATATAGGATATGGGCAAATGTCCCACAATCAAAATGGCGTCTTCCCACATAGACTAGCGATACTACTAGTTGGTTCATTATACAATGATATTGCATCTAAGGTCAGGTCCAAACGGGGACCCACTACTCAAATGTTCGTGTATCAAGTATTACCAACACAATTAAATAGCAAATAGCAGGCAGTCATAATACACTGACAGCACGCATTTACTAGTCCAGATGAGAAGGATTAGACAAAAGGCCCAGCATTGGTCGAACGACCTATCAATCAGAACAAACGGCATAGCATTGGACGGGACTCAGGATAAAGGGCAAATGCCCTTAACCAACATGGCGCTGCATGAAGAAGCCGTCGTAGGCGAAACACGTGTCCAGCCGCCCCCCACGTCACTAGAGAACCAGCAGCGGGATTACTACTGACCAGCGCTCACAATTCAACGCTCATCAGCGACGTCTCTGCCGGGACTCCACAGCCTGCACTTGCGGCTGATCACCCGGGAGACCTCGCCACTTACACCCGCACTGCCGGAGGAGTTGTCAGCGTCACCTCTCTCACGATACGCCATCCACCTGCCGGAGCATAAGCAGGTCAAGGTACGGGAGCAGACCGTGGACTTACAGAGTGTCCCAGTCTTGCTCCGTCCTATTAACCATTGCTATACCCCATTTCATCCGCTTACAACCTTCACCTATCTGCCACTGAGGACGGGTTTGGCTATATTGTATCCATTGTGGCTATAGTGTATCTATTTTCATGCTAACGTCATAACACTGTCTAGCCTTAACCTACTTCAACCTGATTGCCACAGTATACTTAATCTTGGTGTGTGATCAAGCAAGTGACTGTGAGCTGCATACTTAAAACCACTACAGCTTACAGGCAGCTAAGAACAGTAATATCACTGGCACCTGGCAACATAGGACAATTCAACTTCTAAACATTTGTACAATATATTGGATGATTCTCTGCTGTAATTTCAATTTGAAATTGTGTTGTAATTATTCATCTTCTACAAAGTATCATCTGACATAACTACCATCCATAGTAAAATCTTGTGGATACAACCCGGAGGTACCTGGGAGTACAGTGATTCTAGAGATCTATCTCTTTACTAATTAATTACAGTATCAATAACAAATAATTCTTTGTGAGTATAGCTGTGACTTTTTGCACCTTGTGGATACAACCCGGAGGTATCAGGGACAACAGTGACTTTAGAGATCTATCTCTTTACTAATTTATTGCAGTATTAACAATAATAATTTTTTGTGAGCATAGCTGTGACAGCAATAATCTCGGATACGCAAGCGGTTGACTGGGACCACTGGGGGTGACTAAGGTCCCCATACAGTATACCAGTGACGTGCGGTGAGGTTAGTGGTTGGTGAGGCACTGGCTTGGTGGAGCGAGCGACAACGGGGTCTGTGGGGAGCGTTGGGTCCGGGTTGCTTCTGCGCTGACAGGCAGGTGCAGGAGCTGTACTATAATGTGCTGTATTCATCAGCACATTATAGTAGCGCCAAATAAGCTTGGACTACTATAATAGTATGTATATAACCAAAACATTCTTGCGAATAAATGATAAACAAAAAATAAAAAATTAAAAATTAATAATAAAAACTAAAAATATCATATAATAAAATTAATAAAATAATAATAAAAAAACCTATAATCAACCAAACTCAATAATGGTAACTCTCATACTATATATATAGTTCACTAATAGAACTATTATATAACCAATGTACACATATAGGATATGGGCAAATGTCCCACAATCAAAATGGCGTCTTCCCACATAGACTAGCGATACTACTAGTTGGTTCATTATACAATGATATTGCATCTAAGGTCAGGTCCAAACGGGGACCCACTACTCAAATGTTCGTGTATCAAGTATTACCAACACAATTAAATAGCAAATAGCAGGCAGTCATAATACACTGACAGCACGCATTTACTAGTCCAGATGAGAAGGATTAGACAAAAGGCCCAGCATTGGTCGAACGACCCATCAATCAGAACAAACGGCATAGCATTGGACGGGACTCAGGATAAAGGGCAAATGCCCTTAACCAACATGGCGCTGCATGAAGAAGCCGTCGTAGGCGAAACACGTGTCCAGCCGCCCCCCACGTCACTAGAGAACCAGCAGCGGGATTACTACTGACCAGCGCTCACAATTCAACGCTCATCAGCGACGTCTCTGCCGGGACTCCACAGCCTGCACTTGCGGCTGATCACCCGGGAGACCTCGCCACTTACACCCGCACTGCCGGAGGAGTTGTCAGCGTCACCTCTCTCACGATACGCCATCCACCTGCCGGAGCATAAGCAGGTCAAGGTACGGGAGCAGACCGTGGACTTACAGAGTGTCCCAGTCTTGCTCCGTCCTATTAACCATTGCTATACCCCATTTCATCCGCTTACAACCTTCACCTATCTGCCACTGAGGACGGGTTTGGCTATATTGTATCCATTGTGGCTATAGTGTATCTATTTTCATGCTAACGTCATAACACTGTCTAGCCTTAACCTACTTCAACCTGATTGCCACAGTATACTTAATCTTGGTGTGTGATCAAGCAAGTGACTGTGAGCTGCATACTTAAAACCACTACAGCTTACAGGCAGCTAAGAACAGTAATATCACTGGCACCTGGCAACATAGGACAATTCAACTTCTAAACATTTGTACAATATATTGGATGATTCTCTGCTGTAATTTCAATTTGAAATTGTGTTGTAATTATTCATCTTCTACAAAGTATCATCTGACATAACTACCATCCATAGTAAAATCTTGTGGATACAACCCGGAGGTACCTGGGAGTACAGTGATTCTAGAGATCTATCTCTTTACTAATTAATTACAGTATCAATAACAAATAATTCTTTGTGAGTATAGCTGTGACTTTTTGCACCTTGTGGATACAACCCGGAGGTATCAGGGACAACAGTGACTTTAGAGATCTATCTCTTTACTAATTTATTGCAGTATTAACAATAATAATTTTTTGTGAGCATAGCTGTGACAGCAATAATCTCGGATACGCAAGCGGTTGACTGGGACCACTGGGGGTGACTAAGGTCCCCATACAGTATACCACCATACCTCACTGGCCTGCCCAACATCCTTCCGAACTTGGAAGCCAAGCAGTGAAGGGCCTGGACAGTACTCAGGTGGGTGACCCCTGGAGAAGTCCAGGTGTGGTATCTTTGTGTGTGGGGTCCGGGCATCACCATTCAGTGGTTTCAGGGCCGCCTACTGCTTGTGTTCCTTACTAATTAGCCAATTCAGGCCTATCATTGTATACTACATATTTGTTCGTGACGTGGGGCAGCAAATCCCCCCCATAAAAACAACATTCCTCTTGGGGATTCAACTCATTTTTGCAGCCTACGGTCACTCAGGCTCATGTACCTGAGATGACTATATGCACTGAATGATATATAAAAGTGTGACTGTAACTTATTTTTCATTGGATATATTATACTAGAATATATCGCACACAATCACACAACAAAACCTAAGCAATTGAATACCAATCTTTTCAACGCGCCTATTATTTTAATCAAGAGTTTATAATAAAAGCTAAGTTTTAACTTAATTTCACTACACATCAAATTAATTTTTGTTACAAGAGTGCGCCCACAAAGCGTTTACTGTCTTTTTCTTTGCACTGCTGCAAGGTAAAAAAATCCCCCATTTTCTGTCTGCAGAGACCGGCAGAGCAGCTCCTGCTTGACAGCGCAGAAGCAACCCGGACGCAGTGCTTGCCACAGACCCCGCCGTTGCTCACTCCACCAAGGCACCACAGGGTCTGCCCATTTGTCTGCCCACATACCTCTTTTCCTTAAAAGAACACTTGTGGCCAAATGTACTAGCCAGAGTTCAGTGGCTGTGTGGGCTGTGTGGGATGCCGGCTGAAGTCTGAGGTTTTTTTTAAAAGGCAATCATGGTTTTTCCTTGTAAATGTCTGCCTCTTGAAAACAACCTCTGAGTTCAGCCGGCATCTCAAACAGCCACTGAACTCCGGCTAGTACATTTGGCCCATATACTTTAATTTAGTTAGAAACTTTCAATAAAAGCACACTTATTTTACAGAAACACACAGATACAGGCACACCTATCACTTTACACATACACACACCTCTATCACTTTACACAAACCTCTGTCACTGTACACAAAATCACACGTCTGTTATGCTGCTTTCCCACTGCCAAACCTGCTTTGACCCGTTTTTTTAAACGGTTCTTTAAACGGGTCAAAGCAGGTTTAACCCCTTTCCCACTGCATGTAGTAAACGGTATATTACTGGTTAATTACCGGTTTTGTACCTTTCACACTGAACCCCTTGTGAAAGCTACAAAACGGTAATTAACCAGTAATATACCCCCCCTTCCCTGTGCCCACCCTCCCCTGATACTTACCTGCGTGGGGGATCCGGGCAGCGGGGTTCACGCACTTCTGGGGAGGCATCTGGTCCGGCATGGGCACAGTACTTGGGGTCCCTCAGGATGCTGGGCAGTGGGGACGCTCCGGGGACCATCCCACATGTACACGGTGCTGTGGGTGCTGGTGGTGCAGCAGGGTCATTTCGCGGTCCATTCGGGGTCCATAAGGCGTTGGGGCAGTCCCTGCAGCTGACTATGCGCATGTCTACTGAGCGCCGTGCATATCAATGAGCCGCTAATTACATATGCGCATATGTAATTAGCGGCTCATTGATATGCACGGTACTCATTAGATATGCGCATATTAGTTCTATTAGTTCCCATCAGCTGCAGGGACTGCCCCGACGCCGTATGGACCCCGAATGGACCGCAAAATGACCCTGCTGCACCACCAGCACCGTGTACATGTGAGATGGTCCCCGGAGCGTCCCCACTGCCCAGCATCCTGAGGGACCCGAATTACAGTGTGCCCATGCCGGACTGACAGGGAGGGGTACTGTCAGTCAGGCTGACAGTACCCCTCCCCCGACACCACCTCCCGGCGCACTTACCGATCCTGGTGCTTTGGTAGGGCTGCTGTGCACTCCTGTTTCTTTATTGCAGGCGGGAGGAGCGGCTAACTGAGCAGCCAGCGCCGGGGATGTGTAAGTTGCTGCCGTGCGCTGATGCTGCCGACCCCGCCGGCGGGGAGACGGGGATGGGAGGGAGCAGCAGCCGCAGACAGGGCAGAGCCCTGCCTCTGCTATGGCACGGCTCCGCTTGGTGCAGGGGGATCCTTGCTGTGCCCACGCCCCCCCCCCCAAATGACAGGGTGGCCTGGACCCATAGCAAGTGCACCCCCTGCACCCTTTATCTTTACAAGCGGCACCTATAGAAGAGCCTCGGCGATAGTGAGGGACGTGCTTTCTGCCTGTATGAAAGCACGCCCCTGTCACTGAGGAGGTGCCACTGTCCCCAATCACATCTGCCGCAGTGACAGGGGCGTGCTTTCATGTAGGCAGAAAGCACATCCTTTTCACTGAGGCACCGCTATAGGTGCCGTATATGCACCTTTTTTTAATGGGCTTTTGCAGCCGGGTGCTCAGCCCCTCCCACTGCCCTCTCCCTGTCTCTAATACTATACTACAGACAGCTGGAGGCACCGCACTTGGTGCCTCCTAAACTAATAAAAATAAAGAAAAATGGAGTAAAAATGATTATTATAATAATAATACAAAGCATATACTTATTTTTTGTATTATTTTATTATATTAATCATTAATGACAGGGGAGGCACTGCCTCACCTGCCTCCCCTGACTGCACGTCCCTGCAGTATACCACCATACCTCACTGGCCTGCCCAACATCCTTCCGAACTTGGAAGCCAAGCAGTGAAGGGCCTGGACAGTACTCAGGTGGGTGACCCCTGGAGAAGTCCAGGTGTGGTATCTTTGTGTGTGGGGTCCGGGCATCACCATTCAGTGGTTTCAGGGCCGCCTACTGCTTGTGTTCCTTACTAATTAGCCAATTCAGGCCTATCATTGTATACTACATATTTGTTCGTGACGTGGGGCAGCAAATCCCCCCCATAAAAACAACATTCCTCTTGGGGATTCAACTCATTTTTGCAGCCTACGGTCACTCAGGCTCATGTACCTGAGATGACTATATGCACTGAATGATATATAAAAGTGTGACTGTAACTTATTTTTCATTGGATATATTATACTAGAATATATCGCACACAATCACACAACAAAACCTAAGCAATTGAATACCAATCTTTTCAACGCGCCTATTATTTTAATCAAGAGTTTATAATAAAAGCTAAGTTTTAACTTAATTTCACTACACATCAAATTAATTTTTGTTACAAGAGTGCGCCCACAAAGCGTTTACTGTCTTTTTCTTTGCACTGCTGCAAGGTAAAAAAATCCCCCATTTTCTGTCTGCAGAGACCGGCAGAGCAGCTCCTGCTTGACAGCGCAGAAGCAACCCGGACGCAGTGCTTGCCACAGACCCCGCCGTTGCTCACTCCACCAAGGCACCACAGGGTCTGCCCATTTGTCTGCCCACATACCTCTTTTCCTTAAAAGAACACTTGTGGCCAAATGTACTAGCCAGAGTTCAGTGGCTGTGTGGGCTGTGTGGGATGCCGGCTGAAGTCTGAGTTTTTTTTTAAAAGGCAATCATGGTTTTTCCTTGTAAATGTCTGCCTCTTGAAAACAACCTCTGAGTTCAGCCGGCATCTCAAACAGCCACTGAACTCCGGCTAGTACATTTGGCCCATATACTTTAATTTAGTTAGAAACTTTCAATAAAAGCACACTTATTTTACAGAAACACACAGATACAGGCACACCTATCACTTTACACATACACACACCTCTATCACTTTACACAAACCTCTGTCACTGTACACAAAATCACACGTCTGTTATGCTGCTTTCCCACTGCCAAACCTGCTTTGACCCGTTTTTTTAAACGGTTCTTTAAACGGGTCAAAGCAGGTTTAACCCCTTTCCCACTGCATGTAGTAAACGGTATATTACTGGTTAATTACCGGTTTTGTACCTTTCACACTGAACCCCTTGTGAAAGCTACAAAACGGTAATTAACCAGTAATATACCCCCCCTTCCCTGTGCCCACCCTCCCCTGATACTTACCTGCGTGGGGGATCCGGGCAGCGGGGTTCACGCACTTCTGGGGAGGCATCTGGTCCGGCATGGGCACAGTACTTGGGGTCCCTCAGGATGCTGGGCAGTGGGGACGCTCCGGGGACCATCCCACATGTACACGGTGCTGTGGGTGCTGGTGGTGCAGCAGGGTCATTTCGCGGTCCATTCGGGGTCCATAAGGCGTTGGGGCAGTCCCTGCAGCTGACTATGCGCATGTCTACTGAGCGCCGTGCATATCAATGAGCCGCTAATTACATATGCGCATATGTAATTAGCGGCTCATTGATATGCACGGTACTCATTAGATATGCGCATATTAGTTCTATTAGTTCCCATCAGCTGCAGGGACTGCCCCGACGCCGTATGGACCCCGAATGGACCGCAAAATGACCCTGCTGCACCACCAGCACCGTGTACATGTGAGATGGTCCCCGGAGCGTCCCCACTGCCCAGCATCCTGAGGGACCCGAATTACAGTGTGCCCATGCCGGACTGACAGGGAGGGGTACTGTCAGTCAGGCTGACAGTACCCCTCCCCCGACACCACCTCCCGGCGCACTTACCGATCCTGGTGCTTTGGTAGGGCTGCTGTGCACTCCTGTTTCTTTATTGCAGGCGGGAGGAGCGGCTAACTGAGCAGCCAGCGCCGGGGATGTGTAAGTTGCTGCCGTGCGCTGATGCTGCCGACCCCGCCGGCGGGGAGACGGGGATGGGAGGGAGCAGCAGCCGCAGACAGGGCAGAGCCCTGCCTCTGCTATGGCACGGCTCCGCTTGGTGCAGGGGGATCCTTGCTGTGCCCACGCCCCCCCCCCCCCCAAATGACAGGGTGGCCTGGACCCATAGCAAGTGCACCCCCTGCACCCTTTATCTTTACAAGCGGCACCTATAGAAGAGCCTCGGCGATAGTGAGGGACGTGCTTTCTGCCTGTATGAAAGCACGCCCCTGTCACTGAGGAGGTGCCACTGTCCCCAATCACATCTGCCGCAGTGACAGGGGCGTGCTTTCATGTAGGCAGAAAGCACATCCTTTTCACTGAGGCACCGCTATAGGTGCCGTATATGCACCTTTTTTTAATGGGCTTTTGCAGCCGGGTGCTCAGCCCCTCCCACTGCCCTCTCCCTGTCTCTAATACTATACTACAGACAGCTGGAGGCACCGCACTTGGTGCCTCCTAAACTAATAAAAATAAAGAAAAATGGAGTAAAAATGATTATTATAATAATAATACAAAGCATATACTTATTTTTTGTATTATTTTATTATATTAATCATTAATGACAGGGGAGGCACTGCCTCACCTGCCTCCCCTGACTGCACGTCCCTGGATTCCAGAGGTGATGTATACATTTGAGCATCATAGGAATGAGCAGGACAGCAATATTACTATATGCATACTCATTTGTGTCAATTAAATATTCCTATTTGATTTTATTTTTACAATTGCAATTTTATTATGTATTAATACATTTGGTGTATTTATGCCAATTGATCAGCTCCTGTCTAACATTTTTCAAACACAGTCTCTGACATGGCAGGTAGGAGCTGATTGGCTGGCTGTTTATCACTCTCCATTTTATCAATTTTGAAGCTTAGAGAATCTGGCCCCCAGGCTTACTGTACTTACCTTGCTCCTGAATATATTAGTGAGGGTGGTAGGTTTCAGGAGGCTTGGGTGAAACTTGATGATACGATCTGCATTGTATATAATTATCATGACCCTGCTATCCTACCACTCTGTGCCTCCCTGCCGACACAATCCCTAGCGACATGCAGAGACTGAAGTTAGAACTTGAATCCAAAACTGCAACACATTATATAACGACTGTTTAAATTCTCAATTTGTTTAGGAACATTTTCATGACTTCTTAGTTTGCCAGGTTGTTTGACATGAGATGTGAGTTGTTTATAACATGAGGGTGAGATGTATCAAACCATGAAGAGACATAAAGCACCGACCAATCAGCTCCTGTCACTATTTTCCAAACATTGCCTGTAAAATAACAGTTAGGAACAGATTGGTTGGTATTTCTCCCCATTATGATGTCAATGTCTGCAGTGTTCCACGCCTTTTCTCACAGCTCATTGCCTTGAACCATTGATTCAGGTATCAAAGTTTATCTGTTTTTACAGATCACTAAACTGTACACTACTATTTGAAGTTGCTCACTGCAATGTTAATATTGATCCATACATTTCAGATAATGAATGCCTAATGTACCACATGCCTGCGTGGGAAGTATTGCAGAATTTATTTCCTTTGGTTGGTTAGAAAGCAATGGTAAAGTCTCCCAGGTAGACCGTGATGCCTGGGTGTGACTTATTTGTTCTCCATATCTGTCTAACCTATTTTGCGATATGCTGTCTGGCACCGTTCTTGTCATTTCTAGTCTGATATATAGTAACCTCTCCTTGTGACTGTAAAATCAGATCGGCAGGTATAACTTACTGGAATTGGGATAAACATGAATTGTGTTCATTAAAGAGGGTTTAAATACAATGCTTGCTGCTTCATATGAAATCACTACTAGCAACACAGATGTCTGTGCAATGACAGTATCTAGCTATAACTGTCTTCAAGATTTTTTTTCTATGTGCATCAGGTTTTTACTATACTTCAGAACAGGATTAAGATTACAGATAACAAGATTATGCTCAATACATAGGCTACCTCCCATCTTAACATGATTGGGTAAAAATAGGCAGTATTCAATGTGCCAAAGAAGATGAAGAGAGAACAAAAGGCTTTTTGGGGCACACGTTAAGATTCCAAAGAAAATGGATTAAGTATTTATTTAAAATATAACATTTATTCAGTATTCTTTCAAAAATGGCGACAGAGGTATAATGAAAAATTCACACAGTGCATAAGTCCATTGCGGGACTCTGTATGGTCTCCAATATTAGTGAAAGGAGGAATGGTAAATAAACGGATTAGTTATAATGCCCTGTCATGCGGAAGTCATGAGGGTAAAAACACTTGTAATGTCTGTGGTACAGGGACCATGAATATCGGTATTCACGCATGGCACAAAAGGAAAGATGAAAAGTGCTAATCCAAAGTGATAGCACTACAATGGGTTGTCTTCCCAATCAGCAGCAATGGGGTGTGGATAATGAGGTCAACCAAAGTAAGATCAACATGCATTAGGTCAACAGGCCTTACAGTAGGTGAAAAAGGTCAAAATGGCAAAGGTCAACACAAGCATTAGGTCGACACAAGCATTAGGTCGAATTGGGAAGATCAACAGTCAAAAGGTCGACATGGGTTTCTAAAAAAAAAATTGTCCCGAATGTCAACACAGACGACATGGACACTGAAAAAGTGCATCACTTCCCCTCGCAAGGTTTGCTGCGCTCGCCATGCTTCAGGCTCGGTGCCTTGCTGTGCTCGGCACACTATTAGATTCTCCCACCATACCCTAGTGGGTGGTAGGGCATGGAATATCGCCTGTCGGCACATGTCGTTTGAATAAAACCTGAAAATTCATGTCGACCTTTCCAATGTCAATCTAATGCTTGTATCGACCTAATGACCCTGTTGACCTATGTCGCTATGTCGAATCTTCTCTTGTGTCAATCTAGTGCATGTCAACCTTTTGACTGTCGACCTAGTGACTGTATATAGGTAAATGTAGGGATAGTCAGTCCCTTATTATGTACAAAAAAAAGTAAATGGTAAAAACTGCGCTATGAGGAATAAATGAAAATTGGTTCACACAGCGTGGTTACTAAAGGTTTTACACATTTAATATACATACTTAAAACAATTAAAAAGTGATCACAATCAATATAGCTTCTGAATATCTTAATATCACCTAATATTAAGTTATTCAGAAAGGATATCAATTGTGATCACTTTTTAATTGTTTTAAGTATGTATTATTAAATGTGTAAAACCTTTAGTAACCACGCTGTGTGAACCGATTTTCATTTATTCACACATGACACAGCATATTAATAATTTATACATAAATGTTGTCTGACTTCCATATATATTATACAGTTATTTAATACACATAATCCGACCTACAGCAAAGTTTATGTGGGCCGGATCCTAATTCTGTGTATAACTGTATAATATATGGAAGTCAGACAACATTTATGTATGCAATGGTTCATGTGTCATGCGTGAATACCGATATTCATGGTCCCATAAATATCACTTTATGACATTACAAGTGTTTTTACCCTCATGACTTCCGCATGACAGAGCATTATAACTAATTGGTTTATTTACCATTTATCCTTTCATTAATATTGGAGACCATACAAAGACCACTTATGCACTGTGCAAATTTTTCATTATACCTCTGTCGCCATTTTTAAAGAATACTGAATAAATGTTATGTTTTAAATAAATAATTAATCCATTTTCTTTGGAATCCGTAAGTATGCCCCAAAAAGCGTTTTGTTCTCTATTCGTCTTCTTTGACATATTACATTACATACAGTTTAACTACTGAACAATTTGAGAGCACCACCAACCAACTGCTGCCAAATAGATTTTGTATCATGCAGCACCGATGTTGGTTCAACCTTTATACTTTTTGACATTGACCGTTAGTGCCAATCCCCTTCCATATTATGTACTAAAAATAGGCAGTACCATATGTAGGTGCCAGTCCATCCTCTGCAGCCACTGCCCTCCTCACCGAACATGCTCCGTCATATGTCATTGCAGTGGGTGGGTCTGCTATCTCTGGATCACTACTGTACTGCTCCCAGCATCCTTAGGGTGCTCAGAGCTAATGTTCAAAAAGAAAGAAAGAGACTTGTCTGGTGCCCTCTTTAGACTCTTTACTAGGGCTCCAATGACTAAAATTTTATTTTAAAAAAATTGGTTTTATTTAGATTCCCCTAAAAATTATGTGGGGAAAAAATATCTTCCTTAATATAATATTTCGGTACTTGTGTACTAGCACGGCGCCCACGATATTTGGTCGCACAACATATAATTGCATCGCATCGCATGCCACACACCCGATGCACTGCGATGCGATTTAAAATTGTATAAGCCCCCTATAAGATGTTTAATTGTATAAGCACCCTAATGGGTGCTTACAATGTTAAATGCACCCCCACGCCACCCCAGTATGAATGTGAACCCGAAGCGTGGCGAGCGGCAGCGGTACGCGTCCTCCGACCTTTTCATACCCCCACTATCCATGCTGGCGTGGAGTTGATTTTATATAGTGTGGCGAGCGCACGCGTATTACTTTACATGTATTCCGAGTCCCCTCGCGGGGCTAGCTGCGCTTGCCACGCTTCGGGCTCGGTGGCGCGCTGCGCTCGCCACTCTATATAAAGTCAACTCCACGCCAACGTGGATAGTGGGGGTATGAAAAGGTCGTAGGACGCATACCGCCGCCCCTCGCGGGCTCGCCACGCTTCGGGTTCACGTTCATAGTGGGGTTGGCGTGGGGATGCATTTAACATTGTAAGCCCCCATTAGGGTGCTTATACTATTTAAAATCGCATCACATCGCATTGTATGGCATTGTATGCCATATACAATGGTATACAATTTTAAATTGTATACCATCGGGTGCCAATCGCGTTGCGTCGCATCGCATACCATCGCATGCCTTATGGTCTGCGATGTTATGGGTGCCGTGATAGTACACAAGTACCAATATTTCTATAAATGTAAAAAAAAAACAATTCAATAGAAGTGCAAAAAGTAATAGAAATTGTGATTTAAAAAAAACAACAGATTGCACGGTTTGTGGTCCTGGTAATGATAATAATTTGTAATACTTATATTAGAGCTGGTAGTGCTATGAATCTGATCTGTTAGTGTGTTTTATGTTTTCATTTATTTAGAATCATTAAAGATCACTTAGGGAAAGCAGCAGCATTAAATCACTAAATCACTGATGTACAGCCTGTAGGGTGCATGGTTGGAACGTCCAAAGGACACGCTGGCCGGCATTGCAGTAGTTTAATAGGCTGCACTTTTCTAGCCAAATGCAAAGTTGGCAAAGGTGGTAACCCCGGGGCACTGGTCTCTATGCAATGGCACAACCCACCTTGCAGTCCTGAATATCAGTCCTGAAAAAAATTACCCACAGCCTAGTTTCTTCAGTCACAATTAGGGATGCCAATCCCAGGATTTCGGATTGAAAAATGGTCAATCCCAGGATTCCCTGGATTGGCATCCCTAAATTTTTTTTACCTCTCACCAACCGCCGCACACATTTACTTACATTGCCAGTGCAACAGGCAGTGCAGCTGGGGAGCTGGAAGGCACTGCATCTGGTGAGCGTGGTAGGGATTGCCGGGGTGCCACACTGATCAGCCGGTGGAGGATCAAATAGGGCAGGCGGCTATACGACGCCCTGCGCAGCGTGACCTTTAGCATCACATCACGCTGTGCAGAGCAGGGTTGGGACAGCCAGGCAGCATTTGAGCGAGTGCATAGACGATGCCCGGCATTACACTGTGCATGCAAAATCCTGGGATTGGGGGCCAAATCCTGGGATCCCGCCAATCCCAATCCCAGGATTGGCCACCCTAGTCACAATCCATAAAAATCTGGGATAAATACAGTTTCAAGCATCCGCACCTAAGCGAATAGTAAAATGATTTAGCATTATTTGCTCCCATAGGCATCCTTTTCTATTCTCAGACCACCTTTATAGGTATCACTGGACTCAACGTACCCAATGCAAGTAAATCTATTACCAAATAGAAAATAAATGTTTCTTTTTTTGCTTTTATTGAAAACAATTTAAATAGTAAAAAACTACAATTATCTGTTCAATTAAACAGCAAAGGAAACAGTTAAAAAGGTGTCCAAGGCAGTGTTGCTGTGAATGTAATCCTCCCTGGTAGTTGGTCATTCCTCTTCCCCAGATCTGTTACCTATGCTGTTTTAAAGGGGAGGGAAGGGGTTTTCAATTAATACCTTGGAGTCTGGCTCTTATTAGTAGGTCCCCTGATTTACTAGTTAACAAATTCCTATTTAATAACCTGCTCAACCTCTGAATTTAAGCTGGCAACTCTGCATTTGAAGAACAACATCCCCTCCTGGAGCTTGGACTTGGGATGGCTTTGGCAGCATAGCATGGTAAAACTTCCTTGCTGTCAGTTCAGAGGGTGGCACAGACTACTAATCAGAATCACAATGCACCATCATGTATTCATTGTAAACAAGATGATATGCAAACTATGGCAGAATCATTTCTATTAATATATGTCACCGTGTATGTCTTCCTTACATCTACAGTATTCTAAATAAACCTAGCAGGTTAAGTGGCAGGAAGTCTGTGTGTCTGTAGGAGACCAAGGAAGGTGCTCATATCAAGACAATAGGCACTACTACTAACAGACACCAAATCATAAGATGACTCTTACAATCTATACTCCTGTATAACCTAGAAATAACATCCTTTAATATAATCAACTTACTATAATTGGTAAATCATTTTGTTATACTGGTAAGGCATTGTAGGTGTGCCCAAATGGAAAGGAGACTTTTGCTATAGCTGAGTTGTATATAATCGCAGTGGGTTAATGTGTTTGCCCGAAAGATGGTGTGGCGTTTTTCCCAGTTGCGCATGTGGACTGAATGGCTTCGCCTCATGTTCTCCATTACGTACTTATCCATCAGATTATTGGGTCGGCAGCAGCAGCGCTGCAGAAAACATATGGAAATTGGTGCAGCTGCCATTTTCTAAGCGTTTTGTGCATGCGCAGTAAGAAAAATCACTGGGAAAATGACCTGCGCATGCACGGTAGACTCTGGGACATAGGCCCTTATTCTGGTTCACTCGCAAAAGAAAATTCCTGCTCAAATGGACAAAACCATGTGCACTGCAGGTGGGGTAGATGTTACTTGTGCAGAGAGAATTAGATTTGGGTGGGGTTTTACGTCAAAGTGAGATCTATATTGCAGTGTAAAATTAAAGCAGTCAGTATTTTCCCTGCACAGAAACAAAATAACTCACCCAGATCTAATTCTCTCTGCACAAGTTACATCTGCCCCACCTGCAGTGCACATGGTTTTGTCCATTTGAGAAGGAATTTTCCTTTTTGAGGGCACCAGAATAATGGCCATAGCTTGGGCTTCCTAGTGACCCTTATGCCCAGAGTCTACAGCACTGCCAGGTAGAGAGGAGGAGGTCCAGATAAAGGGGGGCATCATCCGCGCCCCCTTACCGCCGCCCATCGCCGGCTACCGCAGACCTAATTATCGCATATGCTGTAACATATGTGATAATTATCACAAAAAACAGCTCTTGCGTTAAGAGCTGTCTTTTGCGTTGACCCGGCGATGAGCGGCGGGTCCCGGCGGCTCCCTCCTCCCTCTCTTACCTGGCTGTCCGGCTGCTGCTGCAGGGGGGGCTGGCTCTCCTCCTCCCTGCACCCGGAAGAGGCGGACACAGATGAGGGGGGTCGGTGCGGGGGGCGGCGGTAGGTCGGTGCGGGGCGGCGGTGGGTTTGCGTTAGATGCCCATAGGCTTCTATGGGGCATCGCCAGATTTTTCTGGCGATGCCCCCCGCTGTGGTAACCCAGCGGAGAATGCTTAGAGCAGGGGTCTTCAGTGGCCCCCTGCCCGCCGGCCCGTCATGCACAGGATTTATTTTTTTTTAAGTAAAAGAAAATGCTGCCGAGGGAGGCAGTGTAATGGAGTCCCCTTGGGTGCCGCCTACCCGATTTCCATTGGCTGCAGGCAGGGCAGAGGAGTGGATCCAGCGCGGCTGAGGGAGGAGGAGGCACGTCTGGTCACGAACTGGGGAGTTGGGACCCGGCGAAGCTGCGGGAGGAGAAGACGCAGCTGGCGGGAGCAGGGGACCCGGCACTGGAACTGCAGGAGGAGGAGGCACAGCTGGCGGAGGAGGCATGGATGGTGGAAGCAGGTGACCCGTCAAAGCTGCAGGATGAGGAGGTACATCTGGCGGGAGCAGGGGACCTGGCAAAGCTGCAGGCATTACTGGGGGCATTGTGTGTGGGGCATTACTGGGGGCATTGTGTGTGAGGGGCACTGCTGGGGCATTGTGTGTGAGGGGCACTGCTGGGGCATTGTGTGTGAGGGGCACTACTGGGGCATTGTGTGAGGGGCACTGCTGGAGCATTGTGTGAGGGGCAATGCTGGGGCATTGTGTGTGAGGGGCACTGCTGGGGAATTGTGTGTGAGGGGCACTGCTGGGGCATTGTGTGTGAGGGGCACTGCTGGGGCATTGTGTGTGAGGGGCACTGCTGGGGCATTGTGTGTGAGGGGCACTGCTGGGGCATTGTGTGAGGGGCACTGCTGGGGCATTGTGTGAGGGGCACTGCTGGGGCATTGTGTGAGGGGCACTGCTAGGGCATTAGGTGAGGGGCACTGCTGGGGCATCATATGTATAAGAAGGAGTACTGCTAGCATTATGGTCTGTGGCATAATGGGCATCAGTGTGGGGCATAATGTGCAATTGGCATAATTTTGTGTGGATTAATGTGTAATGGGCATCACGGTGTGGCATAATGTGTAATGGGCATTATGGTGTATGACATAATGTACAACAGGTATTACGGTGTGTGGCATAATGTCTAATGGACACTATGGTGTGATGCACAATGTGTAATGGGCATTACAGATAAACAGTGTAACAGAGTATATTGATTTAAGTAGCCTTTCATTGTTTGGGTTTGATCTGTGAGGCATACTATTTCACTGTGTGGGCCTTCATGTTTATATGTCTTTGTGCAGCCTTCAGTCAACTTAAGCATGTGAGGACAACGACCATTCCTGCGGTAACCAATGTCTGGTCATGCAGGTTGCAAAAGAGGTGTCAGGTTATTGTTTTCCTGCTAGTTCACACTCGTTATAATTAGACCACGCCCCTTATAATTAGGTCACACCCGTTTTTGGGAGTGCGCCTACGGCGCGTGCAATTTATTCAATATCAAATTATATATGGGGGTGCCCACATATTTTACTGTTTGCACTGGAACCCAAATTGGCTGCTGATAACTATTAGGGTGTGTGTGGGGTTATGTGCTGAGTATGGGCGGCTGTGCCAACTATCTATGAAGGACTGTGCTGACATTATATGGGAGCTGTGATTCTATGGGGCTGTCCGAAATTCCGTAGGCGATTTTAGTGGCCCTCGGGCTTCACTGGATTTTTTTAGGTGGCCCACGCTGTCTTAAAGGTTGAAGACCCCTGGCTTAGAGCATCCCAAAATGCGGTAAAAACCCAGATTACCGCATTTTTAGCTTAGAGAATCTCCCCCGGAGTCTGCACATGGACCTCCTCTCTAGAAACGCCTATGCCCCCACCTCTTTAAACTTGGACCTTAGTCAAGAGAAACTCTATCCTTGATGGACATGGGCATTTGACATCAGTGAACTGGAAGAACTCCTTTAGTAAATAGACCTGTATGGATTATCTGTAGAAAAAAAAGGTTTAAAGAAATGGAAATCTTGACAATAATACTATAGAGCTGAATCTTATTGATCTTCTCTGCAATATAAGGTCAATATATTTATTTAGAATTAAATCTATAAAAATACATCCTTTTATTGGACTTGGCGATTAGTGTATGTTGTTGTATATAGAAACAAACTACTATCAATCAAACATGACAGGGCAAACATATTTTGTGACTGTTATACACAATGCCGCACTGGATCAAGAAAGCAAAAATTGCTATTAATAATAATGATAGATGTTCCATCATTTGTCACTGACAGAATATGATCTACAGCATGCGGAATATTTCAGGTTTGGTGGAGACTGCAGTTGAAATTTCAGTGCCTGAGTCATAGTGTTAAAGCAAATAGCCTAAGGTTAGAAGAAGCAGACATGGGAAATGAGCGTAGCTTATTTGCTTAAAGATACATTAACGCCAAAAATATAAACTGTAAACATGTTGATACGGATGTGGTCACACATAGCTGGATAATAAAGGAATTTCAATCCTTTCAGGTCATGGTTCTACTGTTCTGATAGTGCCCTGTGATCATGCTGATCATGTGACCTATTGTAAATACTGGACTACATAGAATATGTAGATATGTATCTACCAAGTAGATTATAGATAGCATATACTGAACACAACCCATAACAGGCTACAGCCCCAGTGCTCCTGAAGCCATAAACATGTACTTGTCAGTGTTATCCAGAGACAATTCTGTACATTGGTTAAATTGGGAGTACCTGATGTATAATATAGGTCAGGATTTCCAAGAAAATAAATGAGCATTTGCTTTGAATAAGTAGGTGGGTGGGGAACTGGAGGAGCTTTCTGATTAGCAGTAATGTCTTATTAGCTGATTTTGGAAAAAAAGGGGGCTGTGTATACAATGTATAAGGTGAGCCTGAAGGGTCTCTGTATTATTGGCTGCTGGAACACAGACAGTTTGCATGTCTTGAAAAAGTGTCGTGCTAGGACCCAAAACGTCGACTGACCATCATGTCTGATTTTAATTGGAGAAGTTCTGAAGTTGGAGGGGGAGATTCTCTAAACTAAAAATGCGGTAAAAATCCCGTTATCGGGGTTTTTAACCACATTTTGGGATGTTCTAAGGTTTCCGCGATTGGGGGCATCGCCAGAAAAATCTGGTGATGCCCCATAAAAGCCTATGGGCTTCTAACGCGAAAACCCGCCGCCCTGCATCGACCCTCCCTCACTTGTGTCCGGGCTGTGCTGCCCGGACCTGTGACCTCCTCCTCCCTGCACAATGATCCTCTTCTGGGTGCAGGGAGGAGGAGAGCTAGCCCCCCTGCTGCAGCAGCAGCAATATTAGCCGGGTAAGGGAGGGAGGGGGGATGCCGCCGGGACCTGCCGCTCATCACCGGCTCACCGCAAAAGACAGCTCTTAACACAAGAGCTGTCTTTTGCCATAATTATCGCATATGTTAGAGCATATGCAATAATTATGTTAGCGGTAGCCGGCGATGTGTGGCGGTAAGGGGGCACGGATGTTAGAGCATCCCCCCCCCCTTAATCTTAAGAAGTCTGGTGAGTGCGCTCTGTGGAAAATTTTCTACTGTGGATATATATATAGATAGATAGAAAGCAGAAACTGAGTGCACCACTATTGTATACTTCCACCACCAAATGTATGAAACTGTAGTGATTACAGACACAAATAACAATTTGATGATTTAAAATACACTCATAAAAACTGAGTCATTTGTTTGAAGACAATCAATATATATGACAAAGAAAACAACCTACGCGTTACGTCATAGTGACTTCCTCAGGGGTGACATTCAATATGATGTTGTATAGTGGATAAAGGCATTCACTACAAGTATGTCGCCTTCAGATAAAAGTGTGGATATGTGGACCTCAAACCGATCCTAATTATAATGCACAATTAAACAGCATCAATTTTCATAAAATCAACTGAGTCGGAATGGGAATAGGTTGAATTTTCCCAAAGGCGCCTCAAATAGAATGAAAGTAGAATAATCTATTGTAGGCTGCAGAATATTCTACTTTCATTCTATTTGAGGCGCTTTTGGGAAGATTCAACCTGTTCCCATTCTGACTCAGTATATATATATATATATATATATATATATATATATGTGTGTGTGTATATATATATATATATATATATATATATATATATGGATACAACAATACCCAGCGCACAATCCTCTCAGTTTCAACGGATCAGTCCAGAATTATGTCCACAATGTGTGCCGCTCTCTTTTAATGGGATTGTACCAGAAATCCCCACGGAAAGTACTTGCAAAAAAGGAAAAAAGAAAGCGCACCAATGAGCAGAAGTATATGGAAAATACACAATGATTTATTTGCTCACATACATTGTAGTTTACGAAAATAAGCTTGCCAGCTTGATGTTACACAGGGACCAGGGAACTCCTTCCAGATTTAAAGTCAACCGCGCCACAGCCTCGGATCGCCGGACAGATATCCAAACGCCGGAGCCGCCACGGGGAACGATACACGGAGCCGCCTGGATCACCACTGGAAGCTGGACGTCACTATGTCGGACCAACAAGCCACGCCCAACGCGTTTCGTCACTCAAACGGACTTCGTCAGGGGGTGGGGGAAGTCCGTTTGAGGGACGAAACGCATTGGGCGTGGCTTGTTGGTCCGACGTAGTGACGTCCAGCTTCCAGTGGTGATCCAGGCGGCTCATTGGTGCGCTTTCTTTTTTCCTTTTTTGCATATATATATATATATATATATATATATATATATATATAATGTCTAGTGTCCGTGAGTCTCCAAAACACTGCTATCTGCTGGTGAGAGTGAAACTACATCTTTCTCAAACATGCACAACCACAGAAGGTAGCAGACTAGCTTTGCTTCCAGCGGGCTCAATAGTTTTCTTATATGCAATAGGATTTAGTGTATAAATACACAGGTTGAGGAGATCCCTTCACCGGCGCACACCAAGAGAATAAAGGAGAGTTACGTCCCTGATAGATGGACTACGCTCCTCTTCTCCGCCTCCGAATCGGGGATAGGCTCACAGGTCCCGAATTACCCCTTAGCTTAATCTCGGGTACCTTTTTCTTATTCCTGTATAACAAATCTGCCTCCTCGGTGTTAACCGTGGATTTTGCAGACCAGGATAAAAGGCACAAAAATATCCAATAGTGAAGTAAATTCTTTTAATGACATATAATAATAAAACAGGCAAAGACAAGAATAACACACCAAAAAAAGTATTGGGCCAAAGTACTGGTGGGGTGCAAGGTGGATAATTACCCTTTTGGTAGAGAACTGGGTTTAGGCAGCTCTCATAGATCGCATAAGTATCCAAAGATTTCAAAGCAGGTACCGGTACACCTTCATCGAAGTCCAGGGATATAGGTAACAAGATCCACACTGCTCGCCAAACAGGATACTAATTGGGGCCCCTCCGACGCGTTTCCACCTCTACTGAGGTCTTTATCAAGGAGTGTGTTAGTGTTAAATGGAGTCCACTATTTATTCTATGTCCAGCCAATAGCTGCTGTCCTTGGTCAGACACATGGTCCAATAGCGTGTCATAGCTCTGATGTTACATTCATTCAAGTTCCGGCAAAGTGCGGCTCCCGCACTTCCGGTTTCTAATGCCCCGCTTCCGGTGTTCGCGTCTCTCGTTGTTCTAATGAGACGGAGCTCCCTGCGGGTTTGTTTGAAGTCGCCATGGTAACGGCGCTTGTTCCGGGTTGTAGGGGAAAGATTCTCCTCCGTTCCTGGCGTGGTTTTTTCAGATCTTTACGATGTGAGTCCGTCCGCCATTTCGGTTGTGGGCAAGATAATGCCCTTAGTGCAGAATTGTATTCGCAGGCCGGTCTTTTACAGTATAAACGGAGGAAAAATAAAAATAAAAAACACATATTAGGTGCTGGCATCTTGATAGAAAACTCTAAAATCAGAAAGTTTGAACTGTTTATAAGAGAATAATTTCTTTAAAAAGACAGTGATTCTTAAAAATAGTGTTTCATCTAAAAACTCAATTTCATATATAAATAAAGGGTTCATTCCGAGTATAAAACAATTAATTTCATAGAAAAGCTTCATATTAAATTGGATGAATTGCATAAAAGATTTTATAACAATTTTATAAAAATTCCTTAAAAAGTTACATATGGTATATATGCACAAGGGTGGGAGGAAAAAAGGGAAAAAAGAAGGGGGATGTATGGAAGGGCATACTAGAGGAACCATTTGAGTTCGAAGTCTAGATTTAGACCACCAGGTTTTAAAGTGCTGAATTTATGGATCAATTTCATTTCTTCTTTAGCTAAAGAAGAGATGCAAAAAGGTTTCCTTTCATTTCCCTTTATCATCTTCAGAGCCATAAATTGTTCGATACATGATGTTGATGAGTTATGCACTGATTTGAAGTGTTGTGAGAGGGAGTGACTTTCCAGGCCTTTTGTGATATTGTTAAGGTGCTCTCCCAATCTGACCTTAAGAGGTCTAGTGGTCCGTCCTATGTAGAATAGGTGACAGGAACATTCTATTGCATAAATTACGTTCTTTGAGTTGCAAGTTAGAAAGTCCTCTATTTTCATTTCTTCATTATTGATGGTCACCATGTTGATCTTTTTCTGCCCTTTACTTTTGATATTTCTACAACCTTTACAAAGGCCGCATCTGTGAAATCCCTTAGTTAGGATGTAATCGGTTTTTGGTCTCGGGAGGGCACTTTTCACGATTTTTGTTGCTATTGTTTGTGCCCGTCTATAAATGAATTTCGGTGCTTCTGGTAACAGTGTACCTAGTACCGGATCCTTTTTGAGAATTGGCCAGTTTTTCCTGAAGATTTTCTCTATCTTTTTGTGCTGGATATTGTAGCCTGTAATAAATGACCACTCATATCCTGTGTTCTGGCTGTTATTTCCGTTGTTCATCTTTCTTAAAAGGTCGTCACGGTCAATTCTCTTTGTATTCTGTATTAGGTTCTTCATCTCTTGTGGATCATACCCACTCCTTGAGAACTTCTCTGCCATGTTTGTGGCCTGTTCTTCAAAGGTGTTGACGTCTGTGCAATTGCGTCTCAGTCTTTTCATTTGGCCACCTGGTATGGCTCTCAGCCAATGATCATGATGGCAGCTATCCCTCAGAATGTATGACTGGCTATCAGTGGGTTTTTGGAAAGTTTTGGTCTTAAGGCCATTATCCACAAATATCGTTATGTCCAGAAAGTCGACTGTGGTTTTATTAATACAGAAAGTAAGTTCAATATTATATTCATTTGAGTTTAGGTAGTTGCAGAAATTCCCTAAGTCCTCTTCGCTTCCTCTCCAGAAAAAAAGGATGTCGTCTATGTACCGGGACCATGACACCAGACTCGCTCCGAATGGGTTGTGGTTCCAGATGGCTTCCTTCTCCCACAAACCCATGAAGATGTTAGCATAGCTCGGAGCGAATCTGGTGCCCATGGCGGTTCCCACCTTCTGCACATAGTGACTCCCCTCAAAAAGGAAGAAGTTGTTATGGAGGATAAAGTCCACTCCTTCTACTATAAATTCTTGGAGACCAGCTTCCAGTCCTGATGTTTCTAGGTACTTCCTTACGGCATTTATTCCCAATCTGTGTTCTATGATAGTATACAGGGACTTTACGTCCGCTGTAACTAAAAAGAAGCTGTCTTCCCAAGGGATAGTGGGTAGCAGATTCAGGAGTTCCTTGGTGTCCTTTAGGTGTGATTTGTTGGACACCACTAGGGGTTGCAGATGGTAGTCTATAAACTCTGAAAGGTTAGCAGAGGGGGAATTTATCCCAGAAATTATAGGCCTCCCTGGTGGATGGGTTGTGCTTTTGTGCACTTTCGGTAATAAATATATTACTGGCACACTAGGTTCTTCATTGTAGAGATATTTTGCTGTTTTATCATCCAGGATGTTCTTATCTTTGTACTTTTTTATCAGGCCTTCCAATTTCTTCTGGGTCGTCTCGGTGGGATTGGCTCTAAGTTTTTTGTATGTTTTTCCATCTTCCAGTTGTTTCAAAGTTTCATTCACATACCACACTTTATCCATGATGACGATCCCCCCCCCTTTGTCCGCCGGTTTGATAACGATGTTTTCGTTGGTTTGCAAATCTTTCAGTGCTTTTCTCTCTTTTAGGGTCATATTGAATTTTTCCATCTTTTTTTTTTTTTTTTTTTTTTTTAAGTTCTCTTATATGTATACAGATGAAGTGCCCTCTACTGGAGAAAACCAATACAGTATATGCCGTATCGTGTTTATGTCCTACAAGATCAGTAGTAATCATTGTTTACAACAATCTACCTGGTGGCTCATGATGAAAAGAAAGACTGACTCCAATACTATACTGTACCTGTCCCACTTTCCTCACCACTCACACTGTAGCAATGCAGAGCAAACACATCTACAGGGAATGGTTACTCTGTGAATAGTGGGCCTGGACTTTTAGTGCAGATCAGAAGTGTGAAAAAAGGAGAATAACTCTCCTTCCTTTTCTGCTGCCCTCAGCCAGGCGTGTGTTACCTGCCGACAGATCTGGACTTGGTAACTGTCTCGCTCACCTTCAAAACTCTGAAAGGATACAATATTTCTGATGAACATGAGCAAATATACACGCTTGTGTGTACTTCCCCATCAATCAATAAACTGCCAAGCTGGAAGACCAACATTACTTGTTGCAAGTTATATTTCATGCTGGTTGGGAAGTAAACATAAAAAAGTGTGTCATGGAAACCGAGTCTGGCAGACCTATACTGTTTTAGTTGGGCATAGAGAAACATCTGTGTGGAGCAGAATGGGTTAAATCCATTCAGCAATCCTAAAAAGAGAAAGCCCTAAGAGGAAGTAATATTAATGGAGCGTTGAATGACAAACAGCGTCTTGGTCTTTCTGTCTCTTGCTGAAACCTCAGGTGACAGGCCTGGAATGCTCCTGTGTCACGCTGCGTTGCATTTTAACCCATTAAATGCCAAGCCCCAATAAATCTCCAGCTTGGTGGAAGAACAGATGAAGTGCGGGATTTCCAACCTACTGTGAAAGAGCAGGGTCAATGTGACATTTACCCTACATTTATAATGTGAATAGCTTAACACTGGAAATGTCTTTGCTGTGTTATCCACCTTTTGTTGTTAGTTCTAGGGGGAAACCAGGATCTGTGATATTTTTGGGGTATGGGTAAAAACCAGAACCAGACAGACTCCATTCATCAATATCGGTCAATCCGGTGCTTGTAGTGTCCGGTCCGGGGGGTGCCTGTCCGGTGGGGGAGCTGGGAGAGGGAGAGGAGGAGGAGGAGAATAAAGCTAGCCTGTATGGTCCGGGGATGTAATAAAAATTGGAATGGTCCGGACCATATGAGGAGGCTATCTCCCCTTCCCCATGTCCCCCGGTGAGGCTGCTACCCCCCCCCCCCCCCCAGAGTTTGAAGGTCATAAAAAAATGCAGAGTTTGAAGGTCCAGTCCAGTGTTCTGGGGTCTTTACCGGTTCCAGTTTTCACTAAGTCTCATATTTTTGGCCTAGCACCTAAGGTGTTCCCAGTGTCCCTACCATGATAGACACTAAAAGTGACTAGTAGCAGGCACGCATGTAGCGGGGGTTACCAAGTACTTAGAAAACCCCTGCCCGTCCAGCTGTACGATTTTTAACACAGCCTATGGCAGCTGTCTCTCCGAGAGACGGGGCAGGCTGACGCTGGGCTGACAGCAGGGGGAGCTTGTGGCAGAGGCAGCGTGTAACTCCTCCCAGTCAGTTAGTGCTCCGTGTGGCTGTGGGAGAGCTGGCCGGGGGAGGCAGGGATCTGTCCCCAGCAGCTAAACAGATACACTCCTGTGTTTGAGGGAGTGAGTGGGGGGGGGGGGGGTGTTGTATGCTGTGTGTGGTTTTGTGGCTGGTATATGTGTGTATGTATGCAGTGTATGTATGTATGTATGCTGTGTGTATGTACACTATGCTATGTATGCGTGTGTCTGTGTACTTGTGTGTATGTATGCTACTGTATGTGTGTCTGCGTTTATGTATGCCATGTTTTTCTGAAGGTACATGCTGTGTGTATGCTATGTGTGTGAATGTATGCTATGTGTGTTTGTGTCTGTGGTGTGTATGCATGCTACAGTATATGTGTGTGTAGGTACAGAGGAATGTGTGTGTGTATGTGTAACGGAACCCCTCCCCCCCCCCCCACCCCCCATTAAAACCACCTCTAATAGTATGGGGAACTGAGTTCCACCAATACCACAGCCCTGCAAAATAGTTCCAAACAAAAAGAATGTTCCAGTGGCTTTGTTTTCCGGTACAATGTATGTAATGTAGTGCCGTCACTACCGCTGAAGTGAAGAAGGGCCATTAAGAGGGGCAGGCTCTGTACATACTGAAGAAAAGGTGACAGTAGGATGGAGGGACACATAGAAGAGGGGAAGCGGCTGGAGGGACACAGGGCGTGTAGGCAGCTGGAGGGACGCAGACCATTATATGTATAAGGAGCACTACTGTGTAAGGTGCACTACTGTGTAATGCATTATGTGTAAGGTGCACTAGCATGTGGTGTAATATGAATCAGAGACACTACATGCGGTGTAATGTGGATGATTGTGCTACTGTGGTCTAATTTTAATTGGGGGTACTATTGTGTGACCACATTCTTTGTGGGACTGCTATCCCTTTATAAAGTATGGGAGGTAGGGCACAAATGTATAGTATGCAGGGGGTGCCGGAAGCCCTGGCACTGGCCCGAGCTTCGTCCAATAGGCGGGTGGGGTGGTTGTCAGTGGAAATGAGTTCCACCACCTCTCCAGGACCACTTTAAGCCCTGACTATGACCATTAAATAATTGTGTTTTATCCTATAGCGTACATCGAGTGGCCTCTGGTGTTAGCACTGCTATCGCTAGCAATGACGACATTCCCCAGGTTTTGGCTGCATGTAGAAGCAGAACAGAAGAAAACCCCCAATAAATGCTATGCAGCCCAGTTTTATCATATGAAGCCAGTTATACAACTCATTCTACGTGATAAAACTTGTTGATAAATCAGCCATTTCAATCTATATTTTTTAGAAAGTGCAACTGAAATGTCAAGCTTTTATCTTCAACAGGGAAATTTATTGGTGACAGCTTAAAACTCTCACAATGATAGATGCTCCCAATATAGTTGAGCCACATAGACTAGTTAATGTATTGGTGCCCTGTAGTAAACTTTAAAACATAGAAAAATAAGCAAACAATTAGCGATTTAGGCACTACAAAAATTCCAGCTTTATTTACATATGAAATAGAAGTGTTGCAAAAAAAAAAATATGCGTTTTGAGTTTAAGATTACCTAGTCATAATACACACAGGAGTGACATTAGAGAATAATAGTGACATTAGTTTAGGTTTTAAGAATAGGATAATTGGGTCTGTTTGAGAAATAAAATGGCAATCTTTCTCTTTTCATATTCATGAGAAATAACTTAATAACAGCAAAATGTTAAGCTTAAATCAAGTCTACCTACATTCATTGCTTAAACCACGCATGCCCAAACTGTGGCCCTCCAGCTGTTGTGAAACTACACATCCCAGCATGCATTGCCATAGTTTAATCATTCCATAATAACAAAACTGTGGCAAGGCATGATGGGACGTGTAGTTTCACAACAGCTGGAGGGCCATAGTTTGAACATGCCTGGCCTTAACCATATGTGCTCACACACATGCACCGTATAACAGAAAAAAGCATACTGGCGGAATCATAGTACAGTATGTTATGTTTTTCATCCTTGCTGGCGGGTCGCCAGAACGTACGCGCTGGCGACCCGCCAGCAGCCTCGCCAGCGAGAAAACTGAGACGCGCGTGCGTCTCACGCGCACGCGCGTCTCAGTCTCCGTCGCTAGCGCGACGGAAACCCTGTCCGTCTCCGCCTCAGGGAGACGGACAGGGTTAGGGGGGGTTAGTGGGGGGTGCGGGCAGTCGGCGGGGACCCCGGGTTACCGCCGGCAAGCCGGCGGGGACCCGGGGAAACGTATGGAAGCGCCGTCGGAAGGGGACGCGCGCGCCTCTCGTGCGCGCGCGTCCCCTTCTCACGATCGCCATGGCGCTGGCGGGGGATGGCGGCTGGCGACGCCAGCGCCATCCCCTGCAAAGATGGGAAAAGACCCATCTGTACATCACCCAACATACTCACACTCAACCTGCTAAGCAATTCTCCTAATCTACTTAGACAAACCCCTAATTCACAGACCGTGCCCTTATCTGTAATAGCCATTCTTAGAAATGGTTCAAAATAATGCAGCTTGCCCATCTCATTTGCCTATATATCAAAGTCCTGCCACTGTTGCTGCAATGGCATAAGAGTGGCAAATTAGTCAATTGAAATTTTGCTTAACAAATCTAAACAAAGGATAGCAAGGCTAACTGCCCTTGCATCCTATTACCTTCTGAGGGTTGTTTTCCCAATACGGGTGAGGCCACCCTCACATAACAATCACATTTTTTTTTCATCTTCATCACAGGCAAACGAGATGGGTATGAATATGGAATTGGCCAGTGACTTTCAAAGCACATAAACAGAAGTAGTGCGATCAAGAAACAAATGATAGATAGATAAATAGATAGATAGATAGATAGATAGATAGATAGATAGATAGATAGATAGATAGATACTGCAGATAGATAGTGTGCTAGGGACAACATAACTCCACAGGAGGTGAATGTAGATCCAGGGTGGGGAACCTTTTTGTGCCAAGGGCCGTTTGTATGGGGAAAAAATTCTTCGGGGGCCATATGTAAAAATTTCTCTTACAAATTGTCCTGCTGCAGCCGTCCCATGCTCTGGCGGCTGCCGCTGAATAGGACTGACAGTCTCCGGCTGCTGTTGATTAAGAACTACCGACTTCTCGCGAGAATTCCCCTGTACTTGACTTCCGGCAAAGCCACCGGGCTGGTTGGCGGGCCACTCAGACCGGCTTAGGGGGCCGCATACGGCCCCCGGGCCTGAGGTTTCCCACCCCTGATGTAGATGTTCCAGTCAAGGATTTAGAACAGCAGCAGCAAGGATATTGAGATCCAGTCCAGGTTTTCCTAAGATGTACTGGGAATCATGGTTTGCTAATTAACACCTGTTACTTCCTGTTATATGTGTGTGCAGAGCAGAGGTTCAGTGTTCCCAATGCCTTTTAGCAGCTGGGCCATAGGCCGTGGGGAAAGTGGAAATTACATTAAGGATTCTCTGGAGCACCCTTATTGTGAAGTCTGTGTGTTGCCTGCTGAAACCTGCCATTGCTGTAACCTGAGAACTTCATTGCTGCAACCTAAAAATTGCCAAGCTGTTATCCTGGCATGCTGTCTACCTGCTACAAATAAAGAACCCAACTATGTTTTAATCCTGTGTATGTGTTTCCTTGTCAGGATAGATGGTTTCTGCTCCCTGTTCCAAAATGTGACTAAACAAATTGAATATTTGGGCATTTTGGCTTCTTTTGCAGGGGAGTTATTTACCTCTCTCACACCTGGTGCAGCTTTGAGTGATCTATGTGCGCGTCTATGGCACGCCGTGAAAAGGGGCATAGCTTCGCAGAGGGTGTGTGTCTTCAGGGAAGGGGCATGCCTTCACTTCCCGAACTCCCATTTTCATCACTTTGAGGGATGCTGGACCGCTCTGGATACATTTCCGTCTCCTACAGAGTGACAGGAGCCAGGGGATGCATGTAATGTTACAGTGTATCAACGGGCCCTATCTCTGAGCAGGAGCCAGCATTTGGTATCACCCCTTGGTGGGCAACACCCTGTCTGGGCCGCACCCACCTAGTGACGCCACTGGATGTCTGCTTAATTCTATTTACAGAAGCACAATGTCATTTGTGTTGTTATTGATTCTTCCATAAGACTTTTTTTAAGAGAACATTTTATATTAATAGTTGTCCGATATGTGACCATGGGCCTTATTCTAGTTCACTCTTTCTGACAAAATCCTTCTTAGATGGACAAAACCATGTGCACTTCAGGGGGGCAGATGTAAAATGTGCAGAGAGAATTAGATTTGGGTGGAGTTTTACTTCAAAGTGAGATCTATATTGCAGTGTAAAAATAAAGCAGCCAGAATTTACCCTGCACAGAAACAAAATAACTCACCCATATCTAATTCTCTCCGCACAAGTTACATCTGCCCCCCTGCAGTGCACATGGTTTTGTCCATCTAAGAAGGATTTTGTCAGAAAGAGTGAACTAGAATAAGGTCCCATGTTACAGCTGAAGTCATTCATAGAAACATAGAAATGTTACTTTCAGCTCTTTCGGGGGTTTTCACCTCCAGCGTTATATTATATTTATGTCATCAATCAGTGCTGGGTGTTTTTCACTCATAGTTTTGACACCGCTACTGTACACTGCATACAACTGTACCAATATGACAGCTCTGTGTCATACCCTAAGGCAACAATACACAGCTTTGACCCTTTTTTTATGTAAGTACCAGAAAAATGCAAATTTATCTAGAGCTGATAATAATCCTTTTTCTTTGTGACTATTTAACATAAAGTGGTTAGTTCTGTTAACTGACATGAACAAAATTAGTTTTGCAGACTGGTATGGATAGAAAGTGGTTAGTTTTGCAGACTGACATGGATAGAAAGTGGTTAGTTTTTCAGACTGGCATGGATAGAAAGTGGTTAGTTTTGCAGACTGACATGGAGAGAGCATGAAGTGGTTAGTTCTGCAGACTAACATGGAGAGAGCATGAAGTGGTTAGTTCTGCAGACCGACATGGGTAAAACATGAAGCATAGGTGCCGATTTATGTTTTTGCTGGTGGGTGCTCAAGCCAAAATCATAGAGGAGTGTCTTCATGGGGAAGGGGTGTGGCCACAAAATAATACCAATTTATATTATGGAGCACAGTTGTCTCCAATATTCAAATTACGGCAACAGAGTTCCACATACATAAATGCCCCCACAGTGCAGGTACATAAATGCCCCCACAGTGCAGGTACATAAATGTCCCCACAGTGCAGGTACTCCACGGACAGACTACACTCTTCCCGGCATACTGTTTCCCAGGTGTTGGGACCGGCGATGTGGGTGCTGCAGCTGCAAATTAGCAAGTTAATATGGTGGCCCAGCAGCGGGACTCAGGCCCGTGGGTGCTCATCAATTTCCGTGGGTGCTCGGGCCCTTGAGCACCCACAGAATCGGCACCTATGACATGAAGTGGTTAGTTCTGCAGTCTAACATGGGTAAAAAGTGGTTAGTTCTGCAGTATGACATGGAGAGAGCATGAAGTGGTTAGTTCTGCAGACTGACATGGATAGAACAGAAGTGATTAGTTTTGCCAACAGACATGGAGAGAACAGAAGTGGTCAGTTCTGCAGACTGACATGGATAAAACAGACCTCACAGTAATTGAGCGTGCAGATCGGAAGCCTAATAGAAATAAAATATAATCATATGTTTCCCTTCTTGAGCTGTTTAAACTCCCAGTCACAGCTGACATCCTCCCAGGTATGTTCCAGCTAGTCACAGAATATACAGATACACTGGCTATATACATGTGAGCTGCTGGGATAAATATACTTGAACCATCAGTAGCACCTTTCTGTTAAGCTCTAATCATTTATCTGTGAGAAAGAGCAAAGAAATGGTTAACGATACTATCCGCTCTAGCTCACATTGATCAGGTTGGGAACATATATTTCTTATGTTATTTCATGCCCAAAAATAATTCATCAATTAGCAAAGAGGCATATGCGCTAAGCCTTAGGTATAGAAAGCAGAGTGATTGGCTGTGTGCTCTGGTGAGGCTTGTATGTCCTGTACGCATACAAACTATACAATGAGAATCGCAACAGACATTTGCTTTCATTGTTTATTATGAATTACATCGCTCAATGCTAACTGCTGTGGATTATGAGAGAAGCCAACTTATAACTAGTTTTCACTGCAAACCTTGAGGAAAATCTAGAGCAATACATGCTGCTGTAATGGATTTAAGTTCATTAACTTTGAACAGCACAAAAATGATGTACTTTGTGCAACATGTACAGGGTGGCTATAGTTAAAGTTCACCTACAATATTCCAAGCAGTCTACAGCAAAAACTACTTATTAGAATGGTGTGAAATATTAATCCTTTGAGTGCCAACATCTCTGTACAAAATATCCATTAAAAATTACAGTGTCACTCACATTTGTTATATAAAGTCAAATAAAAAAATGTTGTTTAAAAAAAGATTATATTTTCTATATAAGGTAATCATTACAGGTCATTATGATGAATATAAATGCGTGCTTGCCAAACTTCACACGCCAAGGGTTAAGGTTTCTTACTAAAGCCTTTGATAAGGAAATCGCAAAGAAAAAAACCATATTTCAACTTATCACCACCAGGGGGCGTTTTTCAATTTTATTCTGACCATGATGCAGTACAGCAGTGATTTGGGTACAGTCAATTCAAAACACTGTTGTAAATTTGTCATTAATTTCATTTTAAAACAAAATGAGAATGACAAAGGTTGTGAGAATGTTGTTCTTTGTAAATAGTGTTAAGGGGGATTTTGTGCTAAAGGATTTGCATATACCTTACAAGTGGAAAAACACCTGTAGACTGCTTGCAATAGGTGCACTTTAATTATAGACTGTATATTATTCATTCAGTATATGGGGAAATAAAGTATTTAATGTTCCCTACATTCCATGGGTGTGGTACAGGGGTCCGACAGTCGGGATCCTGACAGTCATTAGCCCGCCGTCAGGATCCCGACTGGCCGGACCCAGACAGCATGGTGAGCGCAACTAAGCGGCTATAGAATTGGTGATATTAAAGCCTCTTCATTGGGATCAATCATTTAGGTAGAAGCTGGGTCCTGTAAGCCGTTCTTATGGTAAACTCACACCAGGGACGGCTTTTGCATTCCAATTCTAAACTCAAATTGCATTTTTTTTTTTAGGAAATTCATGTATTTTCTGTGTGCACCCCTGAGCAGGTGAAAAGGTAGGGTAACATTTTATTTCACAGTAAAAATCTCAGCATACAGTGCAAAACCTCTAATACACCCCTTCTAATGAATAATCAGGCACTTGGACAGAGCTGGAACAGATTTTTTTTTTGCAGTAAATAGATGTTTGACATTTTAAGAAGCTTCTGTCCTTTTCTTATGGGCACTAACAGCCTTCTATGTAAACTGTCTCACTATCTCAGATGTAATGTTTTGGGGCTCAGAATCATTTCAACACAATTTTTCATACCCTTCTCTCAGGTCGCTTTCTGTAGAAAAGTCATAGGCAATATTGTACTAAAATATCAACATATATGGTATGACGGAATTCAGTGTCCACCCTACCACTGCGTGCATGAAACGTGTTCTGATTTACAGTTGATTATGCCATAGACTGGATTTTACAGAAGCATTACACATGCTATTTTCCAAATAACTGGTAAAGTGAAGAACTGGTGATGAAACAGGATAATTTGGGGAGAAACCGATTAAAATTGCAATTATCAGCTTCTCAATAATGATACTTGAATACTGAGAATTTATTTTCATATATGAGAAACAGGTGAGTCCAAGTAGGGCTTATAGTACATACAATGTAGAGCAAATGTATAGAAAAGAATTACAGAAAAGGATCAGGAGGGACAGCGTAAAATAGGAAATCCGAGGATTTATAGGTTTAAGTAGGATTTCAGCCACCCCCACAAGTATGGGCTGTTAACCTTAGTAACGTGTGAAGTGCTAAAATAATCCACACCCTGGGTAATTTAAAGCAATTATTTAATAGATTTTAAAATACAATATTTAAAATATGCAGCGATCAAGCATGTTAAATCCTAAAAATGGGAAAACCTAATATTAAATCCATATTAAAACCTCACACACATTCCGTGGACTGGAAAAATGGTAGGGTCTCATGATGGAACCCAGGCTGCACCCGCATGCCACCTTCCAGGGTGTGAAACCAAAACGCCGGCTCTTCAGTGTAACGGTTGCTGGATGCTGCACTGTAACATTAAGGGCAGCACTAATACCCCTTTCAGATCACACCTAATTACCGGGTTCATGCAGGTTTGTTGCTGGTCCCAATAGTAATAGGTGCAATATGAAAGAGCTTACAGGGTCCAGCAAACCAGCAACAACCTAGCATTATAAACCAGTAAAAAAGCAGGGTTAACAGTTCGTTGCCGGGTTGCTGTGCAGTGTGAATGGGTTAACTGGGTCGAGCCATCCAGTTCCCGTTCACAGTGATGGAGAAGGCAGTGCTTTGAGCAGCGTCAGCTCTAAGCGCTGTCTCCTCCCTTACCGATTACACCCCGCTGCTCCATCCCGACCCTGCATGACGTCAGTGACCTGGCAATATTGCTGGGGTGCTGAAGGGGTATGAACAGAGCAAAATGCAGGGTTGCTCCAGGACTGAACTGTTTGAAAGTCCCAGTGTGACCCTGCATTTTTCGATGTGAAAGCGGTATAAGCATCTGTTCCAGTATTGCAGTTGGCAGTGCAGCCATACAAGTCTCCAGGGAAAACTTTGATGTAGGGCAATACGGATGGTGTAATGGTTAGCATTACTGCCTCACAGCACTGAGGTCATGGGTTCAATTCCCACCATGGCTCTAACTGTGTGGAGTTTGTATATTCTCCCCGTACTTGCGTGGGTTTCCTCCGGGTACTCCGGTTTCCTCCCACAATCCAAAAATATACTGGTAGGCTAATTGGCTCCCAATAAATTAACCCTAGAATGTCTGTGTATGAATGTACATGTGGTATGGAATATAGATTGTAAGCTCCCCTGGGGCAGGTACTGAGGTGAATGTTCAACTACTGTATACTTTGTAAAGCGCTGCGTAATATGTATGCGCTATATAAGAAACTGTTAATAATAAAATAATAATGATAATAAATACTTCAGAAATAGTGCAAGCACCAGGCCCACTGTCACAGGAGTCACCAGTAGTGGTCATTTGTTAGGATTAGAGTTGTGTGCAGACCAGTTCTAAATCATGATTGTGTTTTGGTTTGGCAAAACTGCCCTCAAGTGTTTTGGATTCAGTATTTGGTTTGACTTTGGCTCTTTCCAGTAATTTCCAGTCAGTTTTGCCCACCTCACATACACTCTTCTATGTGAAATGAAACCTGAAATCAGGGAAACTCTAGGAAAGACCCAACTCGGAACCTGGTCCACTTGGTTCCTCCAAAATTGATCCAAGCTGCGTTTGAGTGTATTTGGACCAAACTGCTCATCTCTAATTTGGACATTGGGCCTGATTTAGGTTACGTCCTGCGTGCCGGTTTCCTCCCCAAAAAGCACCCCCATCTTTAGGGTTGCCCTCGGCATGCACAGTCTAGCTGCTAAAAGTTTACTATTCTACAGACCTTCCTGAATCAGGCCCTATATTAGGATTTGATCTTTTTTTTGGGGGGGTCAGAAAAGTAGGCGCTGCATTTTCCAATTCAAGCTATCTTTCCTAAATAGTCCCTAGAAATAATACTGACAAAACCCATTTTAATGACTTATATACACAGCATACACAGTATGGTACTTGTTTCCTAGCACGGCCACAAATCTTGGCCATCGGGGGTAATTTAAGTGGCCTGCGACGCGACCGACGCGATGCCCCCGATTTTTCCATTGAAATGCATTGAAAACAGTGAAAAATCGGGTCGGTCGCGTCGTGTGCGCCTAAAAATGCTTAAATGGTCCACCCACGATGGCCGCGATTTCCCCATAGGGAACAATGTTAAATGCCTCAATTTACCCGCGATGACCCCGATTTCCCATAGGAAACAATGTTAAATGGGTCAATTTACCCAAATCATCATAGGGAAGAATGGTAAATGGGCCAGAAAGCCCAAAAAACCCCCCTGACCAGTGAAATGTCCCCCCAAAAGTAGTTCACGCCACCCCGCGATGAACGTGAACCCGAAGCGTGGCGAGCGCAGCGAGTCCGCGAGGGGCGGCGGTACGCGTCCTCCGACCTTTTCATACCCCCACTATCCACTAGGGCGTGGAGTTGAGAATAGAATAGTGTGGCTAGCGCAGCGAGCCACCGAGCCCGAAGCGTGGCGAGCGCAGCGAGCCCCGCGAGGGGACGCGGATACCTTCACAGGTAAACGCGTCCCTTCGCGGGCTTCACAGGTATCCGCGTCCCCTCACGGGGCGCGCTGCGCTCGCCACGCTTCGGGCTCGGTGGCTCGCTACGCTCGCCACACTATTCTATTCTCAACTCCACGCCCTAGTGGATAGTAGGGGTATGAAAAGGTCGGAGGACGTGTACCGCCGCCCCTCGCGGGCTCACTGCGCTCGCCACGCTTCGGGTTCACGTTGATCACGTGGTGGCGTAAACTACTTTTGGGGGGACATTTCCATGTTCAGGGGTGTTTTTGGCCCATTTACCATTGTTCCTATGATAATTTGGGTAAATTGAGCCATTTCACATTGTTTCCTATGGGAAATCGTGGTCATCGCGGGTAAATTGAGGCATTTAACATTGTTCTCTATGGGGAAATCGCGGGCATCGCGTCTGGCCCATCGCACCCGATTTTTTTGCGCATGCGATGCCCGCGATGGCCCCGATTTTACCCCCGATGACCGCGATTATGATCGTTGTGGCCGTGCTAGGAAACAAGTACCCACAGTATAAATTGATATATACAGTACATATATATATATATATATATATATATATATGTGTAGCGGGCGGCCGGCACTCAGCTCTGGAATCATTGATTGGCCTTTAATAAAGGCTTTTTTCAAAACAGCTTACATGGTGTCATTATCTATCTATCTAGGACTGGTATCCTGGGTCCCAGTTGCCCAGCGTCCCCAGGAATGGAGGCGGCACTCTCACAGCTTAAGAGACAAAGATTTCTTCGGTGTACATAAGGGTTACATGAACATCGCCACCGACGTTTCAAGACCCGGTTGGTCTTGTCATCAGGACGTGCGTTGAAAGTGCAAAGTGCTGTGCAAAAGTAAAGAAAATAATTATTTTCTATACTTTTGCACAGCACTATATATATATATATATATATATATATATATATATATATATATATATATATATATATATATATATATATATATATATATATATATATATAAAACTAGCAGGATTGAATGGTTTCTTTGTCTTTATTAAAACATTAGTGCAAAAAAATGGTTTTAATTAAATATATATAGCGCAATCATGTCACTCCTAATACTTTGCCAAATCATGTGAGTGCGATAGTTACTTGGTTACCAGGCATGAACTTTTATCTGTTATCGGGCAAAATGAGAGGAAATATCTTCCCCTGTAATTACAATGCTTGACCAAACATCTCTTGGAACTTTTCGTGACACTTCTGGAAATGTAGTAAATGTGTAGGTCTGATGGAACAGCCACCCCCTCCCTGCCTATTTGTAATGGCCAACAAGCAGTCTGGAGTACACGAACATGTACTGCTTAATGTTGATACAGTGAGTAAATTTCCCAGAGACTATTAATGAATGACTAACAGGCATCTCTATCTACCTGTATGGATCTGCAGTTAATTCATCTACTAATCTAAAATAACTGCTGGCTGAGTCACAGATTGCAATGGCGGTCTGATATCAGCAGCTAGTGAGACTATATGAGAGAACTAACACATGCAATAATGATCATACAATTGTATTACCCTCTATATAAACATAAGACATTAGAACTCCTAAGGAATCGGTATCTGCATACCCTCCAACATTTGAATGTTTGAAATCGGTACACATTCAGAAAGGGGGCGTGGTCAATAATAAAGGGGGCGTGGTCAATAATAAAGGGGCGTGTCTGTTGTTACCCCCCTTTCCGAATGTGTAATATATATATATATATATATATATATATATATATATGGCTGTGTCCTGCACGTACCCCACCTATACCATGGCAGGGGTAACACATGCCTGGTACTCTATCTCCCGGGTGGCCCCCTTCCTCATGGGCTGGAAGAAGCACTCCCGCCACCCGGCCGGGATGGTGAGCGTGAAGTCATTGTCCACAGACGGAAGGTGGCAACTCAGTGCTGGGCGGTGTGCCATGCCAGCAGGAGAGTGATCAGTGCCGCCTGCCCCATGCCAGCCCGCCGCACTGCCCAAGCTGTTCCGCCTCCTGCTGCTGGTACACAAATACACACAGAGAGCATGTGCTGCTGCTGCGCCTCTCCCACGGCGGGGCATGTCCGGAAAAGGTGCTTTCGCCAATCACAGCCTCACCCTGCCGCCACATCCCCACCAGACCCTGGCCGCGCTCGTTTTCTCACTGGTCCGCTCCCAGTCCCTGCTGCCTGCCTCTACTGAACTACAGCGCCCAAAGTGCACCGCATGTAGAATGACCCTTTCCTGGAGAAGAGGAGACGACCGTCTGAATTTTAAAAAACTGGTACAATCTGTAAATTCTGATTTAGCCGGTACAGACTGTTAAAAAACGGTACTGTACCGGCTAAATCGGTACAGTTGGAGGGTATGTATCTGGCACAGCAGTTCTTACCCGCGCGTTAGCACTAATCGGCGGAAGTCAGGAGCCAGACTTCCATGGTCCACTGCTGTCTGCAATGTGCCCCATTCCTTTCTGGTGTGAAGCCCACTGAACTCCCACCATCTCCAGACACTGGGCACTGCCATGACACCTGTGATCAGCTGACCTTTGATTCTTTAACCACAGCCTCTTCAGGTGCCTTGAACAAGGTCGCTTCACAGAGCTGCATCCCTGGGATAAACTTGCAGTTTATCCTCGGTCTGCTTTCAGCTAATTCCTGTTCTGCCAGGAAGTATTGGCGAGTTCCAATCTGACTTGGTTTGCCCTTGCTGCTTCAGACTTTTGACGGTATCCATCAAAGGTGTGTGCACATTGAGTGTTAGGGGTGCACAGGCACACCCTAATGCTGTGAACACCTCCCTGCCACTAGCAATGCCAGCAGTACCTTTTACTAAAGACTTTTTAGAACTGTATTCCATTAAAAGAAGTGCCCATCAATCAATTGTGTGTGTTTTGCATTATTAATTGTAGTAGTCTATTGTAAGATCACTACATACCTGCATCATCCATATATGTTTTTTTTTACTTTATTTGCATGTACTGTTACAGAGTAATTAGAAGTTTAAAACTGAAATAGGCAGGAGATTATGGTGTGGCTGAGAGACGTTTGATATTGTAGCGAGTGCCAATAGATGATGGTAGCCATGCCTGATTGGCACTGTTAGACACACTCAATGGGAGGTGCTAGAAACACCCCTATACAAAAACATACACACATAAGCATTTAACCAGGATTACGCACATCATAATGCCCATTACACATTGTGCCACACACCATACTGACCATTACACATTCTGTCACACACCGTAATGCCCATTACACATTATGCCACACACTATGATGCCCATTACACATTATGCCACACATCATGATCCCCATTAAATATTATACCACACACCATAATGGCCATTACATATTATACAACATACCATAATAACTGTTACATATTATGCCACATAAGTGCTGTGTAACTACATGCTCAATGCCAGGGGTTTCATGCTCTAAGCCTGGTGCTTCATGCTCAATGCTAGGGGCTTCATCCTCGATGGAGGATTACATGCTCATTGCCACAGGGGATTACATGCCTGTTGCTACAGGGATTACATGTTCATTGCCACAGGGGGAGCCGCATCTCCTGGTTGAACTACTGCAACCTCCTTCTCTCAGATTCCCCACTTATCTCCACTCCAGTTTGTCCTCCATGTTACTGTCTGTCTCATTTTCTTCTTCAAATGCGCTATGTCTGCCTCCCCTCACTTACAGGCCTACACTGGCTGCACTTCAGGATCCAATTCAAACTTTTCTCATTTACTGTATAAAGTTCTCACCCAATCCGCTCTTATTTACATCTTAGATTTTATCTTCTAAGACACTCATGTATGCCCACTGAGCTCCACCAATAAGTCTTGCCTCTCCTCCCAACTGATTACTTCCTCACTCTCCCATCTCCAACATTTGCCTGTGCTGCTCCCTCTCCCTATCAGACACTCCACCTTTCTACAAAACTTCAAACTGGCTAAAACAACCCACCGCTTTATCAAAGCCTTTCATGTTTTATTGTTCCTTTAGGAGTATGAACAGCTAAAAATAAAGTAAGTAAGTTTATGTGACATATACCTGGCATAAACTTGTTGCACCTGTATATGGAATAGAGACAATGACATTCCATTTTATTTTTGTCATGGTTGTGAGCAGAGTTGGGAAATTTGGGGCGATTCTTTAGACAGCTAATAAAAATTACACCAAATCTCGCACGCCTTGGATGCCTACTGGAAACAAGGACCAATCTACTGAAGGGAGGGGGGATTTTGTTTTTATATATGCAGGTACCCAGTGGATGTTTCTACTGGACAATTGTACCAACCTGCAAGGGATCCTAGGTAGATGAGTATATGTATGTTGTATGTATGCATGTATGTTATGTTGTGATTTTCCAAGTCCCTGCATGCAGGGGGAGAGTTGCTGGGACTTATAGTTCCACAGCACAGCCCAATGTTATTTTATTTATTTTGTTACACAAACTATCAACTCGGCACCCACCACCCAGGGGTGCCGGGGATAGACCCCGGCTTCATCCCTGGATGGGGAAAGCCGGGGGGGGGGGGCTTTATTGGGGGTCCCCACTCCCAAAGGGACCTTGGCCAGGGTTTATAATGCTTCGGCCGGCAGACCTTGCATAAAAAGTGTTCGCAGGAAGTGGCATTACAACGCTGACTGTTGGGGCCCCTATATTTTTGTGTCCCCAAGGGGGCGGGGGGGGGGCTCAGCATTGTTTGACATATCTCTCAAACCAGGACTGGCTCAAACAGTAAATCTTAATTGCACCCTATTACATTTGCAGTTTTGATGTTTTCAATAAAAAACAAATCTGGCTGCAATTTTGGCCAATTTTTGACCAAAACATGGCACATGTCTAAAAAATGGCAACCTATTACGTCTCGGCCTTAATGGGAAATTCTGCAGATGAGGCACACTAAAAACATTATAGGTGAATGCAAAATCAAGAGACCTATTTTAAACATTTTGGTGATCTGTACACAAATCCTCAGACCCAATGACGAGAAATCTTTCCAGCTACAGTCCACAAGAGGACTCAAAATGTATCAGCTTGTAACATTATACGTTGCGGTCATCGGCATATTGACCTGGCTGTGGGTCTGTGCCAGGAAGATGTGACACTCATATAATTTCTGGTGGAATCTGAGTGACATAAACAGCAGATTCAGATTAGTATTCATGGACATTCCGATGATTGGATTGGGTTCAAAATGAAGCACACAGTACAGAACTTACTTGCCTACACACACAGAACAGCAAGGGGGCTACTAAAAAGCCCCCTTTTGGCCACCCAAAAGAGTGGACAAATCTCCTGGAGCCAGCCTCCATCTGGCCACCTACCAAGCTAAAGTGGGCAGTTCGGGTTGAATTGCATCAATGGGCCCACTTCCTACACACTAGCAGATTATCCGCACCACTGATATAGTTAACTCTAACGGAGGTGCCACTGAGCAAACTATATAACGCCTACCTACTAAACAATATTGTTTAATTATATTAATTTAGTGACATCACTAGGTCCTTGGCTGTGCATGCAGTCGCTGAAGATAATTGTCGGATTAAGCTGCATGCATAGACGGGGATGAGGTGGGAGTCGTTAACAAGGCGTGGGAGTGTACATCAGTAATGATATTAAGCAAACACACTAGATGCAGAGCCGAATTTCCCATTAGGCACATGAGGCACGTGCCTATGGGCAGCACATGTTTGGGGGCGGCACTTGGATGCCTGTGATAGTACTGTCAGCCCAAAAAGTACCAATAACTGTAAAATATCCTCTGATCCTCTGTACTGTACTATATTCCATCTTCAATAAAGTGTAAATGGGATAGGACAAGCAGATACTGCCCCTGTAACCTGCCCTACTTAGTAATTATGTATTCATAATAAAAGAACATGTCACAGTTAGTGCCTTTTTTTTTATAAATCCATTATATTGGCTGTTATCAAATGAGGGCTTATTAGAAATCAATAAAAATAATACAATTAGGCGGGGGGGGGGTTTGAACATTATTGTTGTGCCTAGGGGCGCCCTCATCCCTAAATCCGCCCCTGACTAGATGAGGTTTTAAACAATATCCCTCAGAACAGCCCTTCTGAGCGATATTTTTGAAAAAAATCATCTAAAGTGTATGGGGCTTTAGCATTATGTTTTCAGATTTTTTTATTCTCTATTAAATAGTTCTAAAGAGAATTCCAATCTGATTCCATTTGTACCAAATCTGTAAATTGTTTGGCCCTCCAGATACAGCTCCCAGAATGCCTTTGCCAACAAAACCTGATCTATTTAGCCTACGTGGGAAGTTTATATTTCAATATTATGTAGAGTGCTTCTAATCCCTGTCTACTGTTGGTTGGACATAGGACATCAATGTCAGAGAAGCATTACACTAAGGCCTTCCCGGGTCTCATTATTTGCTAAAGGGATTTTGCAAGCCTGACAGTTGCACGTAAAGCACACAAGGACTACAGGTTCTTTGGCAGGTTGGCAAGTTGCATGGTCTGTTTATTGTCCTTCTCGCCATAGCAACAAAGAGAAAAATACTGCAGCTATATAAACTGGACATCCCGAGGCTGATGATGTCCCTACAGATACAGCTAGATGCAGTGCAAATATTTTTAAGGTACTTATGTATTTTCCGGGCGCCCACTACAGAAGCGCACGCAGGGGGGGGGGGTTCTGAGTACCCAGAAACCCCCCTAGGAGATTGAGGGCCCTTATCTGAAAGCTGAGGGTCCCCTCTTTCCATGGGTATAAGAATTGTAAAAATCGACCCTTGGGAACTGGAGATATCTGACTTCAAAGCAGTGGTCCCCATCCAAGCCTGTTAATTGTTATTCCCAGTCAGATATTTCAGGTTCTGTCTGATTTAGAGTTTTTCTGAGGGTATATTCCAAAAGCTAGGACTCTTCCCCTTTGAGAAACACTAGTAGCTTGTCTCTACTGTTCCCAGAACCAGAGATATCAGCCTTCCAGCAGCTGGTTACTGCTCCAGCTCCACACACCTGGTATGTAGTTTTATATTCTCGTGGGCAGATTGCTCTGCCTCCTGAACTCTAATCCCCTAGTCCCCAGTACCATTTTGTAGGAGGGATTCTCTAGTTTTAATTCCATTAAAATCTAAGAAATCTATATCTGGGAACTGGAGATATCTGCAGTCAAGCAAGTTGTCCTCCCACCAGAAAATTATGAATAATATGCCCACTCCACTATACACCCCTCCTCTGCATATTAAACATCCTCTACCACCCTGGAAGTTATGTATCAGGGCCCCTTAATTCAGCCCAATGCCCCCTTCTCCCACTCCATTTCCCACCATCTGTGCAGTAAAGGGGTAATTAGTGGAAATTACTGATCCAGGCCCTACATGCAGAGCGGCTGATATAATACCCCCTACCACCCGCAGGACATCAAAGCTTCCCCCACCCCTACCGCTGAAGGATCGGTAGGGGCACCAATACATTGCTATGCCCAGGGGTCTACACTGCTGTTGACACCCCTGTATGTATAACAATGCAATGTGGGTATAATGAGAGAGTAACAAGTGATTTCCTTTGAGGATTTATTTAATGTACACAATATCAATGTATCAGAATAAATATAAATATAAAGTAACACAAGGTAAAAAACTGAATGGAAAATACAGTGAGCTGTAATATATTCCAGGTCCGTCTGGCCACACCAATAGATGCTGCACGATGGTAAGATATGCACCCTGGGGGGCAGAGAGGCTCTGATGTAGCAGTTAGATAGTAAGTGATATGGGGTCAGTTCCTCTGTTCTACTGTCACAGAGTAAATGATAGGGGGAAGGTGATGGTGACTGACAGCCGTGTTGCACACACAGTTCTGGGAGATGGAATGCCCACAGGGGTGAGTGCAGGCTGGCAAAAGAGGTAACACAGAAATGAAATTTTCTGTGTATATTTGCAGGTTATGTCCAATAAATGAACGCAGTTTGTGGGGGGGGTCAAAGTAGGAGGGAGAGTGTCGCCGGGGGCTGGCGTCCCTGACCACCCGGCGATGCACCCAGCTCCTACCCGATACCTGTAGTTGACGATGTGGAATGTCCCTCGCCGCAGTAGTTCAGTCAGATGTCAGCCGGAGCGTGTTGTAATAGCCGGCAGCAGTAGCGCACTGCTCAACGGCGTCTCCCGTCACTTCCGGGTTCGGCTGTGGAGCGTGCGCCCGGAGTACAGGTGACAGCCGGAGCTGTGCGTGCTCAACTCCTCGATTGGAGGAGACTTAGATCAGGGTGTGTAGATGGTGATGGAGCTGTGTCCAACGCGTTTCGGCCGCCTTCGGCCTTTTTCAAGGATGCCTTGAAAAAGGCCGAAGGCGGCCGAAATGCGTTGGACACAGCTCCATCACCATCTACACACCCTGATCTAAGTCTCCTCCAATCGAGGAGTTGAGCACGCACAGCTCCGGCTGTCACCTGTACTCCGGGCGCACGCTCCACAGCCGAACCCGGAAGTGACGGGAGACGCCGTTGAGCAGTGCGCTACTGCTGCCGGCTATTACAACACGCTCCGGCTGACATCTGACTGAACTACTGCGGCGAGGGACATTCCACATCGTCAACTACAGGTATCGGGTAGGAGCTGGGTGCATCGCCGGGTGGTCAGGGACGCCAGCCCCCGGCGACACTCTCCCTCCTACTTTGACCCCCCCCACAAACTGCGTTCATTTATTGGACATAACCTGCAAATATACACAGAAAATTTCATTTCTGTGTTACCTCTTTTGCCAGCCTGCACTCACCCCTGTGGGCATTCCATCTCCCAGAACTGTGTGTGCAACACGGCTGTCAGTCACCATCACCTTCCCCCTATCATTTACTCTGTGACAGTAGAACAGAGGAACTGACCCCATATCACTTACTATCTAACTGCTACATCAGAGCCTCTCTGCCCCCCAGGGTGCATATCTTACCATCGTGCAGCATCTATTGGTGTGGCCAGACGGACCTGGAATATATTACAGCTCACTGTATTTTCCATTCAGTTTTTTACCTTGTGTTACTTTATATTTATATTTATTCTGATACATTGATATTGTGTACATTAAATAAATCCTCAAAGGAAATCACTTGTTACTCTCTCATTATACCCACATTGCATTGTTACATAAGAGGTTGAGCGCTAGGTAACTACCTGCTATACAACTCACGTTTAGGAGCCTGGACCACTCCAGCCCAGCAGCCCCCTCGATACAACAGGTATTCAGCGCGAGCACTCCCCCCCATCTTTACCCCTGTATGTATGTATGTATGTATATATATGTATGTATGTATGTATGTATGTATGTATATATATATATATATATTTTTTTTTTAATTATTATTATTATTATTATTATTATTATTATTTATAAACATTTGGTCTATCTATAATACTTTAACTGACCCGGCATATACTGGGTCACCTAAGTGTCCATCTCCGTGCTTTGCTCCACCCCTTCTGAAAATCCTGCGTTTGCCACTGCACTAAGCAAATAGCTTATGCTATGCGATCGCATGTGATGCGATTTTCCTATGTAATTTATTCACTGCTCTCTGGCCTTGGGCGGTGCGATGAGATCGCATCGCATGCAATCGCACCGCACATAAAATCGCATGCGATTTTATAGGGTGCGATGCCATTTAATTTAGTATACACTTGTATGACATACAATGGGATTTAGGTCCCCCCCACTATCCACGCCACCCCGAAGCGTGGCAAGCGGCGGCGGAATGCGTCCTCCCCAGAGCCGAATTTCCCTAGGGGCGGCACATGTTTGGGGGCGGCACTTGGATGCCTGTGATGCAAAATATCCACTGTACTGTACTATATTCCATCTTAAATAGAGTGTAAATGTATAGGACATGCAGATACTGCCCCTATAAACTGTCCTACTTAGTAAACATTATTGTTGTGCCTAGGGGCGCCCTCATCCCTAAATCCGCCCCTGGTCCTCCCAACCTTTTCATACCCCCACTATCCACGTTGGCGTGGAGATGACTTTATATAGTGTGGCGAGAACAGCGAGCCACCGAGCCCAGCGTGGGGACGAAGTTTACGTTACATGTATTCCGCGTCCCCTCGCCACGCTTCGGGCTCGGTGGCTCGCTGCGCTCGCCACACTATATAAAATCAACTCCATCGCATCGCATGCAAAAAATGAGATGCGATTTCCCTACGGTGCCGTACGTATGCTAATTGGGCGCCCTGCTAATACATAAGTACCGTTTTTAAGACATCTTCAACTGAAAATATGGCTACAGTATGGTTATTTTTCTGTGCAATATTCGTTGAAAATCCTTGTAATATAAACCATATACTTTGGGCCTTAGTCAGCAAGCCCTGCATAAGTGCAAACATTGCTATCAGGTGATTCATGCAGTTATGCACATGTACAGCACACGCAGCGCGCATGTGTGAAGAGTCAAAATGAGATCACACTCTGGAAAGATGCGATCGCAGTTTGATTGGCAGTGGGGGTGGTTACGGGATGGCGACGCTGCATTTGTTGTGCAAGGTACAGACAACACAGGCGTTTCTGGACCATTTTTTGGGGCTGACTGCCTGAAGTCAAACGTACAGTAGCTGCAGCAGACCGAAAAATGGTGTAGTAGTACCGGCCTTCACAGCAAGGCAGCGAAGCAATGGGCTACTGTTAACACTGCGACCACAGCTATGTCAGCAATGCAATCACGATGGCATTCCAGGGAGGAAATACTAAACTGCAGTAGCAAATAAACAACCAGCCTTTGCATATTTTATCACATTAATCAAACTTGCATCCAGGTATGAGACAAGATCAACAGTTTTGTCTCCTCTGGCTGGCTAGCTATAACACTGAAGATCAGGTGGAGTGTGACCTGTATACTCCCTCACTATACTGTGGAACACTTATGTATATATTTATTTTATGTCACATTGTCACAGTCGTCGTGTCCCCCCCCCCCCCCCCCCTTCTCCCTCTTCCAGCTTCTGCGCTCTCCCTCCCCAGTATTTCATCTACAGTCTTGCACCAGTCTCTGCCCAACCGGTTCTTCCATCACTTCGTTTCAGTGAGGATTATCTCCATGGTAATGAGCAGAAAATAGAAACCCACCTGTGTCCACCTCTAATCCACCTGCTGTGACAGAATGCCAGTGTAGTCACAGGACACTATAAGGGCTCTGAAAATACAGATCATTTCAGAGAATGACCTGTGTCCTGTCCTGTTAGTGTGATGCTCCACTTGCATACATGCTTAATATAGAGTTCTAGAATAAATGGTTATTTAACACTAATGTAGACTTCTGTACAGCAAATATCAAGTTCAGTTAGGATTACAGTTAGGATATAATGGGGCCGATTCAGAATTCATCCAGGTCCATGAAGGTCGCGAATATGTGCAAACCCCGGGAGCAAGTTTCACACTTGCAGCCATTTGCTCCATAGTGGGGGTGCAGGGGGCTGGAGCAGGGGTATCCCCATAAAAACACTGGGCGTTCCCCTGTAGATGCAGGAATGGCAATTCCTGCTTGGGATGGACTGCTGACATCACATGACTAATGACTAATGGAATACCGCCCCTAGTGTATATAGCGCAAGATACCAGGTGGGGCTGTTATGTGGTTATTGGTAGCATAGCAAATCCTCTTTCAAATTTTGTGTCCCAGTCACATATCAGATAGGAGGTCATTCATTCTAGATGTGGTTAGGGCTGCTATCTCCTCTGAGTGAGACCCTGACCTCTTTGCTCCCATGCAATGGTGGTGATACATCTCAGAGGCTATCGCAGCCCAAAATGGCATCAGACTGTCAGTCACTGATGGGTCCTGCACTTGCACAAAGTACCAATAATCGTACTTACTGATCAGGTTCTGTTGCCAGCATTAAACTGCCATGGCAACAGCCCATTGCACCCTTCGCAGTTAATGGATTGAACCCAAAGCCACTCGCAGTGCACCCAAGATGCCTGGCTGCAATGGTTTTTGCACAGGAAGAGGTGTAACACATATGCTAAGTAACAAATAAAGTATAAAGCAACATACAGTAGTGGGAAGAAAGTCAGTATATATATATATATATATATATATATATATATAGTGGGTTAGGAGGTCTCTGGTGCTAATGTTGAAACTAAGAAATAGAAGCGCCCTTCTGTTGGTGGAAATTGTAAGTGATTGACCCAGGTCTCCAACCCAAGTTCACAATATGCCACACAGCAATGGATGGCAGCAGTGGACCTTTTAAGGTGCGCTCGTGCGGGCATCTCATCGCACAGTACAAAAACGTATGTGCTGCACATACTTTTTGTACTGCCTTCAGATCGAATCGCACGTAAATCGCATGCAAAACGCATGCGTCTCGATGCGATGCAATCCACCCCATAACGGGCGTGATCATTGCACCGTGTATGGACACCTTTAGTCCTAAGGGGCTCCGGTGCAATGCACCAATGTTAGTTCCGCCTCTGCACCCTTCTGATCCTGGTTATACTCCAATAACCAAAAAAAAGCCGCTGAACCATTTTATCACACATGACTTGGTCACACTAAATTTACAAGCACTGCAGTTCAATGTAGGCTGGCAATGCAGCTGGCACTTCTTTTTGCTTCAGCAATGCAAGTACTGTGTCACACAAAGACCCTGGTACACTTAGAGCAGCTAATTGGGGTAACTGGAGACACACTGTATGAGGACATCTGCACCTGTATGTTTGAAAAGGCCATTTCAGTACCATGTTATCTGTTATAAAGGAAGATGATGATGATGATGATGATGATAATAATAATAATGCTTCACTGCTCTAGCATATCAAAATTCTAGTTTATATATCAGTATCTACATTTCAGTACTGTACTAGCCCTCTTGAAAGATGAAGCTATGGCTGTTCCAGGTTACCAATCATTGCCATCATTATTACCTCCTAACGTTACTGAACTAAAAATAAAAGACTGCACATTCTCAATTTGCAAAGACCAAGTAATCAGCATTGGTTTATGAAGAATAGGACATCAGTGGGAGAGGGGTATGTGCAGGGCTTAAAGTGAGGGGGTACGGGGTGGAACGGCGTTCCACCACCTCAAATGGAGAGGTGGAACATTTTAACCTCCACATTGGCCCTGCACAGTAATTATCACAGCAAAGCATTCTAGTTTGCAGGGGGATGCCAAATACCCTACCACTGGCCCTGTCTCTGTCTAATGGGGGGAGGGGAGGGGATGTAATTAGGTGGCATAGAGAAATGAGTTCCCTCACCTCTGCATGACCACTTTATGCCCAGGGTATGTGGGATGTAGGCAAAATGTTGCCAATACCAATGTTATCAGGGGTGCCTGATGATGCTCCCACAGTTAGCATTCCGACTGTCAATAATAAAATGACGACAGTCGGGATCCCAACTTACAAGAGCTATTCTGCCTCGTGGGGGTCCAGAGGGAAAATAGAACCTGTGGCGAGCCATCAAGCTCACAGATTGGCTACCATAGCGCAAGGGGCATATATTCGCTCGCCCCCATTGGAGTACCGGCGGTTGGGATTCCGATGTCGCTATAATGGCCGTCGGAATCTCAACTGTCAGAGCCGCATACCACACCCATTAAAAGTTTACATTGTTGAAATGCCGACAGCCAAAAAGCCCACATTCTCATAATGCTGACATTAGAGTTAGGTTGTGAAAGGGAGGGGAAATTAGGGTTAGGCATTAGAGGTATTGCTGTTCCAGAAGTTACTGTTGCCGGACCACTAGGACCTGGTAGACACTGCTGGAGGTGCTAAAGTTATTGGGAGCAGGTACGACAGAATTGTGTCCCCAGCTATCCCAGTTTTTGATCCACCAGGGATAATTTGTACACATTCTAACCTGTCATTTCTTCACTGTCTACATAGTGAATGTTGATATATACCAAACTCAGGTGTATAAATCATCATTCATTTATATGATTTTTCCGATTTTGTGTTTAGTTCTAGTTAATGTTTTTCATCATCCTAAAAAGCCTCTATCCTTATATGGGGCAACGTCATCTGAAGATGGCGGTTCCCACAGAAACGAAGCCCCGGAATCTATCACACACCACACAGGGAACGATGGTGCATTGTAGGATGCCCTGCTGCATTTGGCTGCACCTAGTGGTGTCGATCTAATGACCATCTTTATGGCATCATACACAATATCTTTTAGTTGGCCATGCAGCACAGCTAAGCGGAAGTCTTTGCATGCAACCGAAAGAGCGTGCATATGAGGGAACACACCGAAAGATCTGGACTATATTTGGTTTCAATTTGGCCAGAAACTTCATATCATAGAGATTGTTCTAGTGTGTACCCACTGTTAGAAGGAAGAAAGAAACACTGTCCTTCAGCTTCTACTACCACTGTTTTGTGCTACTCCTCTCGCTTACTCCTGTAGTGACTGATGCAAAAGGGTAATGGAGGGAAAGGATGGCATCTAGAAAAAGGGATAGAATGGTTAAGTCAAAAGAATGACTGCATACAATACACATAAAAATGTATTGATTATAATTTACTATATACTAATGTATTGGCAATCCTGTTTTTCTGGCCCTAGAAATTGTATCAGGGTTGGTTTTGTCAGGGTTGGGTTTTGATACATTGGATACATGGAATAGATTCCCAGAACATGTGGAGGATGATATAGTAATCATTTTCAGACATAGTTGCCTACCCTCCTGCATTCTGCAGGAGACTCCCTGAAATAGCAGCAATCTCCCTCTCGCCCACATTAAGCTGTTACATTTTGAGGCCATTTCCCAGCACTACCAAGTATAGTAGCTCTTACTTACTGCTTTGGGGCTCATCTACATTTGGATATGTCATTTTAAAAGATTCAACTTAGATGTAGCAGTACACACCCACGCTTCTAGGTGCCACCTTCACAATCTCTTTTCACAATCTCTCTATACATGGAACTAGACACGCCGTTTGGTTGGAGCACGACACGCCCCCTCAATGGGGGCGCTTTACAAAATTCTATTACCAACTATAATCTTCCTGAAACTCGTTTTCAAAAGTAGGCAAGTATGCATTCAGAGCACTGCATCCAGCTACATTTGGAAATGTAGATAACCATCCATCATGTAAAGAGGGTAGGGCAAGTTCAAGATGGGTGGTCTGAGTGGCCTCTGTCTGCTGTCATATTTGATATTGTCAGCTGTTCATTCCAGGATTAATGCAAAATGCTCAATCTTTCAGCATAATGAAGTGGAAAAATACAATGCAGAGGTCATTTTATTTTGTGCTGAGAAATGGCCCTGCCTCTTTAAAAGGTGACTTTATTCTGTAGGGGGTCAGCTCCCAGCTAAGCCAGGATTACTGGGGGCACTGAATCTTGTGTACAGTGGGTTGCAAAATTAGCCGGCTGCTCAAGCTGCAGCCCTGATCTGCTGAAATATTTGGCATGTGAATGGCCACACGGACCCCAGGACTGATAAACACGCAGAGGATTAGCTGAAAGAGCGCCGCACCTAGCACTGCCAGCTTCTACTACACCCAGCACCTCCTTAAAAGACTGTAAGCTTATGGGTCAGAAATGTGTCCCCAGCTATCCCAGTTTTTGATTATGCACCGAGATACCATTATAGTTTTAGGTATATTTGTAAATAATTTGTTAATAACTATTCCCAGGATTATTGGTCAGTCTAATTATAATACTTGAGCATTAAGACAGGATTTCCTTTATGCATTTCACTTGATAAGATGCTTCATCTCTGATTAGATTGTAAGTTCCTAACCCCAGTTTACAATACCATACTCCTATGAGTGTACAGTTCTTTGCTTTATACTCACCACTTCCCTGTTTCTCTCCCTGCTACTGTAATAGTGAGTATTCAGGCACAAAGACTATATAGTGCAGATCTGCACTATATAGTCTTGGCTGCCCTCACTATGGCCCTTATTCTGGTTGGTGCGGCCGGAGCCGCATATGCGGCTCCGACCGTGCAGGCGAATCTCCGCCTTCCATACGGATCGCCACGGCCGTCCGTACGCGGACATGTGGCGGTCCGCATGAAAATGGCGGGGGATACGCCTCCACCATCTTGGAGCAGCCCCCTGCCTTCGATGGTCGCCGACCATCGAAGGCAGGGCTGCACGCTCCACCAGCTCCCGCACCCATAGACCTCACGGACACTTGTCCGTGTGAAAGCATGTATGGGGGCGGGCAGCTGACATCCGGCGATGTCAGATGCCCGCCCCCAACACATGTGTCACAGCCTCATTACCATGCGTACGCCCCGCGTTTGCATGGGAACGCCCATGAAACGCGGGGCGTATGCATAGGGAAATGAGGCTAAGTAGCCCCTCACGCCCCTATCCACCCCCTTTGCGGCGGTAAAAAAAAATGTGCGGCGATTTCGCCTGCACATGCGCAGAGTGCCCTCTGCACATGCGCAGAGCGAAAACATCGGCGGAACGGCCGCAAGCGGCCGTTACCGCTTAGATCAGAATAAGGGCCTATGTCGCTGCCAATTTGCGCTCACTCGGGAGCGCGCATCGGCAGCGCATCGGGCTCGTAAGCCCTGAAAAGTACACAACCGGTATACGATATGGCTTCCGATGTGCACTATATCGTCAACATCGGAAGCCATATCGCACCCGTGTGTACACACCTTAAGGCTGCAATAGATGCTTTCCATAGCATAGTATTGACGAGAGCACAGATGGATGAAATAGGTACAGTCATACTTGCCTACCCTCCTGGAATGGCCGGGAGGGTCCCGCAAATCGGGTCCCCCTCCCGGTCCCCCGGGAAGGGGGGCAAGTCTCCCGCATTTCCCTACAGCCCCGGCTCCCCCTCTCCCCGCGGTCTAAAAACTATTACTTTCGCGGGGAGGGGGCGGGGCTAAATGACGCAATTTGTGGCATTTCGCGTCATTTTTAGCCCCTCCCCCCACCCACGGACCCGCAAATTGAGGCTTCAGCCCGTCATGGGGGCGGGGCTTGATGACATCACCCGTGCCCCGCCCCCAACACGAAGCCTCTACCCGCCCCCTTTCACTCCTCTCCGAGCTTCTCCCGGAAAGGAGTATGCCAAAGTCGGCATGTATGGGTACAGTACTGTACATTTCAAAGCTTTTTACATTTGTTTAAGATCTACAAAATACTATCCAGAGTTTTAAAATCTGGGGTTCCCGTGCATTGTACCACACTTTTCTGTTAAACAGTAGGAAGGTTGCGCAAATGTAAAAATATATATTAGATTAGAATTCTAAATATATGTTACTTAAACAATGAGACTTTGTTTTCACCAAATGTATTTTTATTTAGTTATATTCTTAATACAAATGAATACGACTGGCAACGGCCGTATTTTTTACGAAATACGATTAATATAATATTTACGAATTTTTATTTGGCATATTCAGCAGTGTAAATTTTTTTATAAATAATTAAATAAATAATTTTTAAAAACCGGCGTGGGGTCCCCATATTAAAACCAGCACCAGGCCCAAGGACAAGTCCTGGTTCCTTAAATACAGGGACAAAACGAGTAGGGGTCACCCGTATTTGATGAACCAGCACCAGGCCCAACCAGCAAACAGGGTAATGCCACAGCCGGGGGGGAGACTTTTTATACGAAAGCCATATTCCCTGTGATTTCAGCAGCAATGATCCAGGCTCTAGACAGGTAAAAATAATGCGTGGGTGTTCCATTAGATATGCACGTGCCATCACTGCAGAAACTGCGCGGTATTCCGGGTGTGCACCGGACCACCCATTTGTCCTACACAGACTTTTTTTTTGTAAATACCCTGGCGGGATGTTGTAACATCCGCAGCCCTCTATCGCCGGGCATCGCAATATTAATAACAGCATATGCTCTAACATATGCGGTTATTAACGCAAGGGACAGCTCTTGCGATAAGAGCTGTCCCTTGCGATGCGGCGCCGGCACTGGACTTCCGGGTCTGTGACCCGGGAGTCCATCTGCGCATGCGCAGAGTGACGCGCCGGCCGCAGGGCATGCTGGGAGGCATCCGTGATGGATCCCTGAAACAGCGCTGCGTTAAGAAGCCCATAGGCTTCTACAGGGAATTTTGCTGGCAATTCCCTCCGTAGAGCTGCCACTGCAGAGGCACAATAAACCCCAGATAACGGGGTTTTTACCGCATTTCTGTGATAGAGAATCGCCCCCCCAGTCTGGCCGGCTGCCCAACATATCTGCTCCTCCCTTGCTGGGCTGCGGACCGCTGCTACTGCGATCACAAGTGCAAGTGGTCAGCAGCCACTTTGCCAGTAAATACGATGACAGTGGTAGGGCTGCTGTGCAGGCGCGTCTGCATGCAGCTCCACCTGTGGGCATTTTGCAGATCCCTGGGCAGCAGTTTAGCCCAGCTACTGCAGTCAGGTTTGACCACAGAGAAAATGAGTGACTAAAAAATACTTTCCTGTCCCCTGCCTTTATTTATTTATTTATTTACAGTTAATTTTATAGCGCACACATATTACGCAGTGCTTTACAGAGAATATTTGAACATTCACATCAGTACCTGCCCCAGTGGAGCTTACAATCTATGTTCCCTACCACTTGTACATGCACACACAGACAATCTAGGGTTAATTTTTGTTGGCAGCCAATTAACCTACTTGTATATTTTTGGATTGTGAGAGGAAACCAGAGTACCCAGCGTAAACCCATGAAAGTACGAGGAGAATATACAAACTCTGCACAGTTAGGTGCCTTGATAAATAATATACACTCAGGGCTGGCGCTAGCTGCTCAATGGAACCTGCAAAGCGGGGAGGCGCTGCGCTGGAGAGGCGCTCTCACTGCTCTGCTCCCTGCTCCTTTGTGCTGCTGCTAATGCACCTGTCAAACTGTGTATGACAGCGCGCCAGCACGGGCGGCAGCTAGCAGAGTGGCTCCTGATCTCCGTCACGGCTGTTGTCATCTGCGCTCTCTTCCTCTCTCCCCCCACTGTCCAATGAGCAGCAGCCTCTCTCCCTACACACAGTGTCCGGGCCCTGCTCCCTTGCCCCTACTGTTACTGGTATGCTCCCAGGCGCTGAAACCAGAATGTATGTGTATGTGATGCTCTCAGGGCCAGTGGACCTCCTGTCGCTAATTACGATCTGCCCCTGGGTGGTGCACACAGGTAAGCACCCTTTTAACTCTTTTATGTACAATATATATATATATATATATATATATATATATATATATATATATATATATATATATATATATATATATATCGTGTAAAAGAAACAGTGGCACTCGGACGGGTCTTTTCAAAGCTTGTATTCAGTGAAGAAGTTCTTCTTCACTGAATACAAGCTTTGAAAAGACCCGTCCGAGTGCCGCTGTTTCTTTTACACACTACATCTCAATTTGCTGAGGGCACCGGGGGCAGCTGACAGCTTAGGGGAGGGTGCCGGGCCGACACAGACATTTATATATATATATATATATATATATATATATATATATATATATATATACACGGGGTAGCAGGTCGGCACTCCACATAGAAATAGTAACAGTACTCCGGTGCCTGGTCCATAAAGGGAACGTATAAGCACTTACCCCCCACACTCGGTGAAGAATCCAGACCGGCACTCAGCAAAGGTTGAAGAAAGAGGATTTTATTCCATAATGTGCAGCTAAGCCCGGTTGAAACGGCTGTCGGGTGCAGCTGCTGTATGTTATTTCTGCACATTATGCACATTATGGAATAAAATCCTCTTTCTTCAACCTTTGCTGAGTGCCGGTCTGGATTCTTCACCGAGTGTGGGGGGTAAGTGCTTATATTTATATATATACAGGTTGAGTATCCCGTATCCAAAATGCTCGGGACCAGGAGAATTTTGGATAACGGATTATTCCGTATTTCGGAATATTTTAATATTTCAATTATGTATTTTGAAGTATCTTGCATGTTTGATGTATAAACACATAAAATACACACAAATATATTTTATCACCACATAAAATACACACAAATATATTTTATTTGTTCAAAAAACAAGGTTTCAAAACATGAAACAAAATTTGTGTACTATCTCAGATATTGAATTTGAATGCCACGCAATCATTGTCTTGCACATATATAGTGCTAGTTACATATCATGTCACCAGTAGCGCTGTTACATATGTCCCCAGTGAGTTTTTAGCTAAACAAATTTTTTTTTTTCACTTTCTGGAATGTATGGTTTTCGGAATAATTTGGATAACGGATACTCGGATACGGGATACTCAACCTGTATATATATACATACATACATACATATATATACATACAAAGGTCCACTTTGCGCAAAGTCCTATTTCATTTTAAAAGTCCATCCCGATTTTTAATCTGTAGTAGTCAGGTGCAGCTTGACTTCAAATGGGGTTTGCCCAACCCCCACCAGGTTCATGTAGAAAAGAAGAAAGAAGGAGCGCACAAATGAGCAAACATATATCAATCCTTTACTAAAAAATATAAAAGCTCACATACATCTTAGACAAGACTTATCAGCATGGGACAGCCCGCACAGCACATACACCGTCAGAAATCAAGTGCATCAGCCAGATGGTATAGCGGCAGCGTCTCCACGATACACAAGACGGGACTTGGACACAGCACATCAGGAAGCCACACCCCAACGTGTTTCGTCATCAAGGACTTCGTCTCCTGACAGCACACCAGTTTATTCTCCCACCACGTCCTAGTGGATGGTAGGGCATGAAATACCTCCTGTCGGCTCATGTTGGCTCAAAAAACAGTGAAAAACCCCATGTTGACATTTTGACTCTCAACCTAGACCATGTCGACCTTATGCTTGTGTCAACCTAATGACCTGTCGACCTTGTCCCATGTCGACCTTGCAGTATGTCGCCCTAGTGGTGTTGACCTAATGATTGTCAACCATCTTTAGGTCGGCCAACCGACCGCATCCCGCTCTTATCACAGAAAAAATAACACATATTGGCCAGATTGTTATTACAAGTGCATGTACCATTTTGCCTAAATTAAAATACATAAACTGTTGTGATCGTGAAAGGGGTTAAATGTAGAATCTGTAAATGTATTGCAAGAACTCCCTGTTCAGGATTATTTACGGAGAACCCCCTCCCCTCCCAGAGTTTGTTCTGCCAAGTTCCCCTTACAAGCAGCCCAGCCTGATCTTCCATTTGGAAGTGTATGAGCTATGGCAGCGCCTGGAAATTGATGGGAACAGTGGAACAACAAGGAAAAGCTCCAGAGAGAGTGGGCGCTGAAAGTTTAATAGATGCTATATTCAACACAATGTCAAAAAGCAATATATCGATAGGACAAATTAATTCCACAGTGCTGCTAGTAAGAAAATGAGGCAGCTCAGGAGTAAGGACAACCTGAGTCTACAGTATATCTATTCATGTAGAAGCTTCAGGCCTCTCACTTTCACACAAATGGGGAAATATAATGCACTCTAAAGGGATAGTATCAATTGTTAGTGCCGCTTATAGTACATTATGCCACATATTGGTGTCCCTTCAACATATATAGGGCATTATTCAGATCTGAGCTCAGTACAAATTTGTTTGGAAAATGGGCAAAACCATGTGCGCTGCAGGTGGGGCAGATGTAACATGTATAGAGAGTTAGAATTGTGTGAGTTATTTTGTTTCTGTGCAGGGTAAATACTGGCTGCGTTATTTTTACACTGCAATTTAGATTTCAGTTTCAACACACCACACCCAAATTTAACTCTCTCTAAACTTGTTACATCTGCCCCACCTGCAGTACACATGGTTTTGCCCATTTTCCAAACAAATTTGTACTGAGCTCAGATCCGAATAAGGCCCATAGTACACACAGGAGTAGTGTTCCTTATATGCATGCTACACAGTAATGCCCCTTATAATTTCACCTTATATATTATGTAATGCATTAGTAGTGCCCTTATACACATTATACCACACAGTAATGCCCGTTACACATTATGCCCATAAACATTATGCTCCCTTCACTTTCCAAGCCAGCCATCAGTCCTCCTCTGGCTCTCCGCAGACCTCAAGCCCAGCAGGCAGATGGACAACGGCTCCAGTTCCAGCAACTTCTATAACAGAAGTAGGTCACTTAAAGTAGGACCCTTCCTGCTTCCCTTGTCACCTCATAATAGTCTCTACCCAGTCTTTGGGGCTCCGTCACCTCCCTCTCCTGTGGAGGTGCGCAGTGAATGGCTCTTCTCCCCTGGCTGCTCTGGAGTCTGGTGAGGAGAGCGGGGGCTATTAATTGCGGTGGTCGGCTCCACACTACCATAGTTACAGCCCTGAGCCAGCGCACTCACTGGATATGCTCCAACATGCACGTATGACCCAGAAGCACCAGTTATTTCTGAAACTAAAAAGTAAATACATTTGTTTATCTTTTAAAAGATCCTAAATATGTAGAAATAATTTCAGAAAATTCTGATATTAACAGAAATGGACTTTGGGGCCTTTTTTAAATCAATCTCTTCTCAAATACTATATGTGTATATGCAGTAGGACTAAAAGCCCAGGTACATAAAATAGATACAAGACCTTTACCCATTCCACAAATACTTTACGACACTTGAGTTGGTAGTAACCAAATATCACTGCAGTACTTGCTTAACCCCAGCAAGGGTTTGAACCAATTTAACAACAACGTTTTAATGGAAAATATGTAATCCTCTTTGTTATACAGTAATAATACTGTAAAACATTGCTACAGTATGTATTAGAAACCTTGATCAACCATGTTTTAATGCTTTCTAACATTAACAATCCAAAGTTATTAGGCTCCCTGGTATTATTCCAAATTCTTGTTGCTTGTGATCTTCATCTTAGTAAGCTGAACCAGGGCAGATAATCACACACCTAAACAAAGATATGGACCAGAGAGTAGCTGCCAGGAGGAAGAATATGTATATCTAGATATATCTATATAGAATGGAATGGCAGGTCTCTTATAGAAATGTGGGAGCTATTCATGAAGTAGGACTTACAACTAGCAAAGCAGAATGGAGGCGATTGATGGAGGAATTCCAACTCAGTGGGAAAATCATTGGTGGTCTGGAGTAGAATCCAGACTCATAATTCACTTTGGACTATTCACAGCACATGGGATATAAGCGTATTCACCTACAGGAAAGCTGGCCCATTAGGGTCAGGCAAAAGGTTATGCTGGGTTCATATGGGGGGATGGGTGCTAATTGTTGCAACACTGCATACTATAATGTCTACCATTGCCATAGGCCGGTGTGTAAGTTTCTACCCTAGAGAAGCCTTTAACTCTTAGCCCCAAAGTCTGTAAAAGGCAGAGATTTCTGGCCGAGAGTATCCCACTGTGTTGCTCACAATAAATGTGTCTATGAGGCAGTTATTGTGCCCAGGGGATATATTAGGCTGACATCAGAATGTCAGGAAAATGTCTTTACATCATTCTACAGATGTTTGAAAACAATTCACAAACAATAAATAACAACTTGCATCATAGAACGTACCGAAAGTACAACAAAATAAAATCACATAAAACAAATGTTGTATAAACATGAAAAACATCAAAAAACTATTTTTTTCTGCCTTTTAAGAATGTATTATATAAATGTATTTCTAATCAATCTATCTATCTATCTATAGGGTCAATCCTATTAGCCGCGATGATAGCGCAGGTAAAAAAAAACATTGCAGCAGTGGGCGTACTTTACAACACCACAAAAGTGCAAATTTGTGGTAAAACCAGCCCGTGAAGGGTGTGAGATCGGGTGTTACTGCCATTGTTAAAACACTGTAGTAATGGCACATGGCTCCCTTCTCAGTTAATAGTACCGATGGCGGGGGGAATTGTGGTGGCATTGTAAAACGACAATAGACGGAAAACTACAACTCCCAATGCCAACACAGGTAAAGGCTGTACATTTTGCAATAGCATTGCTAGTATGCAAGTGGTACACTATACAGTATAGTCCTCTGACTGCAAAGCCAGTCATTGGTCCATCATGTTTCATGTTGCAGCATATGTGTGTGATGTTATGTATCTGCTGCGGCACACCCTGCAAATTATCCGGACATGTCTGCTTTGTTCAGACTGCACCACCTCAGCGTAGAGCCGATGCCTCCACCACACATGTTTAGACTGCACCACCTCAGCGTAGAGCCGATGCCTCCACCACACATGTTTAGACTGCACCACCTCAGCGTAGAGCCGATGCCTCCACCACACCTGTTTAGACTGCACCACCTCAGCGTAGAGCCAATGCCTCCACCACACCTGTTTAGACTGCACCACCTCAGCGTAGAGCCGATGCCTCCACCACACCTGTTTAGACTGCACCACCTCAGCGTAGAGCCGATGCCTCCACCACACCGCCACCCCTTTTTTCCCTTAGACTGGGGTTGCATTTTCCTGAATGTGGTCACAGTTTAAGTCGTGCATGTGTACATGCTGAATAGCGATTTGTGCATTTCATTGCCCGAAGTTGAATTGTGCCCTATATGCAGAAAGCAGTAACAACTATAGATTGTAAGCTTGCGAGCAGGGCCCTCCTACCTTTTGACTGTCTGTAAATACCCTGTTTGTTGTATCACTGTCTCCTTTTGTAAAGCGCAAACGAATATGCTGCGCTATATAAGAGACTCTTCATAAATAAATAAAATATAATTTTTTGTTCCAATGTAACGATACTTTGTATGGTGATGTAACCAGACAGTAATGAAGTACCTCAAGGATGTGCACAGTGTTACAGATCCCCATATCTGCAGAATAATGGATTGGATTGCTTTTACATTTGGAGCATAAATGTAATCTGTATTCCAGGGTTTGCCTTGAGTGTGCAGACTCGCTATTTTAATGAAAAGCAAGTTATATGGCTTTTAATTAAATACATTTATTATAAGGGAGAAGTATTAGGAAAAGCAGCTTTTTAGCAGCTTCGAACACATTTTCCAGAACCACGCAATGCTGTCTGCATCCGCTCGCCTCAGGCAGGTTTTAGTGCACAAATAAATCGGAGCCTGCAAGTGCTGACAGATTATTATGCAGTGTGACAGCAGGAGGAGAGACTGCCCTCCTCCTTCAGCCTCCAAACCAGAGAGATATGCTGGGGGGACTTGTAAGTGTCAGAGTGGGGGGTAAAGGTTAGCATGGTACTGTACCAGACAATGACATAAGGATGATAGATAAATCTGAGCTCCAACAGGAAAAACCTGTGTGGTATCGGAATCAGAGATGGCAGAAAAGAACAAATATGTCTGTTTTGGCTACAGATTTCCACACCCTAGCTAAGCAGAAACTTACTTTTTAGTCAGTGTGTTTAAAATGAATAACCAGAAAATTATTTATTGAACAGTACAGTAGTTTTTTTTCTCAGTTTTAAGATGCTATCATTGGTTGACTGATGTTAATTATAAATCTATAGATTTAGATGTTGTAATGGTAAGCACAGCACTGAGGTCATGGGTTCGATTCCCATCATGGCTCTAACTGTGCGTAGTTGAAATATTCTCTGTAAAGCGCTACGGAATATGTATGCGCTATATAAAAGACTGTTAATAAATAATAAAAAGAGAAAGAAATAAGATCCCAGTTAGAGCACATGCTGTACTTGTAGAGCCCTGCGATCAGATAGCCACCGCCCAGACACAGAGAAAACCCGCCATGTGCAAATCTGCAAATAACGCCAAAATATCGCTGATTATTACCGGGCAGCCACAAAGCCATACCCAACTCACTCACCATTAAATCATTTTCCAAGTCTGTTCAAGTGTGCTCCCCTTCCACAACTCTGCCACAGAGACAGGCTGATTGACGCTGACATCACACACCCGCCCTGAAAACGACTGGGCATGTCAGCGTTTTTCCGGACACTGAATGGCAAAATGGCAGGTAACCACCCATTAACAGAGGCTTCAGGTCAGTAAAGTTGTGAGGATTGTGAATTGATCCATGATTTTTGTCACCGTTACATGCGCCTCAGGCATAGTTTCAGTAATGCATTTAGTGTTGCCCCTTAAACTTACCCAACAATTTGTCTAACTAGCTTTCCAAAATAAAATATTACGTATATGTGTTCTAATGCACCTGCTATTTTTTCCTTCATGTGGCGTAAAGCGCATAGCGTGATTTCCATCTGCATGCTTTTTCTTCATTTTGTCACTTTTCTCTCTTAAGGTGCCCACACACTAGAACGATTTTTGGGCCGATTTCCGATAAATCGGCCAATATATCATCCGATGTTTAGCGATAATCGGTCGAAAATCAGCCGATTTTGGTCCGATGCGAGCTCCCGTGGATCTTTAGCTGAATCTTCTGATCTTAAGTGCTGCACAAAAGATCAGAAGATTTAACAAAAGATCCATAGGAACGCACAGGGGATCTTAAGAAAAATCTTTGGTAAAGATGTGCGCTGGCCTGAAATCTTTTGTCCAGGACGGAAAAAAGATTTCAAGGCTAATTTATGCGCACATCTTACGATCGCAGATCTTTCTAGTGTGTGGGCACCTTTAGTTCACATTATGAGGCTAATTCACATTTGTACTCACACCTAATGGTTTATGTACAAATATGATTTTGGGGATTTGCATTTCCATTGAGATGGTTGTGATGATGAACTGAAGCAGCATCCTCAGATGCAGCACTCGCATCTTCACTAATGCGAACAGGGTACGCATATATTCTACGGTCCAGCAGACAAAATCGTATACCAACAGCAGAGGAGAGGGACATCATAAAAGAGGGTTAAATATTGGCTGAGGCTGTAACGGACGTTAAAGGGAGAGTTTACCAAGAAGGTCAACCAATTTACTATAATGTATGTAGAAACAAACATATTTATATGGTACAAAAAGCAGAGAGTGACCGCTCTCAGTAAAAATTCATAACAAGAGAAGTGTAAAGCCCCGCCGTACACATGGTGCGATTCTAGCATAAATCGCTGGTGATATGGTCGCGGCCAGCCCTGCTTCTGCAACCAGTGGCTTCCCGCTGGCGGAGCAGCAGCGGCCACACATACCCCTGTGGACCAGGTGAGTGGCGCCCACAAACCCCCGTGGAGCAGGTGAACGGCGCACGCAGCATGCCATGGAGCAATGTATCGGCAGCGGGCGCACCTCCCACCATGGAGCAGGTGAGCAATGCCTGCACCGGCCTTGGCTGTGTCCCCCTTCGGCTTCCCCCGGCAGTATCTCCTTTTCATCTCTGATCGCTGATGAAAAGGAGACACTGAACAATATTTCTCAGAATATATAGAATATATTGCCAGCAATTATATTGCTCCATGTGTACACACCTTGAGAAATAAAACGTGTAAACTTCTAAATCTGCAAATATTAAAATAAATTTAAGGGTCTGATTCAGGTTGGCTGCAGCCCCCCCGCCCGCCACCAAATCCCCTTGGTACCATGCAACCAGATGTGTTTGCCGAAGACGGGGCAGGACACCATTGGCACTGGAGCCGAATTCGGATCGCAACAAGCGATCCTGAATCTGCCCTTATGAGCGGATTTAAGCCGAGTACACACTGAGCTACATATAGTCAAGCATATGGACGATATCGATATCGTTGACAATATTGCGTATAAATCGTCCATTGCGTACAGTCAATATCATTAAAGATGCGCGTGGCGGCAGGTCATTAACGTACCAACATTAGAGTCCCACATAAATCAGACACAGATGCATTGTGCGCTTGGAAACCAATAGGGATCTTCACCTGTCTCTAGAGTTGGCTGTGAGTCTAATTCATATCCAACTGCTTTTTTAAGTCAGGATTGCCTACATTCTGGCTGCCCCCTCCCGGAGAGGGCAGCCAGTACAGTGAGGCAGGGTGGGCGAGGCGGCTGGTGGATCATCCGGGGTGGGGGCATGATCAGCACGATCGCGTCCTCGTGGACAAAGACGACATGGTTTAAGTAGCCATCAGCACTATTAGCCTTATACTTGGTGCAACTCTGAATCAGCAGCTAAATAATAATAAATTGCACCAGTTTTGTGCGGTATGTTTCGCTAATGCATGGTCAATAGCTCTGGAATCTGCAACTCATAGCTGACTCTTTTCTCCTCTTTAACTTGTCTAGAAGTTTCTTCATAGGAAATACAAGAATGGAGCAAACAATTTTAATCATAGCATGTTGCTTTCTCTACGTATATGAATGCAGCCATCCTAATGGCAGTGTCTAGCCAGCAGACACAAGCCAGTAGAAATCCTTATTGAATAGCAACTTACAGTATGACAGCCAAAGGCCTGAATAATACAGTCTACATACACTTTTCCGTCTTTACTATACTGCTTGAAACTTCAGCCCGGGCAGAACGGAACTGTACAACAGAAGGTTAATGTTTCTACAAAAAAATAGGTATTTCTGAATCACATGGAAGTCCCTCATATACTCTACCTGCACTGCTGGGGTAGGTGGCTGCGACATTGGAATGCCAGTTGTCTATGTGGCTGACGGTAGCCGCCGCTTAGCCTGTTTCTTGTTTATGGAACGCTGCTGATAATTAAGTGGTATCTTAAAATACCACCCAGGTGCGTCACACCCCCTCTAAATCCTGCAGCGCTCACCACCACAGCTCGTCCCAGTTTATTTTTCCAAGTGCTAAACACGTACCTCAGCATTACAGTATATTTCCAGCATGAGATACCATTCTGTTGGTGATTAAAGGGATTCCCAGGGGGCTGCATTTAGTACCTAGGCAAGGACGATGCAACCTCTGCACATCTGATGTGGCTCTGAGCCGTCCGCCCCACATCGGACCGAAAACTAAATTAATCACAGACCTGTACTTGGTAAGTTTGTTCTAGGACTGCTGTTGGTTACATTTTTTTAAACCGAGACGCTTTCACTGATCAAATAAAAACATACTTGTCTTTCCAACCCTCACAGGTCACTGAGTACACAGGGGCTCTTTGCTCGAGAATTTCTGCATTAAAAAAAAAAAATAGCTTTTCAGTGTTATTGCTCTATATCATCTCTCACAAGCGGTGACTTTTCTCTGCTATTTTTCTTGGGTAGAGTCACGTTCAAGACTAGGATTTCAATCATTGTAGAAAATCTGAACAGATAAAATGCAAAATGTGTTTATATACGGATATTTGCACTAAAATTATAGTATGATGTCAGCTGCGATGACCTGTCCACTGCTTATAAATGACAATTAAACAATAACTGGACACAGTGTGGAGAACTTCGTGACACATAGCTGGCAACTGCGGCTGCCCTACTTTCCCAGGCTAGATCTGTCCTTAAAAAATGTTGTGGACTGTTTTTGGCTAGAAAAAGTACAGATTCCTACCTGTTAATATGCTTTCCTCTACTCCACCATGGCAGCCAACTCATGGGTTAAGTCCCGAAGGGTAGTACTCTGGAAGGAAACAAAAACAGAACACTGGCCCTATATAAGCCACACCTCCTAAGGCCTCAGTGTCTTGATTAAATAGCCAACATATACAGTTACATTCCACTTAATAGTTTTTTAACCACCAACAACCGGGCGGGATAATGCTGCCATGGTGGAGTAGAGGAAAGCATATTAACAGGTAGGAATCTGTACTTTCCTCTACCTCCCCATGGCAGCCAACTCATGGGTAATACCCAAGCAGTTACCACACTGGGTGGGCATAATAACAATAACGAAATAATAATATAATACTAGGGGTTACATCACCTCCTTTAAACAACTGCACTCAGTACCTTCCTACCAAACCGGGCATCTGCTGACGCCGCTACATCCATTCTATAATGTTTGGTGAAGGTATGTATTGAGGACCAGCATGCTGCTTTACACAATTCCTGAATTGACGCCGCCTCCTTTTCCGCCCAGGAGGCCGATACTGCTCTTGTTGAATGAGCCTTTAAGCCTACAGGTGGGGCTTGGCCCCTAACTTTATATGCTTCCACAATACAAGATTTGATCCATCTTGAAATCGTAGTTTTGCTGGCCCCCAGCCCTTTACTCTTTCCTTCGGTCAGCACGAATAACCTTTCCGTTCTTCTATGAGCCTTAGTTCTTTCCAGATATATTTTTAATGCTCTAACTACATCCAATGTATGCAGCCTCTCCTCTTTCGAGTTAACCGGATTCGTGCAGAACGAAGGCAGGATAATTTCCTGATTAATATGAAAGGCGGATACCACCTTGGGCAGAAACTGCGGATTTGTCCTTAGGACTACTTTGTCCGGAAAAAAATTCAGGAAAGGCTGCTCCGCCCAAAGAGCCTGGAGCTCCGATACTCTTCTCGCGGATGTGACCGCGACTAAAAACACCACCTTCATAGTAAGCATTTTTAATGATACCTCCTGCATCGGCTCAAAGGGTTTTTCTACTAACGCATTCAAGACAAGATTAAGGTCCCACGGCGCCAGCGGATTATGAAAGGACGGCTTTATTCGTTTAGCTGCTTGAATAAACCTTTGGATGTATTTATTATCTGCTAACTTCCAGTCCAGCATGGCCGACAGGGCCGAGATTTGCACCTTAATCGAACTTACGGACAAGTTCTTGTCCAGCCCACGTTGCAGGAACTCCAGCACCATCCCCACTTCTTTTGCCTGACCGTTTTTTGACCTACAAAACTCCACATATCTTCTCCAAATCCTGTGGTACGTGATGGATGTAGATCCTTTCCTGGCCTTGAGCAAAGTCCTTACTACTCTGTTGGAAAAACCTTTCCTCTCTAACATTTGTGTCTCAACAGCCATGCCGTCAGTTTCCAGGTACAGGGCTGTGCCCTCCATAGCCTGTTTTGACCTATTAAATTGTCTAGATCCGGCAGGTGCCATGGTTCCGCTATCGCCATCTCCAGTAGTTTGGAGAACCACGGTCTCCTCGGCCAGTACGGAAGTATCGCTATTGCAGTCACCTTCTCTTGCTGAATTTTCCTCAGCAGCCTCGCTATTATAGGGAACGGCGGGAACGCATACACGAATTCTGCTTCCCATACTGCCGTCAGTGCATCCTGTTTCTCTGCCCCGGGTTCCCAATGTCTTGAGAAGAACCTTTGGAGCTTTGCATTCTTCCTTGTGGCCATGAGGTCCACTTGAGGTTGACCCCACATTTTTACGATTTGTTTGAACACCTCTGGTGACAATTCCCATTCTCCCGGCCGCATAAGCTGCCTGCTGAGGCTGTCCGCCTGCAGATTCTCTTTGCCTGCCACAAACACTGCCGTGAGACTGTTTACATGGCTCTCTGCCCAGGATATTACCTCCGATACTTCCGCCATGAGCTCTCGGCTCTTTGTCCCACCTTGCCTGTTTAGGTAAGACACCACCGACTGATTGTCGGACCTTACCACGACATGATTCCCTAATAGGGACTCTTGCAGGTGCTTGCAGGCCATAAGCACCGCCCTCATCTCTCGGACGTTGGAGTGCTTGATTCTTGTTCCTTGGGGCCAGACCCCCTGAACCATCTGCTCTCCACAGACCGCTCCCCAGCCTGACAGGCTGGCATCCGTGGTCACCACTTTCTGTCTCGACACCGCGAACACTCTTCCTTCCTCTAGCCTCCGTCTGACCGACCACCATGCTAGATCCTGACGAGCCCTTTTTGACAGGGTGATCTTTTGAAGTTTGTTTTTTCCATCGCCGTCCCACTGCATAAGGAAGCAGTTTTGGAAAGCCCTCATATGGAACCGACCCCATTGAACGGCATCTAAAGCCGCCGAAATGAGGCCGAGCACTTTCATGCAGTCTCCTGAGGACACCACTTTTTTGCTTTGGAGAGAAGATGTTTCGTGCATTAACTTCTCTTTTCTGTCCTCTGTTAGTTTGACTGTCATGTGATTTGTGTCTATCCAGACACCTAAATACTTCACTACACTCGCCGGGATGAGTTGACTCTTCTCCTGGTTTATCAACCACCCGTGTAGTTCCAGGTATTGCCTTACTTGCGACGTGCTTCTCTCCGCCTCCCTCCTTGTTTTCGCCATGATTAACAAGTCGTCGAGGTACGGCCACACGCAGACCCCTTGCTGTCGCAGATTGGCGACCAATACCACCAGTATTTTCGTAAATGTTCTTGGTGATGTAGCCAGGCCGAATGGCAGGGCGACAAACTGGTATGTTACCCCTCCAAGACAGAACCTCAGGTACCTGTGGTGCCCTGTATATATCGGTACATGCAGATATGCGTCCCGCAGGTCTATTGTAGTCAGAAATGACCTCTCCACGATGTCCGGTAAGATAGACCTTAGTGATTCCATCCTGAATTTTTTTGTTATGATGAAGGCATTTACTCTTCTTAAATCCAGGATAGTCCTGAAACCTCCTGAAGGCTTTTTGACTATAAAAAATCTTGATTGGCAGCCTTTCCCTTCTTGCTCTTTTGGCACTCTCACTACCACTTTTTGGTTGATCATTTTTTGTAGGCTGTCCAGCAACGCGATCCTTTCTCGCGCATCCCGCGGCATTGGGGACTCCGTCTTCCAGTAACCCGGAAACTTCACAAATTCTATTTTGTACCCGGATTCTATTATCTCGAGTACCCATTTGTCCTGGACAGACTGGGACCAAATCTGCTTGAACTGCAGCAGTCTGCCCCCAACTGCTACTCTGGCGTCATTGGCTAGAGTGTTTTGCGGAATATCTTCCGTCTCTGCCCCTTTGGCCTCGAAAAAAGCTCCGGTTTGCCCAAGACCTTCTGAAGCTTCTCCCTGGCCTGTATGTTCTCGCTTCCTTAAAATCCGGCGATTGGAATTTAAGCGATCTATTGGAAAAGGGCTTCTTCCCCTTATCCTGTGGCAGCCACACTGATTTACCACCAGAGATCTTCGTGATGATATCATCGAGCTTGGAGCCAAATAAATACTGCCCCTGAAACGGCAGAGACAACAGTTTCTGTTTTGACTGCGTGTCTGCTGCCCAAGGCTTAAGCCAGAGCGCTCTTCTTGCTACCGCCGTAGTCGCGCTTGACCTTGCCGCTAATTTTAGTGCATCCACAGACGCATCACAAATAAACTCCACGGCAATTTGAATGTTCTGGATGGTTTTTATCAGATCAGATCTCTGAATCCCATCCAGCGTGTCTGACTCTAGGTCATGACACCAGGACCTCATTACCCTGGCTGTTACTGCCATAGCCGCGGACGCCTTGATTGCCGCACCCGAGGTGACGTGCTGCTTACGCAGACTGACCTCAATCTTCCTTTCCATAGCGTCTCTGAAAATATTCGCATCCTCTAACGGGAGCGTAGTCTTTTTGGAAATTCTCGCGATAGCCGCGTCAACTCTTGGGGCCTCCTCCCAATGTTTCACCTGCTCACTCTCGAATGGATACATCTTAGATACCCTAAGCGGCACCGCCACTTTTTTATCAGGGTGTCTCCATTCCTCGTCTACCATTTCCTTCAGCGGCTTTGATAACGGAAATGTTTTACTCTTCTTCTTTTTATCCTGGAAAAGCAGATCCTGCAATTTTTCCTCCTCTTGAGTCTCTTCTATTTTCAGAGACTTATTGATAAGAACTAATAGGTTCTCCAACAGCACAGGGTTAAAGTCTGCCTCCGCTTTATCCTGCGTTATTTCTCCTTCTTCTAACTCTTCCTCTCTAAGAGCTGGGCCCTCTGCCGAGTCCTGTGACCCCCCTGAGAGCTCCGCTCTGGTCCGCTTTGCTTGCATTCTTTCCACATCTTGCTTAGTCATAAACGTGTCGGCCAAAGCAGTCTTCAGCATAGACACCAATTCAGTCATCTGAGGCAACCCCATTTGCTGGGTTAGTTTGCAGGCATTACATGCGGACCCTATCCATTTATCCGGCAGTATTTTATCACACAGACTGCATTTAGCAGTGTGGTGTTTCTTATGTTTAGCCTTAGCCTCCGACTGCCCCTTGCTTGTATCCGATCTAAAAAAGCATACATACAATAGTCAGTACCATTACAAAGAAACCTCTTAACACAGTTCCCCTCTTCTGGCTTACCCTGATTTCCTCTGCTGCTTTTTCTCCTCATCCATACTGACAGCTTTTTAGCCTGCAGCTAAAGCAATGACATACAGTAAGGATAATGACAACTCCTCCAGCTTAACGCTGTCAGCGGAGTCTTACCGTCTGCTGGAATACACTGCACTTGTGTCCGGACACTCCACTGCTCCCCAGCAGTACTCCGTTGTATTTGCCGCTTTTTAAACACTGTCGCGCCTCAGTGACGCGCCCCTGTGGTCCCCGCGGCGCCCTGTGACGTCAGACGCCACAGTATGTGATCCCCGGCTACACGCCCGACGGGCGCCCCGTCTCTGCGTCCCTGCGTGGCGCCCCTGACGTCAGACGCCCTCTCGAGCACCCTGGGCTACACGCCCGACGGGCGCCCGGTCACTGCGTCCCAGCGCGGCGCCCCTGACGTCAGACGCCACACGCCGGACACCGACGCCCGCCAGCCTCCAGGTCCATACTCGCGCCGCCGCTCCTGGACCACGCTACCGTTCACCAATGTTTAGGAGAGGGAAAAAACCTCCGGACACCGGCTCCAGCAGACCCCAGGTACCCCTTACTGCCCTCGACAGCGGGGACCCGCATTTTAGATCCATGCCTCAACCCCAACTGCTCTAGGCAGCGGAGAGGGCCGCAGCTCAGGGTAAGCCCTTCCACTACCCTGGAAGGAAAAAAAAAGACACTGAGGCCTTAGGAGGTGTGGCTTATATAGGGCCAGTGTTCTGTTTTTGTTTCCTTCCAGAGTACTACCCTTCGGGACTTAACCCATGAGTTGGCTGCCATGGGGAGGTAGAGGAAATATAGATAAACTCTTCTACATTTTGGTGAAGTGTTGCCCTTCATTGGGTCAGCGGATCGATGGGGTCTAGATTGACCATGTTATGGTCAGCTACGCATAGACAAACCCATCTAGTTAGACGTCGACATTCGATTTTCACATTTATTTGGTCTCTAAGTCACAATAGGTCAATATGGACCAAATAAGTGTAGAGTGTCTGCTCGCAATGCTTCGGGCTACGCTCGCCACACTATTATCATCTAATCCAATGCCCACTTGGATAGTAAAGTATGAACCAAATTGGTCTAAAGCAAAAAACCATGAAAAACTCAAGTTGACCTTGTGTCTGTCGCTCACGTTCCCGTCAACCTAAGGCTTGTGTCTAACCTTTGTTACTGTTTATCTAGACTCTGTCAACTCTCTTTAGGCGTCTAACTAGACATGTTCAACTAATCGTAACATGGTCGATCTAGACACCGGATATGCTTCAGTGAGCCTGGCATATACAGTATGTAGGCCTGCTCCCAATGACATATTATCTGCATAATATCAGTTGGATAGATTCTAAAGTGATTGTCACTTACAAAAGGTGTTCCTTAGATCAACTTGGCTAGTGCACCTAACCGACACTTGTAGATTGTATAGGGTTCTACTGCATTGTAAATAAATGTTGGTTTTCTTGGATCATAATGCAGTGGTCAGGTCATGTTAGTGATGTAGGGTCCTAGGCTTGGCTGTTATCATGCCCAGTAATCAGGTCCCATTGGGGGTGTAGTGTCCTCTGTTTGTATAAAGTACAATAGAATTGTCCAGTGAGCTGGTCATGTTGGCAGTTGTACTATTACAATGCTATATTACTGCTTTATGATTACACCCAGTTGTCAGGACATACAGTAATGGGAGTATATTATGCTGCTAACGCAGTAATAAAAATTGAATTGCCTAGAGATCAGATCATGTTAGGACACGTAGTGACCTATGTGTGTATGTACAGTGACATAGAACAGGATTAGGGTTATGCCCACAGTGCTCTGGATGGAATATGCTGGGAGGTGTACTGTGCAGGTGCAGCCGCGGCTACGTACACATAAAGAAGATATGTGACATAAACCATGGAGACTGGAGTTGGCATCTAGCAGCAGCAATATAATAAATACTTAATATAACAATGTGACCACCAGCTGTACAGTTCTGACTGATTACGGCAATATTACTGGGCAAGGTGAATAATACCAGGGCCACAAATGACAGGGTGTTAGAAATAGTGTGTACCACGTCCGTAATTAAAGTATAAAACCGGCAACATATTGATTATTCTGCACCACACGCAACGCTGAGAAATTTGCAGCATTGCATGTGGACTAAACACCGCCTGACACCCGCAGTGCTGGCCGCCCCCCTCCCCTCGCACCTGCGATCCTCCGCCCTGCTGTGAATGGACGCATGCATAATCCTCCATTCACAGCCTCGGGGAGGGGAGAAATCATTTTCATAGTCCTCTATGGTGTCTCTGATCTGCAAATGCCCTGTGTGGGAAGCAGGCGGGCAGCTGACATCCGCTGACCTCAGCTGCCTGCCCCCCAAACCACCAGGCGATTTGCATGGGAACGGCCAGCGTTTTCATGGGAACACCCATGAAAAGCTGGGCGTTCCCATGGGCTATGCCTCCCGCTGCCGCCTGCCCGCACTGCTAGGTGGCAAACATGTAGTTCTCCATGCCCGCTCGCACCCTGCATCTGCACACGTACAGAAATGCATATGCGCATTAGCAGACGCACGGAGGACCGAAGAAATGAGAATAACCCAAGGTATCCAGATCGATAAAACTGACTTTTACGTGTGTTGTACTGCGTTAGTTGCTTTGTAATCTCATATACTAATAATCTTTTGTGTCTAAGACTACATAGGTTTGTGTCATGGCTATGCACAAGTGTAATGGGGCATACACACGATGTGATTTTTGGCTATTTTCTAAGCGATCTGTCTAGAATGCTTAGAAATGAAGCACAAAGAGCTCCGTGTGTACACCTTATAGTTACAGCAATGTGTGGTCCGGCGGCTCAGATCTTGTGTGCATGCGGGAAAATCTAGTCAGATCACTTAACAAGTGAGTTGAAATCGCTACATGTCTACAGAAACAGCGACAATGATCTACTAAAGTAACCATTTTTCTTTAGTTAGTACACATTAGCACACATCGCTTAGAACAAATCTCAACATGTGTATGGGCGATCACCTACCCTAAATCGCTTAGCACAAAAGATCAGCACAAATCTCAACATGTGTATGCCACCTTGGCCTGCATTCATGTAACCTACCTAGTAGCCGCTTTGATTGCACAGAATGGAAGAACAGTAAAAATGAACCCAGTTTAAAGCCATGCAAATACTTAAGGTATGCGCTAACTATCCCTCCTTATACTACTTGGAACACGGAGGTGTTTGTGCCTTTTTCCATGTACAGTATCTGATAACGATTTTGATTGTATTATTTATTTCTTTATTTTTCCAAATTTTCTGAGATATAGTCCTTAACTTCTGGTAAGAAGAAAAGGGAAAATTGGCCACGCTTCCAAGTGAGAAACAAGCTAAGCAGCCAGTATGAGCAGCCTGTTTAAATATGGGTGAAATTCTGGCCACAGAATCTGCTTTCAAACATACTGAATCAAAATAATTCCGCCACATTTTTCAATATTTTTTTTTCCACCGCAGAGGCGTCAGCGAGGCCCCTCTGACCCAACCGAAAGGGGGGAACTTCTCTTCCAGTTACCCCCCTTTGCTTCCCTCAGTCTACCTGTGTCATGCATGAAAATGAAGGCTGGGAGGGTTAGCCGATATCCCCAGTGAGCAGGCCTCGCCAGAGCTACTGCACTCAGCTGGATAAAGGATCCTTTGAGAGGCAAGGGGCGCAGTTGCCAACTTGGCTCTCTCTATTTTGGGACGATGCCACATTTGGAGACTGACAGAGAGCAATCACAAGATACTAATGTACTAGCAGGACGATCCGGAGTACAAATATGAAATTGAAACAGTGTCCAAGCAAAGTTTGACATGAGTTCAATTTGGAACCTCCTACCAATCTCAAACCCTCTAGAGGTTTCTGTCAGCAACCAATATCCTGAGTGCCCCGATCTAGCCACCGGCGTGTCACCTTAGCCAAACGCTGCCAGAATAAATTCAGATTGCGGACGGGTTAAACAGCAGACAAGCCAGGCAGGCAGGGGGTGTGAAAGTGTTATTTATTCATCTCTCAAACTCCATCGTATCATTTTAGTTTGCAGAAGAAGCAAGTTGCAAGGGCTGAATGAGCGGCCTGTGTGAGTAGGGAATGCTGCAGGCTGCGTGTTTGCTGTCCTGTCACTGCTACTTAGCCAGCACATTAATCTTGGTGAGCCCTGAATCACAAGTATTACTGCATCTGACTCCAAGCTTCATGCTGGGACTCTGTTTTAGCCATGGGCAGGATACAGAGAGCCCCTCACAGTGCCTTTGTGTTAACCTCTTAGCAGCCAGAGGCCTCTGCAGCCAGCAATCACGCATGTAAGAACTTACTATTACTGGTGGAGTACATTGCATAAATAGCTAAATCAAAGCTTCTTAAATTAGCACAAGGTCAGGATCTCTATGCCAAGAGATAAAATGATTTTGGCAATTGTGAACACGGAAAGTTATGGTCTGAACAGAACATGAGTATAGGTGAGATCTGCCTGCCGAGGGTCTGCTTGAGATATACATCTAGGCTTATGCCAAATATGAAGGCGACACATTCATCAATGTGCTGGAATGCGCCGGATAAAACAGGACAGTTATACGACAAACACATACCTGAACCAGAGTGATTAACATCTGACAGTATTTACAGTTCTACCTGACTGACATCTGATTAATCCATCCAGGTGGTCATTGGGAACACTGTCTTTTGCACACAATATGCATATAAAATGTACAATCATCGATTTACAGGTAGTACCTTAACCCTTTGAGTGCCAAGTGAATTTGTCAAAATAGGGGGTGAAAATTGGCAAGCAAACATTTTTAGTCATCATAATGGCCTGTAATGTTTACCTTATATAGGAAATATAACCTTTTTTTTTTTTTACACAACATTTTATTTGAATTTATATAACAAATGTGAGCGACGCTGGTATTTTCAGCCAATATTTTGCTCATCTCTAACAGAGATGTTGGTATTTTAAGGCCGATATTTTGCGCATCTCTCACAGAGATGTTGGCATTCAAAGGGTAAAGGCTTATTCAGCAAATCAAAGACAATCACATGTAAACTGAACGATAATACCACATCTCAAGAGAGAAAGAACCACAAAGAAATTTTGTTGGGGATTATTATTATTAGCATACCTCCTAATCTTCACGTGCGCTGAAGATTAGGAGGCATGGCTATACAGAAAGGGGTGTGGCCTATATGTGCGCCTTCCTGGGAGGCCACGCCCCCGTTTTGCCGCTGTGGGGGCATGGCCCAGAGGCTCTGTGAGCCACTAGCCATGCCCCCAGCTCCCCTGGCTGCGGGAATAGACGCTTTATACATGGCTGCTCAGCAGCTGACAGGGGGGGACTCCCAACAGCCCCCCTCCCCCGCCGTGGGACACTGCCGGCTGTGGGAGGGACGTGGGAATGTCCCCGAAAACCGGGACGTTCCCGCGTTAATCGGGACTGTTGGGAGGTATGTATTAGTAGTAGTAGTTTTTATTACATAAGTTCAATCAAATTATTTAAATGATTAATCATGCTAACAAAACAAATATAGTAACACAAAGTTAAAAATCCTTCCACAACATATAAACTTATTCTAATTAGATTTTGTTTTTATTCTGAAAATGATATGATCTTTATACTGTATGGTGAGTACACTAAAGTGAGTATTTATTTGAGTATTTATTTGACTGCTAATGCTTGGTATTAGGAAGTATTCAGTCTTTCTCTATAATAATCTGCACACTGGTAGCACAGCACTATTACTTATCATAGGTAATTAGTCTGCATTTTATCTTGGCATAGTGATAGCAGGAAACAGGGTATTTATTCTTCCTTTTTCTATTCACACAGACAAAAATATAATAAGAGATATAACTCTACAGCGCCCCATACACACCCAACAACAGTTTAAATGGCCCCTTATGACTATATGCACTGGAGATTGTGACTATGCTCACTATGATAGTCTACAATCTAGTCAAAGTAGACTTGCCTGCACAGTCTCTTTTGTTATGAGATACTGACAGCGAGGCCGCACATCGGTATCGGCTACATATTTAACACTTTTGCCATTTTGAATAAACCTCTAGGCAATTTTGACTATCTAGTCAGAATCGCCTGCCAAAATCGCACCATGCGTCCACCTTTTTAGGTACAATGCAAGCCTGAGTTTCTACATGTTATTACAGTACATTTTTAGCCTCACCCCATACTTTTTCTCCTTGTGCATTATTGTTGGTCACCACACTTCAGTTGACAAATAATCAGTGACCCAGAGATTCAAACGTGTGGCTGAATCTTACTGTATTATTTATTATTTATTAACAGGTTCTTATATAGTGCAGCAGATTACAATTGTAAACAGAGATAAAACAAACTGGGTAACAACAGACAGACTTGGAGGTAAGAGGGCCCTGCTGCAAGCTTACAATATATAGCATATAAAAATGTATATTTAAATTTTTTAAATTTTTAAGCATTCATTATTTATAATAATAATAATAATATTAATAATTAACAATAAATAATAATATATTTGATTGCTGTTTACCCTTTGAGTGTCAAATGAATTTGGCAAAAAAGGTTTGAAATTTGCCAATTAAACATTTGTAGTCATTCATAGTGACCTGTAATGTTAATAATGTTATAGAAATATTGGGTGAGATTTAATAGGATGAGAGATTCAGAAAGTGAGAGATTTGGTCATTTCTCTTCATATTAAATCTCACCCATAATCTTTTTTTACACAACATTATTTATTTGAATTCATATAACAAATGTGAGCGATGCTGACATTTTTAGTGGATATTTTGAACATCTCTCACAGAGATGTTGGCTCTCAAGGGGTTAAACACATACTGCAATCAGTGTTAACTATTGGCCACAATACCCTTTCTAGTAATGCCATCTCTGGTTTTAAAAGACCAGACCATTGGTGTTCTGTTTGAGTTATAAAAAAAAAAACCTGCAGCAGCACATGCAGCCTTCACATGTGGTTGACATGTTGTCTATACAAGTTTGATGTGCTCTGTACACATTTGTTGGCTTTGTGAATACTTTACATATGCAAAGTGCACAGAGCTTTCCCATTCATTTATTACCAGAAACCAGGCAAATAAAATCAGGCATACGGTGCAAATTATTATTGCATTTACAAACAAGGCAGAAAGCACTAAAACACAATGTTCTAAGAAGAACAACTGCATTTTATTATATATATATATATATATACGTCGATGGGCTCTGGCACTCTCTATAGCAGATATACTTGTCCCGTTGCCATCCGCGATAGGAAACTGGCAGGTCCCATACAATGCAATGTCCGGCGGCACTCGGAGTAATATGACAAAGTAACAGCCACAGGCAATGTACTGCCAACGTTTCAATTAGATTTACTAATTTTCCTCAGGGCATACAGAATACAAAAATTACTCACCATTTATGTGTTCACCCATCACCAAGTGAGTCTGTCAGCGCCGCGCGGCAGGCACCACGCCGTCTGCACGCACGTCACGTCATGACGTCATCACCGTGCTCCCACACCATACAACAAACTTTATTAAAACTGTAACAGAAATGGACAGGCATTAATGTCAAAATACCATAATAGCGCAACTGTCACTGTGTAAAAAACAAACAGCATGCGTAATGAGCAATAATATGCTGTATCCATAATGTGGATCTACTTAATAGACACTAAAATGAATATTGAACATGGAGAAAAAACACTATGAATTACAACAAGGAACAAACGAGAACACTATAAAAAACAGTGTAATCCGAGCGATTCGTTCAGACCTTGGGGACTAAGAGTGCCCAGTCTGAAAATCCACTCCGCCTCACGCTGTAAGAGAAGCTTAGATCTATTGCCCCCCCTCACCGTTGGGGGGACATGATCAATGATTTTATGCTTGAAAGCCGTTGGTGAGTGCCCCATTGCTGCATAGTGTCTAGCAACGGGCTGCTCACTAGACCCTTTGAGTACCGCAGTGCGTATGGCCATTCTATGCTGGGCCATGCGCACTTTGAATTGACAGTCTGTCTTTCCAATATAATACTTGCCACAAGGGCAGACAAGAACATATACAACATGGGTAGTGGAACAGGTGACCCTAAATTTTATAGGGAATAAGATGTTCTTAGCAGGGTGTTTGATACTGTCACCTGTCCACATATAACTGCATGTGACACAACCGGTGCATTTCACACAGCCCACTTTAGGAGCACCAAGGAATGTGGTGTTGAGGGATCTTTCAAAATTAGTGATGTCACTATGTACCAAAAGGTCACGCAAATTGCTACCCCTGGAATAACTTGTGACCAATTTTTTATTTTTAAGGCTAGGCAAGTCCTTATCAGTGGTAATTATAGGCCAATAGGTTTTAACAGCTGCACTAGCTCTAGCACTAGCTGTATTAAACCTATTGGGCCAAAAAATCCTGTTCTCAGAGGTTTTGCGTGATTTTTTCTTGAGAGCTTTTGACCTAGGGACTGCTAAGACCCTTTTCTTAGTCGACAAAAGTTGTTCATAGTCGTAACCTCTCTCCAAAAACTTGTGGATCATCTGATCCAATTGGACCTGAAGGTCCTCCTCATTGTTACAGATCCTCCGGACCCGCAACATCTGTGAATATGGCAGTCCCTTAGTTACTGAAGAAGGATGGAAACTAGAAGGGGACAATAACATGTTCCTATCAGTGGATTTTACAAAAAGGGACGTGTTCAAATGGCCATCAACAAGACTGATGCGCACATCCAAAAAGTCAATCTGACTGAATGAATGTGTACATGTCAGTTTAATCGGACTATCACTGCCATTTTGATGATCAATGACCTCATTGAGGGCAGCTATAGAGCCTCTCCACAACAAGATCATGTCATCAATGTAGCGAGCATAATAAATGACGTTTTTGGTCACCTCAGGGTTAGAAAAGAAAATATCGCGTTCCACCATCATCATGAACGCATTCGCGTACGATGGGGCCACCGAGGACCCCATCGCACAGCCGGTAAGCTGAAGAAAAAATTGGCCATTAAAATAAAAATAATTTTTGGTGAGAACCATTTCTAAAAGATCACAGAAAAATCCCACATCAGGACCCTGGTACTTAGGGCTGGTGGAGATCAAAAAACGAGTGGCCGCAATGCCCTGGGGGTGTGGTATGCTAGTATAGAGTGAAGTCACATCTATACTGCACAACACACACCCCTCAGGCATCTGGCCCAAATTATTTAATGCCAACAATAATGAAGTGGTGTCTTGCAGATAATATGCAGAATCTTGTATAACAGGTTGCAGGTGAACGAATCGCTCGGATTACACTGTTTTTTATAGTGTTCTCGTTTGTTCCTTGTTGTAATTCATAGTGTTTTTTCTCCATGTTCAATATTCATTTTAGTGTCTATTAAGTAGATCCACATTATGGATACAGCATATTATTGCTCATTACGCATGCTGTTTGTTTTTTACACAGTGACAGTTGCGCTATTATGGTATTTTGACATTAATGCCTGTCCATTTCTGTTACAGTTTTAATAAAGTTTGTTGTATGGTGTGGGAGCACGGTGATGACGTCATGACGTGACGTGCGTGCAGACGGCGTGGTGCCTGCCGCGCGGCGCTGACAGACTCACTTGGTGATGGGTGAACACATAAATGGTGAGTAATTTTTGTATTCTGTATGCCCTGAGGAAAATTAGTAAATCTAATTGAAACGTTGGCAGTACATTGCCTGTGGCTGTTACTTTGTCATATTACTCCGAGTGCCGCCGGACATTGCATTGTATGGGACCTGCCAGGTTCCTATCGCGGATGGCAACGGGACAAGTATATCTGCTATAGAGAGTGCCAGAGCCCATCGACGTATCCATTGCATCACTGGGCAATCAGTGTTTGCATTTCTGGCTCAGGCACCCTGGATTGTATGGTGTTCTACTTCCTCATCAAGTGGCTCCTGTTTGTGCTGTACAGTGGCACATTTTAGTGAGGTAATTCCTCTGTTTGTTACCTGTAACTACGATGGAAGGCGTGTTTGAAAAGGTGTTATTGGACAGGGATGAGTTGCACTCTTACTCAGACCTGGAAGCTGAGAAAATTATATACAAAGAGCGTGTTTTGAATACCCCTGATAACATCACCGCCTCAGACCTTTACCATGAGCTCTTGAAACTAAAAAAACGCGAGTTGGACTTTTACTATCATGCCGCAACATTGTCTGAATATTATACCGATAAAAGGATACCTCGCGGCTTCCGTGTCACCAATATACCAACGATTGGTCGACATAATGTGTCGTTCTGCAAAAAATGGTGCGCGATTATAAATAAGTGTTCGTTTGACTTATTAATATTGGTAGTGGAAGAATCCACACGCGAACTTAATCTCACCAAGGAGAAATTGGCCGCCTTTGATGTGACCCATAAAGCCACCTTGCAGAATGACCCCTCTGAGAAATGGCTGGAGAAAATCCAAACACAAGTAGAAAACTACAGACGTGAGATTATTAAATATAAGAAAGAGAAATATCTTAAAGTCTGTCAAGATTATGACAATCAAAATGTGTATGGATGGTTGACGGGATATTCTCGCCAACAACATCGTTTTCCCAATCGCCGCAGAGGAGGTCGAGGGATACAGACAGGTTCCTCTAATGATTCGGCTAATTCAGCCAGCGATTTTGAGCCACAGGGGAGAGGTCGTTCCAGGGTAAATGCCAGGAAACGATTTATCCCTTTAGCGGTGCGCACCCGTGCCCAGCGGGCCGGAGACGAGGACCCTGTCGTCGAGGAGGCCAGTGGCAGCGTATCAAGGGGACGCAAACCACCCAGCAACAAGAGGTGATATTCAACCTTTCCTCCACTCCACTCACCACCTATGAAGAAGCTGTTTTACAAAAAGGTTTAAGTTTCGTGCCAACTACTCGCTTTGACCCGTTTACCTGGAAGGTGGAGACCTATAAATTACATCGCCAATTGAAACTGCAGGAACATTATGGGACTTTAAGTAATATTCCTACGGACGATCCATTACCATCGGAACTACGCAAATTAGCCCCCAAGTCTACTTATGATCCGCAGTCTCTAAATGCCTCTATAAAATCGTTTGTACGTCTGGTAGAAGCCTCCATTAATCCTTTGGAGGAATCAGCCTTGGCACGTCACTCAAACCTCAATAAAAATGAATATGATGCATTGAGAGCTTTGAGTAGTCGACGCGATATTGTTATTAGAGCCGCTGATAAAGGCGGCTCTATTGTTGTACAAGATGTGGCTGCATATCGTCTAGAAATTGAGCGACAGTTGGCTGATGGCTCCACATATTTATTGTTGAAATCTGATCCTACCAATGTGTTTAAATCTGAGGTAGACAGGTATTTATCCTCTGCAGTCGACACTGGGTTGATCTCTAACCGCACTAAAAGAATTCTTTCTTGTGAATTTCCTAGGAGACCGCTTTTATACACTCTTCCAAAAGTGCATAAAAGCCTTGTTAATCCCCCTGGCAGGCCTATCATCTCTGCCAGGGGATCCATTTTTCAACCAGTGTCGGCCTACTTGGATATATACCTGCAACTAGGGAAGCCAATCCCGGGGCATTTTTTCAATCCCGGGATTCGGGATTGAAAAATGCTCAATCCCGGGATTCCCGGGATCCCGGTATTGGCTTCCCTAATTTAAAAAAAAAAAAGTCCGGGCCACCCTGCACATTCGCAGAACTTACATTTGCGGGTGCTGGGTGGGTGGGCGAGCGTGCAGATATTGCTGGGAGCCGGGTGGGCTGCAGGTATGTCCGCTGGGCGGGTGGGCAGCTTCAGCTGGGCGGGTGTACAGCTTCGGGTGGGCAGCTTCAGCTGGGCGGGTGGGCAGCTTCAGCTTTCAGCTTCGGGTGGGCAGCTTCAGCTGGGCGGGTGGGCAGCTTCGGGTGGGCAGCTTCAGCTGGGCGGGTGGGCAGCTTCGGGTGGGCAGCTTCAGCTGGGCGGGTGGGTAGCTTCGGGTGGGCAGCTTCAGCTGGGCGGGTGGGCAGCTTCGGGTGGGCAGCTTCAGCTGGGCGGCTGGGTAGCTGTTCGGGTGGTCGCGTAGCTTGGCGGGTGGGCGGGCGTGTGCTGTGTGCTGATAAGCCGGGTTGCTGGGTGTGTGGGCGGCTCCGCTGTGTGGCCTGCGCAGCGTGACAGCTGACCTCATCACGCTGCGCAGGCCGCACGCCGGGTATGGGAGAAGCCGGGCAGCGTCTGAGCGGGTGCTCAGACGCTGCCCGGCATTAGACTGCACATGTGCAGTCTAATCCCGGGATTGGAGTCTCCAATCCTGGGATTGAAATCCCGGCATTTTGGAGGCCAAATCCCGGGATCCCACCGATCCCGATCCCGGGATTGGCCACCCTACCTGCAACCTGTTATACAAGATTCTGCATATTATCTGCAAGACACCACTTCATTATTGTTGGCATTAAATAATTTGGGCCAGATGCCTGAGGGGTGTGTGTTGTGCAGTATAGATGTGACTTCACTCTATACTAGCATACCACACCCCCAGGGCATTGCGGCCACTCGTTTTTTGATCTCCACCAGCCCTAAGTACCAGGGTCCTGATGTGGGATTTTTCTGTGATCTTTTAGAAATGGTTCTCACCAAAAATTATTTTTATTTTAATGGCCAATTTTTTCTTCAGCTTACCGGCTGTGCGATGGGGTCCTCGGTGGCCCCATCGTACGCGAATGCGTTCATGATGATGGTGGAACGCGATATTTTCTTTTCTAACCCTGAGGTGACCAAAAACGTCATTTATTATGCTCGCTACATTGATGACATGATCTTGTTGTGGAGAGGCTCTATAGCTGCCCTCAATGAGGTCATTGATCATCAAAATGGCAGTGATAGTCCGATTAAACTGACATGTACACATTCATTCAGTCAGATTGACTTTTTGGATGTGCGCATCAGTCTTGTTGATGGCCATTTGAACACGTCCCTTTTTGTAAAATCCACTGATAGGAACATGTTATTGTCCCCTTCTAGTTTCCATCCTTCTTCAGTAACTAAGGGACTGCCATATTCACAGATGTTGCGGGTCCGGAGGATCTGTAACAATGAGGAGGACCTTCAGGTCCAATTGGATCAGATGATCCACAAGTTTTTGGAGAGAGGTTACGACTATGAACAACTTTTGTCGACTAAGAAAAGGGTCTTAGCAGTCCCTAGGTCAAAAGCTCTCAAGAAAAAATCACGCAAAACCTCTGAGAACAGGATTTTTTGGCCCAATAGGTTTAATACAGCTAGTGCTAGAGCTAGTGCAGCTGTTAAAACCTATTGGCCTATAATTACCACTGATAAGGACTTGCCTAGCCTTAAAAATAAAAAATTGGTCACAAGTTATTCCAGGGGTAGCAATTTGCGTGACCTTTTGGTACATAATGACATCACTAATTTTGAAAGATCCCTCAACACCACATTCCTTGGTGCTCCTAAAGTGGGCTGTGTGAAATGCACCGGTTGTGTCACATGCAGTTATATGTGGACAGGTGACAGTATCAAACACCCTGCTAAGAACATCTTATTCCCTATAAAATTTAGGGTCACCTGTTCCACTACCCATGTTGTATATGTTCTTGTCTGCCCTTGTGGCAAGTATTATATTGGAAAGACAGACTGTCAATTCAAAGTGCGCATGGCCCAGCATAGAATGGCCATACGCACTGCGGTACTCAAAGGGTCTAGTGAGCAGCCCGTTGCTAGACACTATGCAGCAATGGGGCACTCACCAACGGCTTTCAAGCATAAAATCATTGATCATGTCCCCCCAACGGTGAGGGGGGGCAATAGATCTAAGCTTCTCTTACAGCGTGAGGCGGAGTGGATTTTCAGACTGGGCACTCTTAGTCCCCAAGGTCTGAACGAATCGCTCGGATTACACTGTTTTTTATAGTGTTCTCGTTTGTTCCTTGTTGTAATTCATAGTGTTTTTTCTCCATGTTCAATATTCATTTTAGTGTCTATTAAGTAGATCCACATTATGGATACAGCATATTATTGCTCATTACGCATGCTGTTTGTTTTTTACACAGTGACAGTTGCGCTATTATGGTATTTTGACATTAATGCCTGTCCATTTCTGTTACAGTTTTAATAAAGTTTGTTGTATGGTGTGGGAGCAGGGTGATGACGTCATGACGTGACGTGCGTGCAGACGGCGTGGTGCCTGCCGCGCGGCGCTGACAGACTCACTTGGTGATGGGTGAACACATAAATGGTGAGTAATTTTTGTATTCTGTATGCCCTGAGGAAAATTAGTAAATCTAATTGAAACGTTGGCAGTACATTGCCTGTGGCTGTTACTTTGTCATATTACTGCGAGTGCCGCCGGACATTGCATTATATATATATATATATATATATATATATATATATATATACACACACAGTATATACACACATTTATGACAATAGTAATATGATGCTATTAATCCTAGAAACATACAGAATGGTGTAGTCTGCATTATTTCGCTGCACACTGTTCCGAGGTTATCCTTTTCCACTCTGTTGGAAGTTTGCATGTCTCAATGTATAGTACAGTATGTGTCATTGTTCCATAGTCTTACTATGCCCAGTGTAAAACCAAGCAATAGGCTGATGGTATAGGAAAGAGGTAGTGGGCACAGACTCCAGTTTACATAATCTGTTATATATCAGCTGAATGTCCTTTGTGGAAAGAAAGCAATGACCAGAGCTGGCTGATCTAGTGAGCCAGTGGATAGGTGCAGTAAGAGAAGGGTATACAGCTGAAGGGAGAGGTTTATTACAGGTACACAGATTGTATCAGCATAAAGTTACACAATTTTTATCAGTTAGTGCAGTGGTTCCCAAACTTTTTTGAATCACGGCACCCTAGAGCATCAAAATATTTCCAAGGCACCCCTAGGCCAAATGTTTCTTATCGATAAATTGAGAAAAAAAAAACTAAATTAAGTGCATTGCATTTATATGTCACAGTTATATGGTGAGGGACAGGATTTGCTTCTGTTTGTCCACATATATTATGATTGGCAGCCACTAGCACTGGTTTTGCCTTGTACATTGACCATAAATAATATGAATTGATCTTGGTCTACCAACTCAAGGCACCCCTGCAAGTGTCCTGAGGCACCCCAGGGTGCCTAGGCACACAGTTTGGGAACCACTGAGTTAGTGAATAACAAAGACATTTTGACTGCTCTGTAGTTATTACTGTATTTGTAAGCAGATATTGTTAAGGATTTCTAGATAAATTTACTTCCATTGCACCAGACACAACAATGCATATTGCTACATGTTAGATGCTTCATTTTTGTTTATTGCATTTTTATTTAGACTTTATTTTCTCCTGTGGGTTTCTGGCCAATCTCAGGGTATACACTATGTAATACCCCTTTTACACCAAGGCAAAAACCCGGGTTTTGCCTTGTGAACCCGGGTGAGCGTTGGTGTATAAGAGGTAGCTGGAAAAAAAAAAACACAGGTCCATTTCCCCTCGAATCCTACCCTGGTCCTGAACAGGATGGAACATAGGGAGGACCCGGGTGGAGGCAGTTTAAACGGGTATGCCAGGTCATCCATTTACAGAAATGGGGGAGCCCAACCTCCGGACCGCAGCGCCCTGCAGTCAGTATGGAAGGTGGGGCGGGGGGCGCACACAGCCTCGACTGCTGTCTGCCGCGGAGGCAGGGAGTAGGTGAAAGGATAGTGATGATGTCATCTCCAAGAGCCGCCACCATTTACACTGCAGGTCTGCACAGCAGTGTAAACGGGAAAAATACCAGATCCGACCCAGATTGGAACTGTTTTCCAAATACCGGGTCGGATCTGGGAATTTGGTGTAAAAGGGGTATAAATCAAATAGGGCTACAGGATTAAAAACGAATCACTGCTGTAATAGAGATGGGGTTAAGCAAGTAATCATTATATTTTATATACAATACTGTTAGTGCAAAATAGATATTTATTAAGCTTTAAACTGGTTTCCACAGAATTTCCAACCTTCTGATTTGCATTTCAATCATTATTACAATGATAGCGGAACAGTAATATTTGTGTATATTTTACCCTTGACAAAAGGTGCGGAGATCATATTGGGACATGAATGGGGGTATGAATTAGTGGCGGCGTAAATGTCACAATATGAAAAAGCAGTATTATTGTAGAATATTAATAAGAAAGGCTGAATACATGGTGACACCGCTGAAACATAACAGAGAAAGCTGAAGTGTATAGGAGTGATAGAGAAGAACCCAGATGCCTAGAACAGGAATGATAATAAAGAATTTCCCGCTCATTCCCTGTCCTCCGATGCCACCAAAACAAACTGTACGTTCTTTACTCGCTGCACAGGCCTGTGAGCGAAAACATGATAGCTCAACGTATCTTGGCTAACCTCTCGGCTACAGGTAATGAGTTAAGTAGATGAAGTGAGGCCGCTAGCAGAGAATAATTAGTAATCTTTTCTGCACCTGCTCACTTTATGGAAGACAGGTGAGCAGAGATAAGAGCCGTCTGCCAAGGTCAATGCAGACTTTCCCCAGAGCACAGGGTGTTGCAATGCTGCAGTGTCACAGTGCTGGAAGATACTGCCAGGCCTTAACACAAACACTGTATTTTCCTTTAGATTTATTTTTACATAACAGAGATTCCTAGCAGATGCTTTCCTTACTAAAGATACGAAGTGTCAGGATTTCTGGAGCTGTAAATCAAGCACACGAACATTGCTTTATTGATAGTGTCTCCATTTCTTCTTAATTTATTAAATAGAACATTATCCACAATTGCAGCTGCAAAGTTTGCTTGTGTGATAAAATGCACGCCATCTATGTTGGGACAACCATGGAGCAACACTGTCCTCCAGTGGTCATTGGTAGTAGCTGGAAAGAAATGCAAATCAACTGTTCTTTATGAATGAGGCAGGATCTGAATGAGAAAGTGAGAGAGACAGAGACAGAGATGAATCAAACATTGAGCTTGAAGATACGATTGGTCCATCTAATGTGTCCTTTATTCTGTGGTTTGTACTTGACCTGACCTGTTTTATACTATAAATGTTTACATTCCATTATTTGTTTTCCAATATGTAAATGTGTTGGTCCCTTAAGGGGTGTACACATGGTGAGATTTTGGCACCTGATTTTGACTAGTCAAAATCTCCTAGAAGGTTAGCCAAAATATTCTAGTTTTTCTCCTGATTAGATACCAATTCTAAAGGTGCCCATACACGGAATGATGAAGAAACATAGCACCCAGTAAAAAAAAAAACTTATAATGTGCTACAGCAACGGGCTTTTTGTACTATGCGATTTTTGTACTATGCTAGTACAAAAAGTATGGGCTGCATATACTTTCATATAGAGCAGGCATGTCTAAACTGTGGCCCTCCAGCTGTTGTGAAACTACACATCCCAGCATGCCTTGTCATAGTTTTAACATTCCTTAATAGCAAAACTGTGGCAAGGCATGATGGGACTTGTAGTTTCACAACAGCTGGAGGGCCATAGTTCAGACATGCCTGATATAGAGCATATAGAGCTGGAACTACACATCCCAGCATGCCTTGTTACAGTTTTGGTATGTGGCCATGCCACAACTGTTGCAGGGCATGTTGGGATGTGTAGTTCAACAGCTGGAGGGCCGAAGGTTCCCCATCCCTGATAGAGAGAGAGAGAGAGAGAGAGAGAGAGCGAGAGAGAGATGCTGGGCTCCACATGTCACACACACACATATAAAATGTTATGTTCCCCATCACCAACTCTTCCTGAAAACTTTCTGCCTCACGTGCGCAAGTGAAAAAAATTGACAGAAAAAATAACACCATGGATATGGAGTATATTTATTAAACATGTTTTTTTCTTTCGATTCTTAAAATCGTTTGACATTGACGCTGTGTGAGTTTTGCATTGGGATTTCTTTAAAATTTGGACCAATTTCTAATTTGGACCTAGAAGTGAAAAAAACGCTGTCACTGATTAATGTATTGTTTGATCAGTTTGTCTGATGATTTTTGTTTTATATTTCAAACCGAATGTTAATCAATCAAAATAGATCTTTAGTAAATATACCCCACTTCTCTAGAGTTTAAAAGTTACAAGTGCAGGACAGATGTTTATACCATTGCACAGGTGCTGATGAGTGCTGTCTATATATAAGTGCTCAGAGGATGTTTGCCATCCAGGTAAAGAGGTCATTCTCTAGAGTAAACATGTATGGATCAAGCTTTGATCGGCTTTGCCTGGAATCAATGAATTGCGAGATGTTGCATCTACTTTTATTCTGGATAAAAACAGCACCACCTTGTGGAAATTTGTAGCATTGCTCATAAATACAGATACAATTTCTAATTTGTTTTGTTTGTATGTATTGTTTAATATTATTATTATTTTTAAATAGTACACTATATTGTGATCTAAAGGTCCCAATACACGCTGCGATAAGCAGCATGCAATGCAACGTGTTATCGCGTTGATCGGATCGCACGTATGCGTTTTGCATGCGATTTGCGTGCGATGCGATGCGATGTGATGCACGGGCAGTACAAAATATGTGCAGCACATACATATGTGCAGCACAGCTTGTAAGCGGACCTTTAGTTTATATGTAATTATAAATATCCTACTGGGAGGATCTAAGAACTGGAATGCACAGGGGCTGCAACACCAGCTTTACAGATAAGTTTATAATATCACTTGGTATGCAGAAATGTGTCACTTATGATTATTCAATTAGCCCTTAGCCAGGTATTTATCAAATAATTAAGAGATATGAAGTGAAGAGAGATAAAGCTCTAACCTATCCTCTCCTGTCACACAGTCGGTAAAATGAAAATTAGAAGCTGATTGGTTAGTGCAATAACTCTTTTCACTTTATCAAAATCAGCATTTAGGCCCCAAGGAGTGATTTTTAGTAATTATTTTGTGGGTATTAAATTAGTTCAAAATAATTTGAGAAAGGAAAAATTTAACATCCACACTTGCAAGACTGGTAATAAAGCTAATTTATGAATACAACACTCGCGGGGGCCTAAATGCCATGAACGTTTATGGTTTTTATGATTATTGACTATCACAGTATATGGTTTTATGTATTTTTATTGTATAAGCACTAATTTCTGTTATTATTACTGTTTTTAAGGGTATGTGCAATATTTAGATTGTCTATACATAGGAGAATAAAAAGTACACTGCCGGTAAAGTAACTATGGTAATGGGAGCGGACGCATTACAATGAAAACCAGGGAGGTCCCTAGTGCACTGGGCGATCACGTGACCTTGTCAAGTGTCCACATTAAAGATGGGGGTCCATAAAGTAAGGCTGGCAAGTAGAAGATGCTGCTACGTCACTCTTGCAAGCTCCCGACCACATGACCACCAGGCCGATACTCCTGATGACGCTAGGCATCCGGAAGATGGGACTATGTCACTCCAACAAGCACGTGACTGCTGATCACATGCTCATGTGATTACCGATCACATTACCACCGTGCTGACTGATGACTGGCTCACAGTAAGGAAAGGACTCAGCTTTTGTACATTTACTATTTTAGAACTATATATAAGGAGGTTTGAATAGACAAGGGTTATAAAGCCTTGAAAAAAAAAACACAGGAGTGGTTGAAATGCATTGGAACCTTTTGGACCTGAGGAGATTTTGAACGATTACCCTAAAAGACCAATGCTTTGCTGTCTGGCTGACCAGAAAACAACGTGGTGACTATAATAACATATGCCTTTTTTGAAAACTAATGACATCATAGTTATCCACATAAGTTGGTCATTGTTATGTTTTCCGCCAGTGAAAGGATTCATGTGGAGTCCTTTAGACACTTTGCACTTGCCTCCTGCAAGCTAAGGCTTCACCTATATCAGCCACTTTTCTCCAGAGAATTAGGTCCACCAGGTACTGAGGTGCTGCCAGGTCTTAAGTTGGACAAGGCTGCTAAAGGAGGCTTGGCAAGGCAAATACAGGACTGGAGTCAGACTGGGACACAGGAGGAAGGACCAGACACACAAGACAAACAATACATTTAGCACAGTGTGTGACTGGCACGGGCCCACTGGGGCAGATGGTGCACACTAGTGCCACAGTACTGAAGATGGGAAGACGAGCACTGGGTACTGAACTGCAATGGCCGAGGTAATATCAGTGCAGTCCCTGGTAGCGTCTAAATATAATACAGGACCGGACCACAGAGCGGTGCCAGGTACAGAAATACAGACAGGCAGGGCTGGTATATGGAAGTGACCGCTAATAGTGACAGTACTGCAAGCAAACAGGCAGATAGACTCTGGAAGCAAAGTAGCCACTAATAGCAACACAAACACTTAGGTACAGGGATTGAACTCAGGAACAGCACCGGTAGCAGATATACTGACACGTACGCACAGGTATATCCTCACAGAAGCTCAAGAAGACAAGTACATAAAGGACACAATAAGAGAGCAGTATATACACCAGACATAGCACCGCTATTGTTGACATTATGTGTAAGCGGCGCAACTCTTGACATTATATGAACAGGCACTATTCTGTGCATTATGTGTAAGCAGCATTATTTGTAACCTGCATTACACTAGTCTAGGCTTTATGTGTAAGCAACTGTACTGTGGGCATTATGTGTAACCTGCATTACTCTCAAAAATGTATGTATAAGTGGTATTACTGTTGGCATTATGGGCCTTATTTTGGTTCACTCTTTCTGACAAAATCCTTCTTAGATGGACAAAACCATGTGCACTGCAGGGGGGCAGATGTAAAATGTGCAGAGAGAATTAGATTTGGGTGAGTTATTTTGTTTCTGTGAAGGGAAAATACTGGCTGCTTTATTTTTACACTGCAATATAGATCTCACTTTGAAGTAAACCCCACCCAAATCTAATTATATCTGCACAAGTTACATCTGCCCCACCTGCAGTGCACATGGTTTTGTCCATCTAAGAAGGATTTTGTCAGAAAGAGTGAACTAAAATAAGGCCCTATGTGTAAGACATATTACTGTGGGCATTATGTGTAAAAGGCACTACTACTATTAGCATTTTATATAAGGGGCATTACTATGTGGTATAATGTTTATAAAGAGTACAGATTCCTGACGTAACATAAATAATGGACTCTACTTTGTTTCGTAATGGGAATAAGATAAACTGATGTGTAGTACAATGGCACTATGGGCCTTATTCTAGTTCACTCTTTCTGACAAAATCATTCTTAGATGGACAAAACCATGTGCACTGCAGGGGGGCAGATGTAACATGTGCAGAGAGAATTAGATTTGGGTGAGTTATTTTATTTCTGTGCAGGGTAAATACTGACTGCTTTATTTTTACACTGCAATATAGATCTCACTTTGAAGTAAAACCACACACAAATCTAATTCTCTCTGCTCACGTTACATCTGCCCCACCTGCAGTGCACATGGTTTTGTCCATCTAAGAAGGATTTTGTCAGAAAGAGTGAACTAGAATAAGGCCCTATTTGTGGTGTAATGTGAGAACACAACTCATTTTTTTGTGGAGCGTGCAATCTTTTATAAGGTATGGAGCTTATGTACCTGTTGCATTTTTATTTTTTACTTGAGGTTTGAATGCTCCCAGCCAGTTGAATATATGTTACTGGCACTCAGGTAACATATATTCAACTGGCTTGGTACCTTTGCTGCATTAATCCAGACTCCAATTAATTAGCCAAGACCTATAAACCTTGTGCCAGCTAGGCCACAACCCATATGAACATACTGTCCTACAGTATGTTCCCAAAAGAAGAGCAGCCCTTCAGCCAAGTATTTTAAAAATAACATTTAATCCAGTGCTACATAAATTAGGCTATCGATTTCTGCACGAAATTTGAGTGCATTTTTTCATAAAAGAACTTTTCTGGAGAAAAATTGCCCATGATGAAGGCTGACGAAACGCATTGGATTATCGCTGCTATTCACTTACAGATGGAGCCGGCCTCATTTATCGCCGGCACCCACCAGATCCTCTCCTCTGGCGAGCGCCGGCAATAGGGACTGGGACGCGCGTGCGTCCCAGTATCATGATGGCAGGGCAGCGTCTCCCTGCCCATCTCTGCTTCAGAGAAGGGCAGGGTTGTGGGGGGGGGGGTCGGGCGGCGAGGGGGACGTGGCGGGGACCCGGGACAGGCTCCGTTGTCTCGTACGCGCGCGCCCCTGGTGGGAGCCGGCTGCTAGCGGGGTCTGACGATACTATCGTCAGCCCCTGCAAGAATGAGGCCGGCTCCATCTGTATGATTAAAGAATACTATACTGTATGATTTGTTGAAGAATCTTTCAAATAAAATACGTTTGGACAATGCTTCCTTCTGCTTCACTGGACTTTGGATTTTAATATATACCTAAAGAATTACATTCTGATTAAGGCATTATTTATTGGAGCCATTGTTGTGTATATTCGGGATATGGTCGTATTGTCGACCCGACTTAGATCGATAGTCATTAGGCCGACACTGTTGGGTCAACAGGCAACACGGTCGACAGGTATCTAGGTCGACATGAATGAAGGTCGACAAGTGTCTAGGTCGACATGGTTTTAGGTCGACAAATGTGCTAGCATTACGAGCGATGCGAGGGGCTGCAGTTGACTTCCAACTGTGTCCATGTCGACATTCGGGTAAAAAAAAGTAAAAAAACCCATGTCGACCTCGCAACCTAACCCATGTCGATCTAACGCATTTGTCTACCTAAACCCATGTCGACCTTGTCCCATGTCGACCTAGACACCTGTCGACCTTCACCCATGTTGACCTATAACCCTGTCGACCTAGTTGCCTGTCAACCCAACGGTGTCGACCTAATAACTGTCTACCTAAGTCGGGTCGACAATACGATCCACACCTGTATATTCTGTGTTCTGTTCCCAGCCTTCAGGGGATTTTAGTTGTTAGGCTGCCTCTTTACCTATATTTGTGTTTAGCGCATTCTGGAGTATTGTAACACACACACCTGAATGTGATAAGCAATGTTGCAGGCTATTAAGTCCAAAGCATTATTTCACTACCTGCAAGCCACACACAGCACTCAAACACATTGGAAGCATATCTTTCTGCACTTCTCTACATGTAAAGGTTGGTTTAATTTTAGTTAAGATTATTTTTAAGACCTGCTTATATATGCCAAGGTAGTTAGGTTATAACCATCTACACACATTCAGTAAGTTTTTGTATATACTTTAAATAGCAGCACACTCAATCTACACAAGTCGACATGTGTCAACGTTTTCACTCGAATACAAAAAATTTTTTTTCAATTTGATAAAAATACATAAAACAATAATTGAATAACAATTAGAATAAATCATGTAATTGTCTTAATCATAGTTGAAAGGCTAGATTATGAGGGCTATATATGTGAAGGGTATGCCAGCGTGCACGGACATACGCTAACTCTCACGATCGGTGACATATGCTGAGTTTTCCATTGAAAACAGGCGAGACCCGTCCGTACAAGGGGGCGAACGCTCAGATAGCCGTAAGATGTCGGTGTGAAAACGGAAGAGTCCCTTCCGTAAACGGTGGCGTACGCTCTGTTGTACGCCAGTTGTCGGTGTATAAGCGGTGATCCGTCCATGTACGGTGGCGTACGCTCAAGTGTACGCCACTCCCCTTTGTCGGTGTTTGTGGCCGTCCGTATGCGGATGTTTTGTGGGTGGACTTTCGCTCAACGTCTGCGTACGATAAACGTACGCTGATACGGAACGTACATACGTTTGGCCGCCGCAACCAGAATAAGGCCCTATGTCACACATTGTTTAAGTGCTCCCCTAAACCTTGGGGTCCTAGAAAACCAAGTTTGCCTAATTGTTACACCAGCGCAGGGGCAAACGTAGGATTTTCAGAAGGGGGTTTCCAGAGGGGCGGAGCAAAGCACAGAGATGGACACTTAGGTGACCCAGTATATGCCGGGTCAGTTAAAGTATTATAGATAGACCAAATGTATATAAATAATAATAATAATAAAAATAATTATATATATATATATATATATAGAGAGAGAGAGATATAGAAATGGGCACTCACCAAGGTCTTTGATTCAGCAATAAAATTTATTCATGAAATGAAAGTACATCCGACGTGACGTGACGTTTCGATCAAAAGATCGTCATCAGGAGAATGTCAGCATAAATAACAAGTATCATACCCAACCAATAGGCAACCTGGTATCCATCCATGGAGGAGATACAACTGTATAGCCTCGCCGGGCCAGTTTAAATACCATCTCACCGGAAGTGATCACTGCACTTCCTGGTGCAACATCAAAATAGGTACCATCGTATGTTGAGGGCATATAAATAAAGTTCAGGCAGTTTGCTAACTTAGGCCAATGAACATAGGCATAGCGACTAGTACCAGGATGTAACAACTAATGATATCAGACACTACAAGCGCTGTTTAGCGCTAAACTCTCGAGTCCCGCCGGACCGGAAGTAGATTGTGCGTTCCACCCGCTTGAATCGCGGGGAACTTCCGCGTGTCATAGCTCCCAGTATCAGCTGCGCTAGACCGGAAGTGGAACTGGCGTTCCACCGGTACTTGTTAAGGGAAGCTTCCGCGTGTCATACGCGTGTCATACATAGTGCACATCGCGTTTGTATAGTATGGGTTGTCATGACAGCGCCGCTTGAGGCTTAAAGAGCACCAGACAGCGGGGAACAAGGGACATTAGAGCAATATGTAAGATGTTGTGGTATTTATAAACCAGCCCGGGCGGCCTCACTAGTACTGGCAAATTACAAAAAGAAATATACACAAAGAAAACTTATATAATAGTAAATATACTATACATAAATATGCATCAAAAAATAAAAAAATAATAATAAATAAATAGAATATCCATGTGTCACCACTTGTTGACACACGGAACAGCACAACCAAGTGACACAAGAAAAGCATATAAACATAGATAGAATGTGCAATAGTCTGCTCTTTTTGTTATTTTATATTTTGTACTGTTTGGATACTTTTATATTTTATAGAAAAATTATTATTAAGAAATTTAAAGACACAATACCCCACGGGGGGTGCATACCACTTCAAAGGGTATCATCTCACAATATTATAAATGTGAGAAAAACATATCATAAACACCAGGCATAGTGACTTTAAGATATATGAAAATTAAACAAATAAATATATCAAATCATCTATCAAAGCATAAACAATACTGAAATAATGTATATACAGAAATAATATAAAGAAATAATATATAAGGAAATAATATATATAAAGAATGGTCAAAAAGGAGATTGATAGCGTTTTAGATCTAGCTTTATCTGCGGGGTGGATTGATGAACATGTATGTGGCTTTTTGAGGGTGGACTACCCAATTTGTCCAATAATCTACACGATGCCAAAAATCCACAAGGGCATGACGGATCCCCCTGGCCGACCAATTATCTCGGCCCGGGGATCCGTCCTGCAGCCTTTGGCAATATATGTGGATCATTACTTACAACCTTATGTTACGAAAACGTCCAGTTACTTACGTGACACTGGTGACTTATTACAAAGCATTAGGAACATTCCAGCCATACCCCCTGAAGCTATCTTAGTGACAATGGACGTCGCATCCTTGTATACTGTGATCCCCCATGGGGAGGGCTTAGAAGTAATTAGATTCACACTGCAAGATGAACTTCGTGGAGGTCCCCCCACTGAGTTTCTGGTGGAACTAACCACATTGGTGTTGACTAAAAACTATTTTTTATATAAGGATAAGTACTTTGTACAAAAAACTGGCACCGCCATGGGGTCGAATTTGGCACCGGCATATGCCAACTTATATATGGCATGTTATGAACAGCAACATATCTTTCCCGTTTACGGGACTAAGATATTTTACTACCGTCGATACATAGACGATGTTTTTCTGATTTGGCTAGGGAGTGAGAGTGACCTGAGGGATATGCTTTTTTGTTTGAATGGCCTGGAGACACCGATCCGCTTCACCTTTTCCTTAAGTTGTTGTGAAATTAATTTCCTTGATGTTACCCTTTTTAAGGAAGGGTGTGGCCTAGGGTCCAGACTTTATCGCAAGGACACTGACAGAAATTCTTTACTTCACGCAACGAGCCACCATCCTCCTCATTTAAAAGAGAACCTACCTGTGTCCCAATTCCTAAGGGTTCTAAGGAACAATACAGCTACTGCAACGATGGAAGAACAGATTGGAGAGATGTACTCCAGATTTAAACAACGTGGCTACTCAGATTCCACCCTCTCTAGATGCCTCACCAAGGCAAGGTCCAAAAATTCAGCAGAACAGCTAGTGCCGCCCACATCTGACAAAAAACCAAGAATGATTTATGCCAATACTTTTGATACAGGGGCACACACTAGGAAGCAGAAACTTGCCAAATACTGGCCAATTATTGCCACTGACCCGGCTTTCACTGGGGTTAGTAAAATACCTCCTATGTGTGCATACAGACGAGGAAGCAACCTCAAGGATCTGTTAATGAGACCTCTCTGCCAACCAAAAGCAGACACAGGCACCTGGTTATCGCGTCCCAAAAACGGTTGTTTTAGGTGCAGTGATTGCACTACCTGCAGGTCCATGTTGACAGGACCAGCTTTTGCTCACCCACACAGTGGGAAAAAGATTACCATTAGACATCGGCTCCACTGCAGATTAGATTATGTAATCTATATCCTAATCTGCCCATGCGGGCTCTATTATGTGGGCCTGACCAAGCGTGACTTCCGAGAGAGGATGGCTAACCATAGGACCACTATCAGGGCAGCAATTGTTGCAAAAACCTCGGATAAACCTGTTGCCAAGCATTTTGCTAAAATGGGCCATAGTGTGGCTAGCCTTCGATGCATGTTGATAGATCACATTCCGAAACCAGTTAGAGGTGGCGACAGGGACACCATGCTTAAAAAACGTGAAGCCAAATGGATCTTTGAATTGGGCACGATTGCCCCCAAAGGCCTAAATGAAGCAAATCCACTATCTATTTTTTTGCGTTAAATAACTTCTGATGCCCCTTTCCTGTTTTTTCATTTTTATGGTTATGTTTCCAGTTGCCTTGGTTCGGATTTTTGTTTTTTTGAAGTTGGATTTGGTGTCTCCAGGTCATTCTTTATATATATTATTTCCTTATATATTATTTCTTTATATTATTTCTGTATATACATTATTTCAGTATTGTTTATGCTTTGATAGATGATTTGATATATTTATTTGTTTAATTTTCATATATCTTAAAGTCACTATGCCTGGTGTTTATGATATGTTTTTCTCACATTTATAATATTGTGAGATGATACCCTTTGAAGTGGTATGCACCCCCCGTGGGGTATTGTGTCTTTAAATTTCTTAATAATAATTTTTCTATAAAATATAAAAGTATCCAAACAGTACAAAATATAAAATAACAAAAAGAGCAGACTATTGCACATTCTATCTATGTTTATATGCTTTTCTTGTGTCACTTGGTTGTGCTGTTCCGTGTGTCAACAAGTGGTGACACATGGATATTCTATTTATTTATTATTATTTTTTTATTTTTTGATGCATATTTATGTATAGTATATTTACTATTATATAAGTTTTCTTTGTGTATATTTCTTTTTGTAATTTGCCAGTACTAGTGAGGCCGCCCGGGCTGGTTTATAAATACCACAACATCTTACATATTGCTCTAATGTCCCTTGTTCCCCGCTGTCTGGTGCTCTTTAAGCCTCAAGCGGCGCTGTCATGACAACCCATACTATACAAACGCGATGTGCACTATGTATGACACGCGTATGACACGCGGAAGCTTCCCTTAACAAGTACCGGTGGAACGCTAGTTCCACTTCCGGTCTAGCGCAGCTGATACTGGGAGCTATGACACGCGGAAGTTCCCCGCGATTCAAGCGGGTGGAACGCACAATCTACTTCCGGTCCGGCGGGACTCGAGAGTTTAGCGCTAAACAGCGCTTGTAGTGTCTGATATCATTAGTTGTTACATCCTGGTACTAGTCGCTATGCCTATGTTCATTGGCCTAAGTTAGCAAATTGCCTGAACTTTATTTATATGCCCTCAACATACGATGGTACCTATTTTGATGTTGCACCAGGAAGTGCAGTGATCACTTCCGGTGAGATGGTATTTAAACTGGCCCGGCGAGGCTATACAGTTGTATCTCCTCCATGGATGGATACCAGGTTGCCTATTGGTTGGGTATGATACTTGTTATTTATGCTGACATTCTCCTGATGACGATCTTTTGATCGAAACGTCACGTCACGTCGGATGTACTTTCATTTCATGAATAAATTTTATTGCTGAATCAAAGACCTTGGTGAGTGCCCATTTCTATATCTCTATATCCTTATGATGTTCATTCATCTGTTGGAGCACCCCCTATGATAACAATCTACCCTGAGTGCGGACTCTCCTACATATATATATATATATAAATATATATATACATACACACACATATATATATATATATATATATATATATATATATATATATATATAGACTTCGTGGGGTAGACACAGCACTCCAGACACGTAGAATCTCAAACGTATAAAGTTTTATTGAAGATGGCAACGTTTCAATGCGGATGCATTATCGTCAGGCTCAATATACATACAGACATACACAAGTTAAATACCTAATCCAGGTGAGTCACGTGAGCGGGCAGGTGTTTTAGCACCGCCTCTCATATGTGTGAGTGTGCTTACAGGTACTAGGTAAGCCACAACACGCCCTTATGGACATGTGTTACTATCCCCTGTACGTGAACCATTGTCCCATACTCCAGTGTGCTAGTGGTCGACATAGTGCTGTAGACTTTTGATATAAAACATGGATATCACATTAATAAAATATTACAATATGGTGCAAGTGATGTACATATGACACAGTCAATAACAATTATCAAAAAATTACAATGTCAATACAAAGCTATATAACAAAAAAATCCACTGCACGCTAATTGAGAAAAATGTGAAAAAATGTCAGTAAAAGTAGTTATTGTATGTAAATACTGTCGGCTGACAGTGTCCACCACGCGTCAGTCGACAGGTGCAACAAAAAGTGATATCGTAAAACATGTAACGTGTATCCCTTTGGGGGATATTAGGTGTAAATTTTGGCTACTACAGGTTTACATCAGAGAGGAATTAAGAATACCACCGCCATCAATAGTATAATTTCTCATTATTATTACAATAATACATTAATACCCGAGTATTCGTTCAGCCCTTTGGGGGCAACAGTGCCAAGTCTGGCAATCCAACGTGCCTCGCACTTGAGCAACTGTTGTCCCCTATTGCCGCCCCGAATAGCTGCGGGGATGTGGTCTATCATGCGATATTTAATTGTAGATAGACTGTGTTGCGCTTGTAAAAAATGTCTAGAGACCGGCTGGTCTGAGGACCCCTTGGATAATGCTTTGCGTATCGATGACCTATGGGCCGTCATTCGTTCCTTGAACGGTCTTTCGGTCTTTCCTATATAGGAAAGACCGCAAGGACAAATTATTTGGTATACAGTGTATGGCGTATTACAAGTGAGCAGGTGTCTGATGGTTATTGGTTTTCCTGTATGCGGGTGATTAAATGTGGATCCTGGGATCAGAAAGCTACAGGTAATACAGACACATCTGATGCATCCCACCCTATTGGAAGGTCTAGCAGTGGTAAACATCGATGCGTCTGACTTAACTAGTATGTCCCTGATGTTTTTGGACCTTTTGAAACTGGGTAATAGCGAGGTATGAGACAAACCTAATGCCAAATCAGCCTGGACCAATGGCCAATGTTTGCGTACAATCTGTGTTGTCATCGGGCTATGGCTGTTATATGTGGTTACCCAAGGTAGCCTAGTATTGGGTGCTTCCTCTGTTTTTTTAGAGTGTAGTAGGACCTCTCGGTCTGTGGCTAGCACTTTCGCCTTGGTGGCTTCTAGTTCTTTGATGGGGTAACCCCGTTGGGCAAACCGGGCTACCATCCTATCCATCTGGTCTGCGGCTTTTATAGGGTCTGACTCAATTCTCTTAACTCTTAATAATTGGGAATGGGGAAGGCTGCGAATGGTTGATCTCGGGTGACAACTATCGTAAGCAAGCAAATTGTTGCGATCCGATGGTTTTGAGTATAAACTGGTGGAAATTACACCCTCTTCTATTCTGATAAGCACATCTAGGTAGTGGACCTCTTTCGGGCTGTATGTATAAGTAAATTTAATGGGGCTACCACTCTTATTTACATTGTCTAACAGAGTTATTAGGTCATCCGGAGGGCCTCTCCACATGACCAACAAATCGTCTATGTAGCGATTAAAATGGACGATTCTACCTGCAATTGATGGGTTGTCGAAAAAAAGCTCTTGTTCTAACTCGAACATAAAAATGTTTGCGTATGAGGGGGCTACCGCCGCCCCCATCGCTACCCCCATCAACTGCAGGTAGAATCGCTCCCCATAGACAAAAAAATTCTTAGTCAGAATTAATGACATCAGCTCCACAATAAGTCCTATATCAGGGCCCTGATACAGGGGATTGTTAGTCAAAAAATGTCTAAGTGCTGACAGCCCTTGTGTGTATGGAATAGAAGTATACAATGCACACACATCGATGCTGAATAGATAAATCGTGTCAGAAAATGAAGGTATTGCTTGCAGTTGCTTCAATAGTTCAGTGGTATCTAGTAAGTAGCGGGGGTGGCCTCTGATGCATGGTTGTAGTACACTATCAATATATATAGAGGTGGGTTGCATAAGTGACCCCCTGGCCGCCACGATGGGTCGGCCAGGAGGGTCTACCTCTGATTTATGCACCTTGGGTACACAATAAAACTGAGGTGCCACCGGGTGTAATGGCACTAAGGCTTTTTTCAATTCATCAGAGATCATCCCCGCATCAAACGCTGCCTGTAACACCGACGCCAGGCCACGCCCCTACGCGTTTCGTCACTAGGACTTCGTCAGAGGGCTGGTCCTGGCGTCGGTCAGCTCCTTCTTTGTAGCCTGGCTTCAATTTTACGTCACACATGACGGCCTCGTAATTGCCCTGGCTGAGAGCAGTTAATGTTAAAGCAGCTGCACTATCTTTTAACATTGTGCAGTTTTTCACTGCTCTTCAGTATGTGTGACGTAAAATTGAAGCCAGGCTACAAAGAAGGAGCTGACCGACGCCAGGACCAGCCCTCTGACGAAGTCCTAGTGACGAAACGCGTAGGGGCGTGGCCTGGCATCGGTCATACCTGTGGAGACGAGACGAGTGGTGAGAGCACTTCTGATCGTATATGCTGCTTGGAGCAGTACAAACACACACTGTAACACCCGCAGTTGTGCCTAACCGTCATTTGCGGTACGTGATACCAGTCCTCACATATCTGCTGGACTCAGTTTTATACTATTTGTTTAAAATAAACGTTATAAGCACTATGGGAGCACTCCTCTTTTCTCTTTTAGATATATATATATATATATATACATACAGGGGCGTCAACAGCAGTGTAGACCCCTGGGCATAGCAATGTATTGGGGCCCCTAATGATCCTCCAGCGGTAGGGGTGGGGGAAGCTTTGATGTCCTGCGGGTGGTAGGGGGTATTATATCAACCGCTCAGAATGTAGGGCCTGGAACAGTAATTTCCACCAATTTACTGCACAGATGGTGGGAGATGTGGTGGGAGAAGGGGGCATTGGGCTGAATGAAGGGGCCCTGGTACATAACTTCCAGGGTGGTAGAGGATGTTTAATATGCAGAGGAGGGGTGTATAGTGGAGTGAGCTTTTTATTCATAACTTTCTGGTGGGAGGACAGCTTGCTTGACTGCAGATATCTCCAGTTCTCGGAAATAGATTTCTTAGATTTTAATGGAATTAAAAACTGGAGAATCCCACCTACCAAATGGTATTGGGGACTAAGGGATCAGAGTTCAGGAGGCAGAGCAATCTGCCAACGAGAATATAAAACTACATACCAGGTGTGTGGAGCTGGAGCAGTAACCAGCTGCTGGAAGGCTGATATCTCTGGTTCTGGGAACAGTCCCAGCTTTTGGAATATACCCTCAGAAAAACTAAGTCAGACAGAACCTGAAATATCTGACAGGGAAGAACAATTAACAGGCTTGGATGGGGACCACTGCTTTGAAGTCAGATATATCCGGTTGCCAAGGGCCAATTTTTAAAATTCTTGTACCCATGGAAAGAGGGGACCCTCAGCTTTCAGCCTAGGACCCTTAGACTCCTGGGGGGTCCTGGGTACTCAGAAACACCCCCCCCCCCCCCCCACCCTGCGTGCGCCACTGCAGCTGTACAATTCTAAGTCACTGATTGGGCTATGGGTTTTATTCTGACTAGGGCACTATCAGTAGAGGTTCTTTTGTGTGGGTTCCCTGCAGGTGATCTGGTTTCCTTCTACAATACAACAACATAATGGTAGGTTACAGTTTGTGTGAGAAGATATGCAGCAGGCAATGATGTGAATGTTTAGACATTTTCTATAAAGCACTTAATACTAGGTTTAAACTATAGAAAGGAACAAAAGGTTAATAATAGCACGTGACGGGATAACTAAGATCACATTATTCATTAATAACAATGATTGTGACAGTTATTCGTAATTATTGTTATCATACCCTGTTAGAAAAGTAGTGAAAGTAGGCAGCTGCAATGCTATACAGGTAAGGAAAGTGATAGGAGCAAGTGGAATGCAGGGATTAGGAGATAGACTTGACAATACAGGTTGATTATCCCTTATACAAAATGCTCGGGACCAGAAGCATTTTGGAGAATGGATTATTCCCGTATTTCAGAATATTTTTATATTTCAATGAGGTATCTTGCATTTATGTTCTAATAAGAGGGTTGCCTACTTTTAGTCTCCTCTCCGGGAGAAGCCCAGAGACTGTCAGCAGCACTTCGGGGGGCGGGGCCTGATGTAGACATCATCAAACTAAATGACGCAATTTGCATCTTTAGCTCCCCCCCCCCCCACACCAAATTTGCGGGAGCCTCCCGACCATTCCGGGAGTGTAGGCAACCCTTTTTTTTTTTTTTTAAATATATTTTATTTGTGCATAAAACAAGGTTTCAAAACCGGAAACAAAGTTTGTGTACTATCAGTAGCGCTGATTGTTTCAACACCTACAGCCATTGTTTTTGATAGTGCCGTTGCCCATTCACCATGGCAGGGTCAGAACTGCGATGGTTGCCAGCTCCTGGCTGCATAGGAGACCTTGCGACAGTAGCAAGCCCTTGCACATGCCCAGTGGGGTTGGCCAGAGGTGGCACATAGCACATAGACTGATGCACTGTGGGGCTGTGACAGGGATCACTGGAGGGGGGTTTCATTACCCCACTTTGTCATCAGTTTCTACATCTTGGCGCTACTGCTTCCTGTTTCACCTTAGTAAAGAGGCAAAGCAGGGAGTGCTATACCTGCATCACACATAAGGGTACCATACATTCACCCTTATATTTCTGTGGGAGTATGGGTTATAAGGTCAACTGTATGAACGTTGCAACACATAAGATCGACCACTGTTGTGCATGCAATGCGATGCGATGAAAACTAAGTACAAAAAGTATGTGCAGCACATACTTTTTGTACTGTGGGATGAGATGCCGCGGGAGCGCGCACCTCAAAGCACAGATCGCACAGCCCGGCATATATGCAATAAGTGGATCCGGTCCTATGAGCAAATATATGAAATAATACACTGATTGTTCTCATGGTAATTCCCTGATGACATGGGAGCGGGGGGGGGGGTGACAGGCAGCTGATGTCAGCTGGCAGCCCACTTCGCGCACAGGGCGCCCGCATATCTGCGACATCACAGAGGTGTCTCAGATCTGTGAGCCGCTGGAGAAAACAGTTGATGGTTGCTGACCATTGAATGATTTCTCCCCCACACCCAAGACTGCAAATGTTTATGCTAAACATTCATTCGCAGCTGTGCGGGGAACGCGCCGCACACGGGTGGGGGAGGGGGGTGTGACGTCTGGTGGACTTGCAAGGTTGAGAAATTCGCAGCCTTGCAAGTGAGACAGAATTTTTTGCCAGTGGAAGGCACAATAAGGAGGAGTTTTCTGGCATAATGCCAAATATTGCCCATTCAGGAGTCAATGACAATGCAGATACCAAATATTGTGCAGCATAATGAGACAATAAAAAATGCTTATTATGGGGCACTCCCATAAACAATTAAACAATTCTGCCTTTGTGAGTGCCATTTTCAATTTTGATGTTTTCTATGAAAAAACATCTGGATGCAATTTTTTGGTCATGGTAAAACGTGCGATTTTTACGCAAATCACACACACACTATTACTGTACATGTGCAATTTTTGGTAAACGTGCAATTTTGACGGTTTTTGCCCACCCAAAAAATCGCACATTAATAAGAATCGCACCCTATTACATTTTACCTCATATATCTAAGAGGACTGTCAATTTGTCACAAAGTACTTTCTTTATCTGCTGTATAGCAGATTTAACTAACAACAGTTACAACAGCCATCAGATAGCCAACAGCTGTGTTACCATAGGCTTTTTCAAGTAGTGATGTTTACACACATTATGCCACACAATAGTATTGCTTATTTACATTATACCACAGTGTAGTACTGCTTATTCACATTATACCACACAGTAGTCCCGCTTACTCATATTATGCCACACATTAGTGCCCCCTACTAACATTTTTCACACAGTAGTATTGTTCATTCACATTAGGCCACACAGTAGTGCCACTTATTCACATTATTCCACACAACAGAGCCACTTATTTACATTTACAGTACAACCGCTTATTCACATTATGTGTAGTGCCACTTAATTACTTTATGCAACACAATATTAGCAATTTACAATTATGCCACAGAGTAGTGCAATACATTATAAATGGATGAGTAACAATTATTGTTCAGAGCTTGGGCTGCTGCTGCTGGTTGTCAATTTTTATTTGAAACCTCACATATTCAGCAGCTTACCTCCTGTCCTCTTACTGCCAGTGAAATGTCCACAGCAGTTAGTGTGTTTCAGTCCTAGGGCCAGATGTATCAAGCTTCAAAAAGTGATAAAGTGGAGAGTGAAAAACAGCCAGCCAATCATCTCCTACCTGTTATTTTTCAAACCCAGCCTGTGATATGGCTGGTAGGAGCTGATTGGCTGGCTGTTTATCACTCTCCATTTTATCACTTTTGAAGCTTGATACATCTGGCCCCTAATGATTGTTTCGAAAAATGACTATGTCCGCCTAAAGCCATGTCGACCTAAGGACTGTCGACCTTCAGTGGTAGACCCAATGTATGTCGACCTAGTGACCATATTTTGATTGGACTACTGTAATCTCCTCATTTCTGGTCTTCCTGACACCTCTCTTCGCTACAATCTATCCTCAATGCAGCTGCCCGGCTCATCTTCCTCTCCAAAATTAGTTTTGTACTGAAAATGTAAAGGAAACAAAACTGGTAATACAAATATAAGACAGAAGGACATATTATGGATGTACTCCCATCACAATTACACCATAAAAAAATAAAGTGCTTTCTGAATTATTTAACATATTGGGACTTGGTTAACAATCATTTCATCTTCAGCAAAATTGATACATCAAGAATCATGTGACAAATCATGTGCATATTGTATAATGACATCACTGGACCGTTTCCCAAAAAGATATTGTCTACTGGCAGCACATACAGCTCTCACTTATAGAACACATTGTGCACAGATATAAAAACAAGGAACTACAGTACTTGAATTGTCTGCCAACATAAACATACTCAGATACTCTCTCTTGCTGATGTGGAAATACAGGACACAATGGAAGGCAGTTGCTTCTGGGTGCCAGCCCTGAAGGGGACACACTGACCTTGATTACTTCAGGTTCCGCTTTATGTGCCAAAAAGCAGGAATAAGCTGGAAGCGCAGGTGGCATGTGGTTCGGTTCTCCCTCTCCTGACTGGCTGCTATGAGGTGGTGGAATTAACGTGGAGGGGGAGAGTTAATGCAATCTGTAAGAGTCATGGTCCCTACCACAGAAGCCAGAACATATGGGGTGAGACTTCCACTTGAGTGCACACTTCCCTGACCTTAACATCCCCTCCTCCTTGCAACTGTACAGGGGCACAGGCCAACCATTTATTCAGACTTGCTATGTATTCACAGCCCAGCAAGCAGGTAAACACCGCCCTGCCAAATGGCTGCCCCCCGCACTGCCCCCACCCCTGTGCATGGCTGCGAATAAGTTAGCAGCCATGCACACAGGAGAAATCATCCACCATTGAATGATCCCCCCCCCCCTACTTACAGCACTGAGTGAGCCAGGACTCACTTGGTGCTGCCAAGTCTGTGGGGAGAAGGAGGCCGCTGATGAAGTCTGCAGCCCTCCCTGCCGACGGCCGGGGAACACCCAGGAAATGCAGCAGCACGCACCCAAACAGCCGCCTGCTGTCAATGAAATAGTGAGCTGCTTGCAAGCACTGGTGCTCTGAGCCTGTGCTCGCACAGAAGGTTCAAGCATGCGCACTGAGGACCAGGCTTTCTGAGCGATATTGTGGATAATATCGCCTAGTGTGTATGCTCACTGTTGATAACGATGCACATTCCTGAGAGTCGTTAACAACCTCCCCCTCATCCAAGCATCTCCAGACAAAGGCAGCATGGTCGTCTCCTCCCTCCCACCAACGTTGCTCATATCGGAGTAGGCATCGGCAAGTGTGTATGGGCCTTTATAGACTGTAGCTTGACAGTTTGTCATTTGTCTTTCTTCAAATTGTTCAGTGTGTATGCACCAAATCTTTCATCCACGACACTGGGGAAGTTCAAGGGAAATTGGTCACAATGTCTTTCATAGCATACATCGTCCAGCATACAGTTGGTGTTCCCAGCTCATTTTCTTAGGGAGTACACCATTGGAGAGCCGTGTCCATTACCACCTACTAGGCGTGTCCATCACTTCCGATTGGGCATCAATTCAAACTAAATAGAAGGTGACTTATTTATGTATATGCACTCCAGAATGAATCCTTCCCCCACACACACATACCAAAAACAGAGATAGTGCACGCCGAAGTTGCAAAAATTTACACAAAATGCCACATACTGTAATGCTCATTAGACATAATGTCGCGCACCATAACGCCCATTACATAAAATGCCACACACCATAATGCCCATTACACATAATGTCACACACTGTGATACCCATTACACATTATACCTCACACCGTGATACCCATTACACAATATTCCACACACTGTGATGCCCATTACACATTATTTGAGACACGTGATGCCCAATACACATTATGCCACACGCGATAATGTCCATTACATATTATACCACACACCATAATGGCTATTACATGTGATGCCACATAAGTGTCGCTTGCCCACATGTTAATTGCTAGGGGTTTCATGCTTGATGCCAGGGCTTACACGCTCGATACTAGAGCCTTCATGCTCAGAGGGTTCAGGAGAACTCTGGGACAGCACACACAGGGCTGGAGCCTGGAGCGCAGTAGCACTGCACTTGCCATTGACTTACTGGAGCAGCGGACTGGACACACTGGGACTGGCTGGACATGAACAGGCAACAGCCAGTGCAGCCAGATGTCGGCCAGCCTTGTCAATTTAAATGGCACTGGGTGCAGCTCCAGTGTCCTTCAGTAGCTTCTGTGCAAGCACCGGACACACAGCGCGCTGCGCATCCAGTCCTCTCACAGTGACATTCTGAGGTGGCCCTAGCCAATTTATTGCCCTAGGCATAATTTTGGCTGGTGCCCCCTAGCACTGCTGTTAGTTTCATCTCTGATCCAGCACCCCTCTCCCAGCAAAGCATCCACAACTTAGCAGCACAGATCACAGTAGCAGCCAGCAACACCCACCATCCACTGATGTATCCATAATGGGTGCAAGATGTGCAGTGGACACGGTCCCCTGGGTCCTGGGGGCCCCACACACTGTACACTGCACCAATTTCATTCTACTCATCGTCGGTCCAGCAGAGCAGCAGTAAAGACCACTGGGAAAATGGCTGCGTAGTGACCCATCGTCACATTACACAGCACGTAGTGACCCATATTCACATTACACAGCACGCAGTGACCCATTATCGCATTACACAGCACATAGTGACCCATATACACATTACACAGCGCATAGTGACCCTTAGTCACATTGCACAGCGCGTAGTGACCCAAAATCACATTACACAGCGCATAGTGATCTACATACATATTACACAGCACGCAGTGACCCATAATCGCATTACACAGCTTGTAGTGACCCATAGTCACATTACACCGACTCCCTCACAATACATATCACACACACATTTACTCACTGGTCCCCAGACCCCAGTCCATGCACACATTACCTTACAGCCAGGAGCCAGCCTGCCACAGATCAGAAGGCAGGACTGCGGTCAACTCGGGCACAGGAAACTCAGGAGCATGGCCTTATCAGCCCCCAAGGGCGTAACTACCATAGGTGCAAGGGGTGAGCTGCTATGTATGTTTTACATACATTTATCACTGTCAGTTGCTAAATAGGGGGCACTTACAAACTTTTGCTATGGAGCCTATGAATATCTAGTTACGCCCCTGCACACACACACACACACACACACACACACCCGTGGCCATGCCCCCTTTTGAAAACTTGTGCTGAAGGAGCCCAGGCCAGCTTAATACTGCTAGCCTGCCAGGGGACAGGGGTGCTGAGGGGGGGGGGGGGGGGGGAGCAGGTACAATTTACCCGGGCCCGGGCCTGTCAGGGGGGCCCTGGTCTGGACACAAAGGTTTTTTTTTATTTGGTGGCAAGTCCACCGGGTCTGAGTGCGCCAGAGTCAGAGTGTTCAGCGGCGGCATTGGGAGTGTGGATGTGGGCAGACGTGGGGGCAGCAGCATCACAGAGGTCCTTCTGTGTCATTCCGCTCTCCGACTCCAGGGCCTGCTGAGAGCCAGTCACGTGAATTTGGAGTTTACCATGGCTCGACAACAGGAGGATACTTAGGGTAGGTAGTCCCTGGGTACCGGGAGGAGCTGGGTCACATCAGTGATGTGACCCCCCTCTTTGAATACTGGACTGTGCTGCAGCCCCACCTATGTAACTGTCACTGGCAAGGAAGTCCAGAAATAGAGCATTTTGTACCTAATGGAATGGGTCATGTTGGATGGTATGTGTAAATCCTTTGCAAAAATCATGTAACCCCTGGCAGAGCATGTAACCCCTGGCAGAGCAGGTTAATCCCATGGCAAAGAGCATGTTAACCCCTGGCAGAGAATGTTAACCCCTGGCAGAGCATGTACCTACGGTCAGAGCATGTAACCCATGGCAGAGCATGTTAATCCCATGGCAAAGAGCATGTTAATCCCATGGCAAAGAGCATGTTAACCCCTGGCAGAGCAGGTTAATCCCATGGCAAAGAGCATGTTAACCCCTGGCAGAGAATGTTAACCCCTGGCATAGCAGGTTAATCCCATGGCAATGAGCATGTTAACCCCCTAATATGCAATGAGCATTACGGTGTGTGGCATAACGTGTAATGAGCATTATGGCATGTGGTATAATATGTAATGGGTGTGACATGTGTAATAGGCATTACAGTGTAAATTTTTGTACGTGTATCCACCTTGGAAGCAGTGGCGTAACAACGGGTCCGCAGAGTGTGCGGGGAGCTCCGTCCATGGGGGCCCCAGAAAGTTCTTGTACCGGGGCCCAGGATTTCTCTTGGCGGCCCTGCCAGGGGAGGGGACACTGCCACTGCTGGTACTTTGGAGGTGCTGCAATATTGCGGGGCCCCTGTCCATGCACCTTTGTCGTCCAGTGTGTATGCACCTTAACAGTCTGAAAATATTGTTTTTTTGCACAGAATGGGGTTGCATCATCTCTGCATGTATTTAAAAAGTCTGAAGAATTGTATTTGTGATTAAATCTAATGTCCTTCCATCATTTTGGCAGTATGTGTCAGTAATGGTTTATAAATTATAAAGTGCTGCACGCTATATAGGGGGGGAGGGGGGGAGTGTTTATTAATATTATATCTATTTTGAATGAGGAATGTCTATCCTCATCTTTAACAACAGCAAATGGGTAAATACATTGGCAGGAGAAGGCACAATGTTAAAGAGCATCTGATATTTAAAAATATATTAAATCTTTACTAAGTATTCAAAACATTCCCTTCACTTAGTAAATACTGTATGCCAGGGGTCCTCAAACTATTTTGCTCTGGGACACCATCAAACCATAAAAATAATGATAGGACCTAAGCAAGTTACTACAGAAGGTCAGCACATCGCATGTGTAGTCATCAGACAGCACATACATGGCAGCATTGTGGAGGCACAAAATGATGGGAGGAGTCTAAAATAACAGACAATTCTACAGATTTTTCCCCTTGAATCACTGAAATTAGAAAAGGCATCAGCCTGATGGTCAGTAAAATGGAGTCGCGACCCCATGCTGAGAAGGTTCGGGACCCACTTTGGGGTCAGGACCCACAGTTTGAGAACCGCTGCTGTATGCGTATGCCATTTATATTTTTGCATATAAAGTACAACAGCTTCATACTGTGTTTAACCAGAGTATACAGTAGTTTTACAGATTTACTGCAGAGGGCAGCATACTGTACATAATGCCAATATATCACATCAGCCAACACATCCTAGTTTACTGTTTTACTAGTAACCACCAGATGGAGACAAACTACCATGAATTGGCAAAGTTACTAGGATTTTCAATGTCAACTTGTAAAGGAGAAAAATAAGACATTATGGGCGAGATTTATTTATTTATCGACAGTTTCTTATATAATGTAGCACACACATATTCCACAGCGCTTTACAGAGAATATTTGTTCACATCAGTCCCTGCCCCAGTGGAGCTTACAATCTATATTCCCTACCACATGTATATGCACACACATTCTAGGGTTAATTTTTGTTGGGAGCCAAATAAGCTACCAATATATTTTTGGAATGTGGGTGGAAACCGGAGTGCCCAGATGAAACCCACGCAAGTAAGGGAGCCATGGTGGGAAGTGAACCCGAGACCTCAGCGCTGTGAGGCAGTAATGCTAACCATTACACCATCCGTACTGCCATATAAGCATATAAGCCTGATGCAGTTAAGTCAGTTTACAATGTTTATCATACACTGGAGCTGTACAGTTAAAAAATTTTTTACAAAATTGTCGTTTTTGTTTGCACTTAAAATGAAAAAGTATTACAAATATTTTAAAATCACTACTTCATACTAAGCGAACAAATCACTGTTCTTCAAAGAACATTTAAAATGCAAAATTAGGAGATTTTACATTTTAGGGAGGGCATGTAAAGGTGAAGATAGTACTGCACAAGACAGTGGCCAATATTCAATTACCTCCGATCAATGTATTCCCTCAGGGCTATTCTATTAGCCCCATAAGTTTACAAGGATTTTGTTTCAGGTGAAGCAAAACCCAGGAAAACAGTGTTTTCGTGAGCAAACAGAGTTTTTTCAGCCATCCAAATCAGATAGCTTGAAAAAAAGGCTATCCAGTTTGAACGGCTGAACAAAAACCCTGCAAAATTTCGGGAAGATATACACCCTGTGATTTTTCGCTGAGAATTGAATATCGGCCATTCCATAAGGGTACGGATATGAAAGAGATAACATGGGCGATGACTAGATTTTGACTGTATGCAGTCAAGTCTAGTAAGGCGATAACGTTGTGCAGGACCGTGCATTGCCGTCGCTAGGGGACTTACACATGGAGTAGGGGACATACACATGGAGTGATACATGCTCCATTTCTAAGCGATCTAGTCATCTGTGTGTTATAAATTACCCCTGATCTTTACTATATATTTGGCTAGGTGGCCCATGCAAAAATTTCACAATGCGAATAAAATATGATTGATTTTATAGCGAGGTTGGGGGTTTGTAGTAGTGTAAAAGAAGAACCGATTTGTAGCCGAGCAAAACTGATTATCTCAAGGGGCCTACACACAGGGAGATGCTAAAGCGTTCTGAAAGATGCTAGATTGCTCAACAAGATCGCTCAGCACACAGCGACACAGTGACAGGGTCAGTGACCAATGAGCATGCTGGATATTAATTGTCGGGCGATAGGAGCGTGGTGCAGGGCGGTGCATCGCTATCGCTATGGCTTCTACACACAGAGTAATGTAGGGGCACTTTGTAAGCGAAAATGCTCCTAAATCACTACGTGCGTAGGCCAGTGTTCCCTCTAAGCTGTGCATGCGCACACAACTCGACGAGCGTGCACACAGACATTACAGCACAAAGCAGCAGTGGTCCCTTTTTGCAGTTGTGGACTTAATTAATGTGTGTTTCACCCATTAACTACATTGTGTGCTGTGTTTTGAATGTTTAATATCATTTTGAAGTAAAGTTAACGCACAAAAATGTAAAATTCCTTCCAAAGTTGCACAGTCAAAATCTTTTGCCGCACACAGCCTTCGTAAAATTAGAGGGAACATTGGTGTAGGCCCTATAAGCCGTGCCGTATTGACACATCCAGGGTAAGAACTCTACGGCCAAAAGTTAATTTTTAAGTTTGATTTTTAAACAAACAATACAATGTGCAATTCTAAATGAACAATCACTCAGAAGTGGAGAACTTTAAATCTTTAAAATGGTACCTCATTTATCAATTTTGGTTAAGAATGGAGAAAAAGGGATTGTCACCAAAAATCACCTAGAAATAATATATATATGATAATGCTTTGGACTTTAATGTACATAACATGGGCAGAACACTTACTCCACAGCCATAATATTTGGAATTCCCAAACACACACTGACTGCTCAGACTCCTGTTCACACTTCATTGCAGGCTCTCTCACTGTTGGTCATGCTTCACTGTTCAGTTCAGACTGGCTTCTTTTTTCAACTTAAAGAGCTCATAACAATTTAATCTTTTACCAGGAGAGGGAGCTGTTTTCAAAGTAATTTTATGATGCTGCACTCTATTCACCCAATAATAGCTTTTACTTTATATTATTAGTTTGAAACACTAATCAATAATATATAGTTGGCTATTGCCCTTATGCAAGAATGATCATGTGTGCAGGAAACTGTGCCCATGCCGGACCCGTTCTGCGCATATGCAGGACGGGTTCTGTAATTGTATTTTAATTCTGCAAACATCTCTGACAGGCAAAGGCAGTCGGGTAGGGAGGGTCATGGGGGGGGCGATGTTGCCCCCATTTTCTGGGAGTGGCCAGACCAAGGACCGCAACGCAAGGTACAGTTTCCTTGGCCTTACAAGCTGCACTGTGACATACTGTAATGGGGCTGATTGCTAGCCTTTTGTCCACAGCGATTTCGGGTAGGAGATTTCCCTCTTGACTAGATTGCCCATACACACGTTGTGATGTGTGCTAAGTGATGTCTTTTGTATGCACTTGCTAGGCGATCTAAGTAGATTTTGCCTGCATGCACTAAAGATCTGAGTTGGCAATGGCGAAGCGTGTGACCGCGCATCGTTATGGGGTGTACACAGGGAACGATTTTTGCTAAATTTCTAAGCGATCCTGACAGATCGCTTATAATTTGCCAAAGCACCCTGTATGTATACCCCATTAAGAATAGACTGCTTTGCGGTTTTCAGCAATTGCAAATGAAGGCTTGCTATGGATCACATACCCTAAGCTCAGGGTTGCTTACTTTCAAAAAAATCATTTCAGGGAGAAAAGTAAAAGGCAGGGGGGCGCGCCATGCGTCACCAGGGGGGCGGGCCATGCGTCGCCAGGGGGCGGGCCATGCTTCACCATTTTAACATGGATTGTAATTGCAGTTAACTGACAATAAGGATAAATATCTCTTCAATATGACAAATGAATCAATATTGAAATGGCTTTCTACACTGGAGTAATAGATTTATATTGGTCTGGATCCACAGATCACAGGGGATCCTTAATGATGGGAGGTTCTGCAGATATCACAAATCACAAATAAGAATAACCACAAGAGATCCCTGAATACCATGCAGATGGGGGCAGATGCCCAGCAGCCTGCCTGCAAGAGACTGCAAGACAGGTGTGACCCCTGAAATGCCTGAAGTGCTGTGGGAGGTGGGTTTCAGGGAGGGATGGAGGGCAACGGGTTCCCCTGGCTACGGGCAGCGCTGCTGATCAGTGATCGTGACTGACGGCTATGGGAGACTACAAAGCTGATGGGCCGGTGAAAGAGAAGGTGTGACAGTGGGTGAGAAAGGAGGTGCAGCACCGGGCGAGAGAGGAGGCGTGGAAGTGGGCGGAAAATGATTGTATCCTGTTGGCTGGAGCACCTGTAATCGCGTCGGCTGCGTCATCCCTGTGATCTAGCCATGCGCAGTACACATCGTGGAAGATCACTGCAGCTGCGGGAGTAAAGGTTCCTCTTTCGGGAGTCCGTGAGATGTCCCAGGATTCCGGGAGTCTCACAGACAATGCGGGAGAGCCGGCAACCCTTCCTAAGCTGCTGTAAGCAGCCGATATGCGATCTATACTGAATCAGACCCTATCTTCATAACTGTAATTAATGAAAAATGGGTACTTGTTTCCTAGCACGGCGCCATCGATTTACATTGTATGGCATCGGGTGTGTGAATGCGATTATACCCAATTTTTAATTGTACAGCCACCCTGATGGCTGATTACAAATGTTAAATGCCCCCCCAGACCCGATTTTTCATTGTATACCCACCATGATGGTTAATTAGTATGTCAAATGCCCCCCCATTGTTAACGCCACGCCACAATCAACGCCACCCACAAGGGGCAGCGGTACGCGTCCTCCGACCTTTTCATACCCCCACTATCCACGTCGGCGTGGAGTTGATTTATACAGTGTGGTGAGCGCAGCAAGCCACCGAGCCCGAAGCGTGGTGAGCGCAGCGAGCCCCGCGAGGGGACGCGCATTACTTCACATGTATTCCGTGTCCCCTCGCCACGCTTCAGGCTCGGTGGCTCGCTGCGCTTGCCACACTATATAAAATCAACTCCACGCCGACGTGGATAGTGGGGGTATGAAAAGGTCGGAGAACGCGTACCGCTGCACTCGCCACGCTTCGTGTTGGCGTTGATCGCAGGGTGGCGTTAACAATGGGGGGGCATTTGACATACTAATTAACCATCATGGTGGGTATACAATTAAAAATCGGGTCTGGGGGGGGGGCATTTAACATTGTAATCAGCCATCAGGGTGGCTGTACAATGTAAAATCGCGTCGCATCGCATGCCATTGTAATGGCATGCAATGTGATTTTAAAATTGTATGGGAACGTCTTTAAAAGCCTAAAATCGGGTCGGTCGGGTCTGACCGGGTCCCATTGCATACCTTAAGTTATGGTATGCGATGGGACCCGACGAGCGTCGTGCTAGGAAACAAGTACCGAAAAATGTATTGTTTTCCTGTTACACTTAAGTTCTAAATATGCTGAGTCATAACTGATCTGGTGACTATCCTACCAGGAAATAAATATTTCAGGCCAATCAATTATCCTCTGTCAGACGGAGCCTGTCTTTATGGAGAATTTACAGATACAGTACTTTAGCATAGGACTGATCCTGCCCTTAATGATCCTTGGTTACAGCATTGGTCTTGACCAGTGGTTCCCAAACTGTGCGCCTGGTCTCCCTGGGGTGCCTCGGAGCACTTGCAGGGGTGTCTCAAGTGGGTGGTCCAGAACCAATTCAAATTATTTGGGTTGGGATCATTTGGTCTACAGCATTATGGTCGACAGTCATTAGGTCGACACCATTAGGTCGACATGAGGAAAGGTCGACATGGGTCTAGGTCGACATTGGAAAAGGTCGACATGGTTCTAGGTGAAAAGGTCATTAGTTCGACAGGTCGTTAGTTCGACAGGTCATTAGTTCGATGTTGTCTAGGTCGACAATCAAAAGGCCCACATGGAGGTTTTCACTGTTTTTTTACCTGAATGTCAACATGGACACAGTTTAAAGTGCACCGCTGCGCTCGCGATGCGTCGGCACACTATTTTATTCTCCCACCACGCCCTAGTGGATGGTAGTGCATGAAATACTGCCTGTCGGCACATGTCAGCTCAAAAACAGTCAAAAACCCCATGTCGACCTTTTGAATGTCGACCTAAACAATGTCGAACTAATGACCTGTTGACCTAACGACCTGTCGAACTAATGACCTTTTGACTTTTTCTCATGTCGACCTTTTCCCATGTCGACCTAATGACTGTCGACCATAATGCTGTAGACCAAATGACCGCATCCCAATTATTTATGGCCAATGAAACAGGCAAAATTAGTGCTTGTTGCTTCCAATTAAGAATATGTGGGTAAACAGAAGTGAATCATGTTTCTCACCACATAACTGGACCTAAGGAAAACATTTAAATCACAACTTTTTTTCGTGAAATTAGTAACCAACTTTTGGCCTAGGGGTGCCGTGGAAAATATTCTGATACTTAAGGGTGCCATGATTCAAAAAGTTTGGGAACCACTGGTCTAGACACCGGAGAAAGCTGAAGGTTCACCAATCGCATAGTACTTTAGGTAGGATTGCGGCTGAACTGAAGTCACAGGACAGAAGTATCATTGTTTTTCTTTTTGTTGCAGGCAGTGCTTTTGTAGTACCTTGTCCTTGTTCTAGTTGCTATTAACTAGTCATTCTAGTACCCGCCAACTTTGAAAACCAATGTAGTTCCTCTTCCCTGCCTGGGGTGTCGCTGTCTGCTGTGCTGTTTCTAGCACAGGTCTGGTTTGCATATCAGTGCTGATATACAGACCACACTGTGCTAGAAGCACTACAGCAGACAGCGGCACCCCAGGCAGGGAAGAGGAACTACATGGGTTTTTAAAGTTGGCAGGTGCTAGAATGAACACTTTATTAACAATCCTCTGCCATTACGGTGCAATGTACTTTCTATTCAATCCCAATTGAATCGCACCGCGCCGTGTACACATTTGATTTAGATTATAAAGTACCGATCTGTACCATATAGTCTGCACAGTCTGTTTTTCTATTCAATGCCATGGGGCCACGAATCGAGATCAAATCAAAATCGAATGTGTTTGATTTCCGTTCCATTTCAATTCAATTTTGCTTATATAACCAAAATGGAATAGAAAAATGGATAAAATCAAACTGTGTGTACACTCTATTACAGTGTGAAGCCGGTTACACACTAGCTGATGTGTGTTCCCTGCGATATTGGTGGCAGCAGGACCTGGAGCAGCAACGGCATAAGCAAGCAGATACACGTTTGCCTGGGTGCCGGACGGGTTCCCGACAGTCATTTACCCACGTTGGGATCCCGACTGTCAAAACGCCGACAGCCGGGTGCCCGGCGGCCAACTGTTATTTTCCCTCGTGGGGGTTCACGACCCCCATAGAGAGAGAATAGAATAGGTGGCTCGCGTAGCGAGCCACCGTGCCCGCAGCGTGGCGAGCGCAGCGAGCCTGCAAGCGGCTTTTTTTTTTGTGCTCGCCATGCTGTCTGACTCCGGGCAGTCGGGATCCCGATGTCGGGATAATGACTTTCGGGGTCCCGTACCACACCCCATTTGCCTATGCCGGCAGGGAGGTAGCAACTTTGACTGGAGGGGCAGGGGGCGACAGAGGAAAGGGGCAGCTGCATCATGGCCCGACTTAACACTGTAAGAGATTTGTAATACCCCTTTTATAGTGATGTTGTACCCTATAAATGATAGCTGATAACACCATCCATAGATGACATTAGCTATCTGGTCAAGCTCCGAAATCGAAACTCTCTGATCTCTGACATTTCCTGCATCAGGCTTTTGTAAAATAGCCCGGATCCCTACATTTGTCCAAACCTTTAGAAGTCCTGATAAGCACTGGAGCTACAGTGCATTGGGATCAGGAGGAATGCAGTACATGGGACACAACGGTGCAGGACATAGGGTTCACAAGTGATAATGGGGCTCTGATAAGTTTAACCTGTGTCTGGCTACTCTAGCATCACCGCCATGTTCTCTGTGTTTCCATTAGATTGTCCATCTGCTAAGCACAGTTGTACCTCAGCCTGCCAGCTGTATTTCTGTACTCCAGCACCCCTCACGTTGCCAGCTATGAGCTGCAGACCTTCATGAGAGGAGGCCATTATTTATATCCCAACTATTTCATCCTACTTTACCCCTTCTCTCCCCCCTCTACTTTTCCTCTCAAACAAATGTGTTGTGTTAGTAGCGTCTCTGCAGGACAAAGTGTGCGTTTGTCTCCCCTCTGGGGAGAAATGAAAGAGAGTCTGTGTCCTCCGTACCATGCTGGGACCTCAGCTCTTTATAGTCTCAGCTCTACAGGACAAATGCTATCTGAGGAGACATAGAGACCCTCTTCAGAGCAGAATGGGGGGCTTGTTCTGATGGTCCTTTAATGGCGAGCTAGGAGTGAACATTAGGACAGAAGGGTCTGTGTCCAGGCTTTACAATGGGCTGAATTATTACAGGCTCAGCCTGGGAAGGGGGACAGCTCTGCATTCACATTAATAGTGTGTGTGTGGGGGGGGGGGGTCTCAACTACACAATCAGAGATGCTTTGCTTCTCTCTGAGTATTTGGGGGGAATTTTCAAAAGGCATCAATTCTTATTCTCTGAATATGTGTTTCGAAAGGTGCTGTTTCTGACAGAAGGTGTCATTGGGAGCCTAGAATGACTTTTGGTACTTATGTAATATCTGGGCTCCCGTTTTTCTTATGAGACCGCGTCCCCTCGCAGGGCTCGCTGCGCTCTCCATGCTTCGGGCACGGTGGCTCGCTGCACTCGCCACACTATATAAAATCAACTCCATGCGTAGTTGGATAGTAGGGGTATGAAAAAATGTGGTGCATTTAACATGGGAGCCCAGTTAATACATAAGTACCTAAAATTCAAATGTAAATAAACAGAATGTGATCTGTTATAAAAAGAAAAGTAAATCAAACAGATGACATTTTTGTCACGTGTGGGGTCAATGTTGGACAGTAACCAACAGGAGCCCACAGTGAGCGAAACAAAGATTTTCTCATCTTTATAAACTGTGGAAGTGCCAAACCCCCATTTACAGCTACTGTATGGATTTTTGTATGTGTTAAATACTGAGAAATATAAAAAAAAGCTGCAGAAAACATTTTTTGTGTATTTGATAAATAACGTAACCGGAGTTGGGGGGGGGGGCTTAGTTGCTGATTATGACACATATATCAATCCCACACATTCTACTGCTGTTCAGTGTTACCGATCAGTGGTGGCACTGCGGTGGGTGACACCTGGTATGGCTAATGCTGGCCATACATCAGAAAGATCGATCTTAAGATCGATTGCGCTCATGATTGTGTCCAATTTCACTTCAATTCCCCGGCAGTCCTTGGTGGTTTTTGGACACACAATCTGCATACAATCCATCTTACAATCAATTGAGATTGTATGATTGGGTACAATATCTTTCTGATGTATGGCCACCTTTAGGTCCCCCTGCACATGCTGAAAGGGGGGCATGGCCTCACGGAAGCTGCCATTTATATCACTATGGGTGATGGCCTCATGGGATGCTCTTCTCTTTCCAGGTACAATGCTGGCTCCTTCTTACTAACAGGAGCCGAATGCTGCAGGATAATTGCACACAGCTCCTGTCAATGTGGAGGTTTGGGGTCATCAGCTGGACAAGTGACACCCAGGTACGGCCTGCCACCTCTTGTGATGCCTCTGGTCCCAAACTCCAATGCTCAAGTACCCCCAACAGGTCATGTTTTGGAGATTTCTATTGATGGAAGCAGGAGGGATAATTACTGAGGCCGCAGCACAAATTAGCTCAACTGTGAAAGATCAAAGCAATCCACAAAACATGATACTTTTGGACTAGAATTGGCAACTACTTTTGAAGTTAATAGTAACCAACATTATCTCACACAACCACAGTGACACCTTAAATATTCCTTACTTGCCACCACTGGCCAAGAAGGTATGCTTTCAATCTTGTTAATTGATCAGTGCGTGTAATGAATAGAACTTTTTTTTTTGTGTAGTAGAGTCCATGCACTTAAGGGTGAATTGGTTTAAAGTCAGCCTAACAATATATCAAAACGTTGCCCTACTATTTTTATGTCATTACTTTCACATGAAAAATAGTTCACCTATTAATTATAAAGTGTTCAGAAAAATATAAATAATATGAATATAATAGTGACCAGTGATCACTTCTAGACCTGTTTTGCTGAGAGCTGTTCTCTGCTATAGTCCAGGAAAGTCTCTGTCGGGAGGCCTTCCAAGTGCTTACTCTAGGTACAGTATCTATACAATTATGCTTAAAATGAGTCTGTTCCCTACAAGTAATGAAGGTTATTCTCGAATTCAGCAAATTCCTCACGAGTGAGTAAACATTACAACACAGCCAAGAAATGAAAGGTAGAAGAGATGACTCAGATCTTCATCCCTCAGGGGCTGTGAATTGTGAAGAGCGTTTTGTACTGGAGTGAACCTAGCTGTGTGACTCAGATGAGGATAATGTCCTGGTCACCACAGGACAGCCCAGATATGGGACACAATCAAAGCAAATGTCCACCATTATTAGGATCAGCTGAGAACATGCAGTGCAGTGGTTTATGTTGCAATTTCAGTAAGGTACTGTATAGAGTACATAATTCTACCTATATTTCTAGCTATGCTTAATGGTCTGTCATCAGAAATATACCAGGGTATTCTAATGTCATTCATTACTTTCCATAGGGTGATATCTGTGTAACTGATTACAAGATCATTAGAATGTATATCAGATTATGTCAATATTTACCTGTAAGAAAGCAGAAAAGAGTGTAAATATATATTTACAATTATTTATATGTGGATTTTAATTTCTATATTTCATTATTTACTCTTTTGGGATTTCAACTGCATATTAACCTTTAATATATTGTTCCCTGTAATAACCCTCTGTCCAATTATAACCCTGTATAAAATATACCCACCTTTCTCATCCCCATACTTTTCATGTAGTTGGCTCACAGCAAACAGTAACAGGGGTAAATGAAATGGGATACGGTCATTAGGTCTACAACAACTAGGTCGACAAGCATTGGGTTAACACCACTAGGTCAACATGCAGCAAGGTCGACATTGGTTAAGGTCGACATGGGTCAAGGTCAACATGGGTCAAGGTTGACATGACATTAGGTCGACACAAGCATTAGGTCGACATGGGCTAGGTCGTCAGTCAAAAGGTTGACATGGGGTTTTTCACAGTTTTTTGAGCCGACAGGTGGTATTTCATGCCCTACCATCCACTAGGGTGTGGTGGGAGAATAAAATAGTGTGCCAAGCGTAGCGAGGAACCATGCCCGAAGCATGGCGAGCGATGTGAAGGGATGAGGTGCACTTCAAACTGTGTCCATGTCGACTGTGTCGACATTCGGGTAAAAAAAAACAGTGAAAAAAAAAAGTTGGGGGTTGGGTTTACCTATGGACTATCTTGTATTTTATTTATTGATGTTTTGTACTGGATGGATGCTAAATTGAATTTTGTCACCCTATTTGGGGTGATGACAATAAAAGGTATCTAATCTAATCTAATCTAATCGAAAAAACCCATGTCGACCTTTTGACTGTCGACCTAGCCCATGTCAACCTAATGCCTGTGTCAACCTAATGTCATGTTGACCTAGACCCATGTCGACCTAAATGTTTATTTGGCCTGACTGTTTATGTGGCCAAGAGTGGTCATGTAGCTAGCCATGTCACTTGTGCAGAAACGCTCCGTCACTGGGGACTAGTACACCAATGAGTGCCTGCCACAAGTGCTGTAAGCCTTTTCCCGATGGCGTCCAAGACCTTTTACCTGTGGTGCCCTTCTCCATCACTTCTATGCACCTGCCTACAAATTCAGAAGTGTGTTGGATTTTTTGGCTCATGTGTGCGGGATACGGTCATTCAGTCACCAGCATGATGGTGGCCACCATTCGGTCAACATGCATTTAAGTCGACATGAGTCTAGGTCAACATGCAGGAAGGTCGACATGGGTCTAGGTCGACAGGGTCATTAGGTCGACATAGGTTAGGTCGACAGTCAAAAGGTCGACATGGGGTTTTTTACTGTTTTTTGAGCCGACAGGCGGTATTTCATGCCCTACCATCCACTAGGGCGTGGTGGGAGAATAAAATAGTGTGCACTTCAAACTGTGTCCTGTCGACATTCGGGTAAAAAATCTGTGAAAACCCCATGTCGACATTTTGACTGTCTACCTAGCCCATGTCGACCTAATGCTTGTGTCGACCTAATGACATGTTGACCTAAATCCATGTCAACCTTAACCTATGTCGACCTAGTGGTGTCGACCCAATGCTTGTCAACCTAGTTGTTGTAGACCCAACACTCCAAATCCAATAAATTATCCTGTAAATTGCAGGAATCACAATTGAGATAATAGTGTCTATATTTATTTCACGTATTCACACAATTCCACCCCCTCCCTTTTTTTCACACTTAACAATTTACACTTTTACATCAGAGCCTCGACCTGGGTTATTGCCTCTCCACTTCGGGCCGGGGCTTGGTGTAAATGGGTTAAATAAAAATAACCTGGGTCATGTTCCCCGGGTGTCCATCCCGGCAAATGCTCAGGGTCCAACACGGGGTATCTTCCAGAGTCAGGGGCCGTGTAAATGGGTAACCCGGGTCATCCGCCCCTGGGACCCACTTCTACCAATAGGGGAGCCCATACCTCTGGACCTCAGCGTCCTGCGGTCAGTCCAGAGGTGGGGCAAGGGCCTTGTACAGTGTCCGCTGCTGTCTGTGGTGTTATGCAGGGGGAGCGATGTTTTGCATATGCATTTATGTGCAGGTGAAGACGCAGGGTGCGAGCGGGGGGGTGGGGGCGCGGGGCAGCAGCGATGGGCTTTTTCCCATGAAAATATTGGGTTTCCCATGCTAATGCGGGTGTGACACGGGTACGGTTGGGCGGGCAGCTGACATCAGTGAATGCCAGCTGCCCGCCCTCTTCCCGTACAGGCAGCGCGCATATCTAAGACACCAAATGTCTTTGATTTGCCTGCACTTTCCAAATCATTCGATGTATGCCGACCATCAAATGATCTGGCCCCCGCACTGAAGGCAGCGAATGGATGTTTATGGTAAATTCGCCAAGCAGCATTTCATCCACATGCAATGCTGTGAATTTCGCAGTGTTGCGTGTGGACCAGAATAAGGTCCAATATGCATACTTTAGTCACAATAAATCCAGTAATGTCCAATTTAGGAACACTTTTTTCTTCACCTTGTTTTGAATTGCAAAATTCCAGCAGGCCTGACCTATGATCTAAGGAGGTTAAAGCTGTGTACACACGGGGGCGATAGGGGCTAAAATCACTGGAAATATGGTCGCAGGCGACCATATTGCCAGTGATGGGAGTGTGCCCCGGCGATAAATCGCCGGGTGCGCGCTCCCGTTTTCAGCCCCGTTCTAATCGCTGGTCGCAGGAGCTTGCCGGCAGAGGTTCCCTTTCATCAGCGACCATCTCTGGTCGCTGATGAAAAGGAGAAACTGAGCAATATATTGCTCAGCAATGTATTACTAGCAATATATGGCTGATTAATATATCTCCCCCGTGTGTACAGGGCTTAAGTGATTGGCCACTTAAAACATTGTCAAGACTCACCTGATTGTTCCAATGCCTGCAATTTGCTATTACCCACATGCTCTGTTTCTTATACGGTGTGTATAATCCTATAGCCGTGTACACACGGCAGCGATATGGGCTATAATCGCTGGAAATGTGGTTGCTGGCAACCATATTGCCATTGATGGGAGTGTGGCCCGGCGATAAATTGCCGGGTGCGCGCTCCCGTTTTCAGCCCCATTCTAATCGCTGGTTGTAGGACCTTGCTCCTGCGACCAGCAGATTACCTCTGCGGCTCCCCTGGCAGAGGTTCCTTTTCATCAGCGACCATCTCTGGTCGCTGATGAAAAGGAGACACTGAGCAATATATCTCCCCCGTATGTACACAGCTTAACAGCCCTTAGCAATGAGACTTTATTCACAGACTGTCCATGGGCCATCTTGGGGGATCCAAATGGCCAATTCTGTATCAATTCAATTATCTGCCTTATATTGATTAGATAAACCTCTTAGCCAGGGAACTAAAAGTGGCCCCCAAATCAAATGTACGCACAATGAACACCAAATTTGGCAGAATGAATACACCTCTATACCTATGAGGAAGCCATTGGTTTCTATAAGCCTGGCAGTCTAGTGGCACCCAGACCTCAAGGATTATGTGACAAACCACAAATCCCCACATTTTAAATAATAACCCACGTTCCCCCACTGAGACTGAACACAGACCCCAACACCTCCAGCAAGCAAACAGATCATTACCATAATCCCCCCAAATATCACAAATATCCTCACCCCTCCCCATTGAAGCACAGAAAAGTGTTACACCTCCAGATAGCACACACTCCTGTCCCTTTAACAGATGGCACAATGGATGGAGGATGGGTGGCCAAGATAAATATGAGTATTTGCAGTATTGGGTACTCTGCTCTATGAACAGGCAAAGGTTGCTAGTGTGGGAACCCGGAGGGGGACAGTACCACTATTCCAGGAAAAGGCCACTAGTGTGGGAGCCCGGAGGCGGACAGTACCACTATTCCAGGAAAAGGCCACAAACAGTCACTGGCTGACAGGTGGCCTCACAGGTGTGCCGGCCTCCCGGGGAACATCCCTGTAAAGGCCCCCATACATTAGGCCAACTTGTCCTAGGGACAAGTCGGACCCAATTTACCTGCGAGCCGCCCGGCAGCTCCCCGGGAGGCTCACATACAATTTGGCACTTGATGTGCCATTTTTACATGGGATAAATCGCATGCGATTTATCCCATGTAAAAAAAACCCCGGGGAGCTGCAGGGCGGTGAGCAATAGTGGGGGCGGGCAGCGGCAGTAGTGGGGACGGGCAGCGGTGGTGGGGGCGGCCAGCGGCGGTAGTGGGGGCGGGCAGCGGCGGCAGCGGTGGGGGGGGGGGGCGGTCAGTGGCAGCGGGGACGGGCGGCGTTTGCGGTGAGCGCAGTGTACTTACACATAGCAGCAGCGGCGGGGACGGGACGCACAGTGGCGGCTATTATATTTTTAAAATACTTGTCAAATGACCGGCCGCTCTCTGATTGGCTGAGAGCTCTCCGGCCAATCAGAGAGCGGCCGGTCATTTGACAAGTATTTTAAAAATATAATAGCCGCCACTGCGCGTCCCGTCCCCGCCGCTGCTGCTATGTGTAAGTACACTGCGCTCACCGCACACGCCGCCCGTCCCCACCGCCGCTGCCCGCCCCCACCACCACTGCCGCTGGCCGCCCCCACTACTCCCCCGGTGTCTGTATGCATATGCCTGTCAGGTGGCAGGCATATGCATACAGGGAGGTCGGACGTGATCATATGTACAGACCGTCCGACCTCCCTGATCCGGTCCGATGCGCACGGGACCGCGCATCAGATCGGATCAAATGTCACATACCTACGATTTTGGGCCGATTTCATCCGATTATCGGCACAAAGTGCCAAAATCGGATGAAATCGTCCCAAAATCGCATAGTGTATGGGGGCCTTAAGGTCTATGGCCAATCTGCCCCTGCTCTTAGCAGAGTAATTAAAGTGACTTGTAGACTGAATCTAAAGGCCCCCATACATTAGTCCGACTTGTCCTTGATTTCCCCTGCAGCTCCCCAGGAGAGAGACACACGATTAGGCACTTGATGTGCAAAGTTTTTCATATGATAAATCGAATGTGATTTATCATATGCCCTTCCCGGGGAGCTGCAAGATGGAGGGAGCAGGGGGCTGTTGGACATCAAGGTGTCGGGTGGGGGACGCTGCAAGGCGGCTGGCAAGGGACACTGCAAGTAGGGCAGGGGATGCTGTGGGGCGGGTTCACAGAGCCGGCAGACGCCAGTGAGCGGAGAGCAGAGCAGGGGGAGCCAGAGCAGAGTGCTGTCACTGACTTCTGCATAGAAAAAAAAAAGTCCATACAAATGAATGGGCAGCCAGTGATTGGCTGAGCGTTCTCTCAGCAAGTCAGCAATTGGCTGAGAGAGCGCTCAGCCAATCACAGGCTGCCCATTCATTTGTATGGGCTTTTTTCCCCCTTGCAGCAGTGACACACTGGGCCACTCAAACTAGTAAACTGAGCGGATTTCAGGTCAAAGTTGCCCAGTGTGTATGGGCCTTTAGTCTTTGAATAACTTGTAAGAGATGTACTTAGAATTTACACTAATATACCTTTAAGCCAATCACAAATTAAAGAACCATTAGTAAGATGTGAGCAAGGCATGTAATTGTGCAAGCCCATCTGTATAGGAATAAGTAAACATGTCCCTTTTGGACACAGAAAAAAAGAAATATAGATGAATCTTGATTAACATGTTTATGTTCCTGTTTGGCAAATGCATTGAAATTTAAGAATGGTGATATAAATTAATAAATATAGCTCATTGCAGGTGAAAGTACAGTATATACAGTGTATATACTGTATACAGCAATTCAGGTGTTGTTGAACTGCATATGATTGTGCAACCAGTGGCTAATTCCCCAGCTTTAACCTGGCTCTGATCCCTTGCTGGTCAGGATCCCAACTGTCTGGCAGTTGAACAGTTGGGATTTCAGCGTTGGTACACTGACTGACCATCGGGATCTCGACTGTTGTGAATCATTCAGCACCCGTGATACTAATAGTTATTTAAGCCCCATTACTTAGCCTCTGTACAACATTTAACTAAACACCAGCCTTTGTTGTGGATAATGTATGGACAGGATTTTTGGGGGGCCTTGAGACCCACTTGGCCCTACACAGACATCGAGGTTGCCTTGTGGGAAATCAAGGCCTGCACTTATCACACACAGAAGTATCCTACTGACCCTCTTTATCTGGCTAATTATTCCATTCAGATATTTGTTTGTTTTGGCTCTTACTTATGATGGGCAGTTGATTGCTATTTCACACTTTCTGCTTTATATTTTCCTTGCAGAAGACTAACATAAAAACAATAAAATTGGCTGTTTATAGCATACCCCCCAACATGACCCTCTCCCATACCTCCCAACATGACCCTCTCTAGGAGGGACAGAATGCTCTTTTCATGAACTTCTATCCTTAATTTATGATTACCATCACCTGTGAAGCATCTTTCTTATCAGTTAACCTGTTTAAAGGCCCATACATAGTAGATGATATTATTGATCAAAAGATAGTACAGAAAGGGCTTTCTGAACGATATTGTGAACAATATCATCTAGTAAGTACGCTATGCATCTTTAACAATGCGTGTTCCCATGCGTTGTTAATGACCCCCTCCCTCGTCCAAGCATGTTCGGACAAGGGAGGACATCTTCAAAGACGGCCATGCTGCAGCTGCAGCATGACCGTCATTCCCGCCGCCGCCAGCCCCGTCGTGTGCGGCATTGGCAAGTGTGTATGCACTTGCATTTGCACACTCACACACTTTCATTAGCAGACCAGTTTCTGTCACATTGTCGGCCATGCCAAACACTGGGGGGTTAGTCAGACGTGGTTAGAGTTGGTTCCTGATGTGCACAGTATCATTTATCGGTACTTTGCGCATGCACAGGACTCATTCTGCACATGTGCCAACAAGTTCTGCAACACAGGACAGAACTGATAGCAACATCCAAGAAAGCAGCGGTGATAGTTACACCAAACACATATGAATCAAGGCCCCTGCGCAGCTGAACATGAAATTAGCATGTATGATACGGGGAACAGCAAATACTCTGCAGCAAGGTTGACATAGGCCAGCAGATTATACAGCAAAGCATGTACAGCCACTGCTCCCTGCCTAACTTGCCTACCTGACCCTCTCCTTCAGGGAGAAAATGCGGTACTTATGTATTATCTGGGCTCCTATGTTAAATGCACCCCATTTTTTCATACCCCTACTATCCAACTACGCATGGAGTTGATTTTATATAGTGTGGCGAGCGCAGCGAGCCACCGTGCCCGAAGCGTGGTGAGCGCAGCGAGCCCCGCGAGGGGACGCGGTCTCATAAGAAAAACGGGAGCCCAGATATTACATAAGTACCGAAAATGCTCTGTTCCTGTACTTCCCTGGTAATGTAGGATTGCCATCACCTGTGGTTAAACATCTTTACCTAGCTCCCCACAGGTGATGGCAATCATACATTACCAGGGAAGTCCAGGAACAGAGCATTTTCTCCCGCATGGAGCGGGTCAGGTAGGATCTAAAGGCCTAAAGGTGCCCATTCACGTTACAATTATTGCATACAATATTGTATACAATATCGCATCTCATCGATTTCCGGTTTTGCGATGAGATGAGATCTAGTACAAAAAGTATGTGGTGCACATACTTTTTGTACTAGATCTCATCTCATCGCAAAACCGAGATGCGATATTGTATACAATATTGTATGCAATAATTGTAACATGTATTGGCACCTTAACCCCTGCACAACCAACTATAAAACCAACCAATATAGAAACACCCATGCTGTCAGCCACAAATAACCATGCTGTCAGTACAACACATAACAGCACAGGCTCATACTGTCACTGGACATTCTTTTTCCCAACTGAGGGGCCTTGCTGTATGTTGACCAGGTCAGGTTCCTCTCACTACCTCTCTATGCCTGTCTCATCCCTGCAGCAGTTACCAGGCTCACACAGTCCTGTCTTTATCTTTGCAGTCCTGCAGGTCTAGACTGGCCGCTGAGCATCAAAGCCCTAACAGGAGGATACCTACAGCAGGACACTCCCGGCCTGACAAAAAGGCTCTTGTACTTATGTTCTATGCTGACAAGTATTACTTTCAGAGAAAACCTAGCAGGTAATCCTAGGGAAGTGTACAGGCCCAGCACACCCAACTCTGTGCTCCCAGTGTGTTCTTCCAGGTGTAAGCAACTCAGCAGGTAATGATTTCCACTGCACTGCAATACAGTATACTATACTGTATAACAGAAAGATGGTATTCTGGGATATGTATCACACCGGGTATGGATCATTAGCAAGAAGGTCGACAAGCATTAGGTCAACACCATTAGGTCGACATGGGTTTAGGTCGACAGGTCATTAGGTCAACACAAGCATTAGGTCGACATGGGCAAGGTCAACAGTCAAAAGGTCAAAACGGGGTTTTTCACTGTTTATTGCCCCAAATGTCGACACAGTCGACAAGGACACAGGTTAAAGTGCACAGCATCCCTAGTGGATGGTAGGGCATGAAATTCTGCCTATCGGCACATGTCGGCTAAAAAAAACAGTGAAAAACCCCATGTAGACCTTTTGACTGTGGACCTAATGCTTGTGTCGACCTAATGACCTGTCGACCTAGACCCATGTCAACCTTTCGGCATGTTGACCTAATGGTGTTGACCCAATGCTTGTCGACCTAATGACCATATCCCCTCACACCAGTTCCCAGTATAAACATGTAACTCAGTAGAATAGCCTAAACACTATATAGATTAACTTGTATTTACCTTTATGTATGTTTTTAAATATCTGATCTTTTCTCTGTTGAGATTTCCATGCAGTGATTCAGCTTTTTAGTGTACACTGTAAAATAACATAGGCGGAGGCTGTATACTGAATACATATGAACAGACACACTGAGCAGACAGTCATAATAGAAGTTCTTTTCTTTGTCAAAACACACAAGTTGCGAATGATCCAAGGAGATCCCATTAACAACTTCTCACATTCTAGTCTCTGTGTAACACCTTGAACAGAATCCACAAAGGAAACATTCTTGTGATGAAGTAGAGAGAAATGCATTGTGACAGCAGCTGACCTCTCCCACTGGTATAAAATGCTAAGTAATGCTCCTTATCACCTTCACCCAGCCTAATGCATCTTTCATACAGGAAGAAAGACTCTATTGTGTTGGAATAGGGGAAAAAGTCCAATATTTCTGCAATCATCTTCTGACAATCTCACAGTTCTCGTTACCACTACTAACAAGTTAACATAGTCTCTTTGATTCCCGGTACAAGGAGAGATGTGGAATAGTGTTTGATGTGCATCTGGTGTAGAACTGTCAGCACAGACTTCCAAGAGATTGGCGGCATGAACTAGAATGGTCATACATATTAATAATGACCATCTTCTGAGATAAGATCATTGTGAAATGAATGCAGTTCAGTGAGTAGAACCAGCATTTGGCTCCTCTCTTTATGCAGACATCTGTTTCCCAGTCTTTAAGCCTCTATTCTCCATGTGGGTCCTTGACACTGCTCAAAGAGTTGTTGTCTAGACAGATGTTCAGTCTTAACCCCTACAGCACAACACAGACTGGCTCTGCAGTCACACTACTACACTCTGCATGTTGAGAGTGAGGTATGCATTGTCAGTAGAGGTAATATAATTATGTTGGACAGTCGGTGCATATCACCACACATAGGCTAACCTTGATGAGCGGGCTGCTTAAAAGTCATGACTAATTTTCTAGGAGAGAAGTCTCGGAGTGTGGATCTGGGCAACTGCTGACAGGGACAGGCATTCTGATAGGACAACTGCATGTTAGAAATCTTCCTTATTTCTTTCTATCTGTATATACACATACTTTTTCTCAGATTGTATTGCTAATAATATTATGTTCACAATTCTATTATTTTGTCCAGGGACGTCACTAGATATTCGCAGGCCCCGTAGCAAAGGTTTGTAAGGGCCTCTATTTAGCAACCGATGGTGACAAATGTATGTAAAACATATTACTTAGACCAGTGGTTCCCAAACTTTTTTGAATCACGGCACCCTAGAGCATCAAAATATTTTCAAGGCACCCCTAGGCCAAATGTTTCTTATCGAGAAATTGAGAAAAAAAATATTAAATTAAGTACATTGTGTGTATATGTCACAGTTACCTGGTGAGGGACAGGATTTGCTTCTGTTTGTCCACATATATTATGTTTGGCAGCCACTAGCACTGGTTTTGCCTGGTACATTGACCATAAATAATATGAATTGATCTTGGTCTACCAACCCAAGGCACCCCTGCAAGTGTCCTGAGGCACCCCAGGGTGCCTAGACACACAGTTTGGGAACCACTGACTTAGACCGTAAAGGTGGCCCCCCTTCAGCTCTGGGCCCCAAAGCAGCTGCACCCCTTGCACCTATGGTAGTTATGTCCTTGTTTGTGACCTAGAACAACATAAATTCAAAACTGCATTCTATGCACCAGTGTTGTAGAGCTGGGCACAGGGAATGACAGTTTCATTTAAACACAGAAGACCTGTACCCTTCCCAAGATCACACATACTGCACAGTATGCTCAGTGCTGTGCGCTACCTGCCAGTCTATTATATTGTGGTACATCTGGCAGTAGTAGTGCTCTGTTTACAAACTGGGAATTTCTGAAGGCAATTTCGTCTGGAACCAAAACTCTGCCCACTTTGACCAAAGTTTTGGGTACTTAATTATACTTCATTGTGATCCTCAGTTTACTACAAACTAAAACACAATATGTATTGTTGTATTATTATTATTATTATTATTTACAATTTTCTAAACAATCTAACTTTTATGACAATTACATATGTAGCTATGTACAATGTTAAAAATATTTCTAGACTTAACATTAACTTATAGATTACTGTTTATTATCCAGAGAATGTATAAGGTTTCCTATATGTGTAAGATTTGCAACAGTCTATACAGACCACCTGTATTATAGATGTACTTTACCAGAATAAAGACAATGCTATTGGCTATTGAACAATATATCAGGAGCAGCCTGGTAGATACTGGCTCAGGGCACTGCTAAGGTCACACGTGCTGAGCTGATAAGTAAATGGCACTGCTGTGCTGCTATGCTATATTACCCTCAGTCAGCAACTGGAGGACTGGCACAGGACAGCCAGGGGTTAATTTGGCCGTTACTACTACTAAAGTAACAATGCTCATGTTTAGAAGCCTAGTACTGGCCTGAGGGGTCCCGCAACACAATGCAGTGATGCTGCCAGCTGCCAGAGGGCAAATGCCCAGCAGCAGCAGCAGCAGCAGGGGACACCTACACACGCACACACCCGTGATGACAAATTGCAATGCCAGCTAGCTGTCAGGTGGTTGCTGGTATATACAGGAGCTCACTGTGCACTTTCTGTAGGGCACTTACATGTACAGTATATCTATTACAGGTACATACAGCCAGGGGACACTCTGCACAGAATGCAGCAGCACCAGCTGGATCACCTGCCATACCTGCACTGTCTAATGCCAGTCACTTACCTGCAATGATGGCTCCGGTCCCAGTGAGGTCATAATCCACCAAAAGGAATACTTAAACATAAATCCCATGAAGTTGCCCGAAAACCAATAGATCCAAAAAAAAGCAAAGGTGCATTTTTATTCCCAAATATCGTGAATGCTGTTTCCATAAGAAATCCATTGCTGAGCCCATAGTATCCATGCTGGCTGGTGGTGGGGTGTAAATTCCTGTGCAGGGTCCCGGGCACAGGTTGTGATGTGAAGCATCCTGAGGCTTGAGCGCTGGCAGCTGGCTGGTCCCCAGTCCCACTGACTGCACACAACTGTCCTAGTGGCAGGAGGTAAGAGTACAACAATTACTCCAGGACACCCCCTTCCTGTCAGGGACCAGCTAGCAAGTACAGCACTCAGCTTTCAGGAGCAGCTCCAGCTGCAGCACTGTCTGCCTGTGTGTGGGCAGGCTTGTCTCACGGTGCCTAAGAGTGTTAACCCACTAACTGCTGAACACAGCTGATGTGCTCACTGCTTCTGTCAGCAGTAGGTATACATAAGGGACACATTTATTAACATTATTGTTACTAAGATTATGTGAAAAGGGTGTTTCCAGACTCATTTTACATTTTTTTACTTCACCTAAATGCATTAAAGAGATTTTGGAGTAATTTTTGTGAAAAAAAGCTCCAAGGACTTCAATTCACATTTGTATTCATCTATTTATTAACCGTTTCTTATATAGCGCACACATATTCCGCAGCGCTTTACAGAGAATATTTGAACATTCACATCAGTCCCTGCCCCAGCGGAGCTTACACTCTATATTCCCTACCACATGTACACGCACACACAGACATTCTAGGAGCCAAATAACCTACCAGCATATTTTTATAGTGGGAGTGGGCGGAAACCCATGTAAGTACCGGGAGAATATACAAACTCCGCAATTAAGGTGCCCATACACGGTGCGTTTTCACCGTGCCATGCGATATGCGCTCCCCCATTTTCACTACGTTGCGATCCAGTCCATAACGGGTGCGATCATTGCACCGTGTATGGGCACCTTTAGGCATACTTGCCTACCCTCTCGGAATGGCCGGGAGGGTCCCGCAAATTGGGTCCCCCTCCCGGCCCCCCGGGAAGGTGGGTAAGTCTCCCGCATTTTCGCCACAGCCCCTGCTCCCCCCTTCCACGCGATATAAAATGCAGAATTTCAGGGGCGTGGCTAAAATGCCACGAATTGCGCCCATCCACAGACCTGCAAATTAACGTGGCTGCCTGTTGTGGGGGCGGGGCTTGGTGACATCAACTTCACCCCGCCCCCGAAACTTAGCCTCGTCCCGCCCCCCTTTCACTCATCTCCTGGAGTTTCTAAAAGTCTGCATGTATGCCTTCAGGTCTATGGTGGGACCGATCTCATGACCTCAGCGCTGTGAGGCAGTAATGCTAACCATTACACCATCCGTACTGCCCATTCATACTTATGAAGGGGAATGCAAAATCCCCGATAATGCTGCAGAGTGGATTCACAGAGACAGAACTTTCTCTCACGCTCTGTACTTGCATGTGATAATTAATAAATCCATACGTTGTAATCAATTATCGCATTACGAATAGGGCTGATATCATCACAGCACATCACCCCCTAAATCTTTACCAGTGTTTGTAGGACAAGTAGCCAGACAGCTATGCACTTCTGATAAGACTGAATGTTGAGTGAGGATATTTTGCTGGTTGTTTATCACTCTCCATTTTATCACTTTTTGAAGCTTGATACTGTACATCTAGCCCTAAAGGCCTATACACACTGGGTGATTTTGAGCTTAATATCCACCCAGTGTGTGTGTGAGCAGGCAATGAGCGGTGAGCACTGATGCGGGCTCCCACATCATTGCTGGCGGCTGCCGTTGCTTCTGCTCATATTACCAGCAGACTATAGGGATGACCGATGGTTGCCATCGATGGTGATTCTGCAACCAGTCATCGATAGGATTAAACCAGTGGTAGCCAACCCTAGCCCTCGAGAGCTACCAACAGTTCACATTTTCCAGACAACCTAGCTGCTGCACAGCTGCACTCATTAATCACTGACACATTTTAAAAGATGCACAGATGGAGCTAATTAGCTCACTTGTGATTCTGTGAGGAGACCTGCAAAACATGCACTGTTGGTAGCTCTCGAGGACTAGGGTTGGCTACCCCAGGATTAAACTATTTGATGGATAACATACCTCCCAACATGACCCTCTCCAGGAGGGACACAATGCTCTGCTCCTGCACTTTCTTTTTAATGTAGGATTACCGCCATCTGTGTTGAACAGGTTAATTGATAAGAAAGGTGCTTTAACACAGGTGATGGCAATCATACATTAGGAGGGAAGTGCAGGAGCAGAGCAATGTGTCCCTACTGGAGAAGGAAATGTTGGGAGGTATGGGATAACCATCAATAGTTTTAGGTATCAATGGTCATCCATTATTTTTTATTGAATCGCCCATGGGCCTTTTATAACTTGGGGGTGGGGCTTCTGGGTGTTGGGGGCGGGGCGTGTCCTGGCACCTTGAAAAAAAAAAAGAAACATCGGTTCTCCTTTGCCATCGATGTAGGGAAACCATCTGGTTCTCCTAGATCGATGGCAAAAGTATTAAACATCGACCAAAAACCATTGATGATTTCAAATCGATGGTTGATGGCCATCCCTAGACTGAACGGCTTTCCATAGAGTCCTGCTATAGAAAGCCGTTCACAGCATGTATGCGTGTGTATGCACTGAGCGATTTTCAGCCCAGCAATTTTAGCGATCATTGCTGTGCATACTCGCTGTGCAAAAACGCCAAGTGTGTATGCACCTTAAGTGATCTAAGGAGTTTGACAAATCAATTGCAATGGGGGAGATTCTCTGAGCTAAAAATGCAGTAAAAACCCCGTTATCAGGGTTTTTACCGCGTTTTGGGATGCTGTAAGCATCCTTCACCAGGTTACCGTGACGGGGGGCATCGCCAGAAAAATCTGGTGATGCCCCATAGAAGCCAATGGGCTTCTACCGCATCCCACCACCGCCCCGCAACGACCCCCCGCCGCCCCGCACGGACCCCCGCATCGCCCCTTCCCCCCTCACCTGTGTCCGGGCAGAACAGAGCTGTGCTGCCCGGACCTGTGACCTCCTCCCTGTACTGATCCTCTTCCAGGTGCAGGGAGGAGGAGAGCCCGGCGCAGCAGCAGCAGCGCCGGGTGTGTGAGGGGGGAGACGCCGGGACCTGCTGGGACCCGGCGACTCACCGCAAAGGACAGCTCTTAACGCAAGAGCTGTCCTTTGCTATAATTATCGCATATGTTAGAACATATGCGATAATTATAATTGCGAAGAGAGGCGAAGGGGGGCGGAGATTCTTAGAGAATCTCCCCCAATATCTGTTACTGCAGACTCCTTCCATAATTTTGTGCCTCTGCAATGCTGCCATGCATGTGCGGTCTGCCATTCTGCGGTAATTGATGGGGTCCTGAAATAATTTTTTTTTGTCTGACAGGGTCCCAGATTTAAATAAATAGTTAGTGAACCCCAGGTTTAATTTATAATGTACACATAGGGCAATTGTACTGTAACTGTATAAACACATTCAGCAAGAGTCCCAGTGTCCTGATTTATTTAAATGAGGCATCACATTATAGTTCAATGAATAAGGGTATATATATGTGATTTAAGTGATTTATTTAAGTGATAACATTTTTGGGCCTAAATTTCCATTTGAAATATACAATTTTCATGCAAATTTACTAAAATTGATAGCGTAGAATTGATTTACTAAAAAATGATAGCGTAAAATTGGCACATGTGTTACCAGGGGCCGGCAGAGAGGGATCCGTGTTTGGAAGAGCCATTGGCCACTATAAGCTAACGGGTGTGGTACAGGGGTCCGACAGTTGGGATCCCGACCCGGCACCCAAGCTAACACCACCCTGAGGGGCTGCATTTACCAATGAAAATAAAGAGATAGATTCTGCAATTGATCTAAAGTACATCTGTGGGTTTCTTAATACCTGTGGGTAACCCCTCCTGATAATGCAGTAGGTCTAAACGAGATACAAATTCTTGAGAAAAAATGCCCCACTGATCATTCACTAATCCAGGGACTGATTCATATGTGCAAATCTGCGCCTATGAAAACTATTTTAAATACCTTAGCTCAGAACTAAAAATGTAGTTTCCGCATATCTGCACAGTACAAGGCGTCCATTGTTAAAAAGTTGATAACTATTCTCTGCTTGTCGCAGCCATAGAAAATCTGTTATTCTGTCATTTATCAAGAAATATTGTCAAGGAAGTTAATGCTACAGCATTCTGGCCCACATACCGCCACCATGGGGAAGTTATTGCTGGCTATTCCTGCAGTGCTGTCACTAGCGTAAAACAATTTGATAAGAGCAAAACTATTGAGACCGTAAGAGTCACACAAAGCTTCTATTTCATTATTTAGAGCCCGGGGGAGGGAGGGGGATATGGGCCTGTGCATAGAGAGTTCGATTATTGTTAACCAGGGTCGCCAAGAGTGGGGTGGAGCAGGTACTAATTACCCGGGCTTGCTGAGGTGCCTAGCGGGGGTCCTGGTGCAACCCCCCCCCTTCCCCCCTCCGTTCCTCCCAAACAGCAGCAGCAGCACACACCTACAGCATGTGCTGTGCTGACAGCAGGCTCAGCATAAGCGTCTCACTGAGAGCGTGAGAGCTCATGCTGAGCCTGCTGTCAGCACATGCTGTAGCTGTGTGCTGCTGCTGCTTCCGAGGGAGGGGGGGGGACAATAACACTCCCCCCTCGACTCTAGGGTGTTTTTTAACCTCCCTAAACCTTTTTAGAGGTGTGGCCTAATCACTGGACGTTGCTAGGCCTCCCTCGATTGTGCCACACCCCCAAAATTTTACCGGGGCTCAGCATACTTCTCGGCGGCCCTGCTGTTAACATGTGCACAGAGTTAGATTACTGTGTGGAGCATAATATGGTGTAAAGAGCATTACAGCATGGGCCCTAGTATGGTATAAGGGGCACTATTGTGTCAGTGTAAAAGTTTTTATCCTGCAAGGCCACACCAATTGCCATGCATTTTTAGTGTCTACACTGGGAGTCAACATGTATACTTAGGGCCGGCGGAACCCGCTCAGCGAGGGATGCAAAGCAGGGAGGCGCTGGCCAGCAGAGACGCTCTCCGTGCTCTGCACCCTGCTCCTGTCAGCTGCCGCTACCTGTGAGACGCTGATGAGACGCCCTGCAACATGAAGCACCCGGAACGGTGAGCTGAGCGTCGGAGGAGGCATAGGAAAGCGCCGGAGTTACTGCAGTGCTAACTGCACTACTAGCAGGAGCCACTAGATGCCCCCATCTCAGTGTGGAGCTCTGCACAAGAGAGATGGCATGCCCCGGGAGCCTACAGAGGAGCTGGCTGAGTGAGTTTGTTTTTATTTGTGTGTGTGCCTCTCTCTCTCTCTCTCTTAATCTATTATCTCTCTCTGTCTCTATCTATCTATTATCTGTCTGTCGCTGTCTATATCTCTATCTCTGTCTGTCTATATCTTTCTCTCTATCTCTCTCTCTGTCTATATCTCTCATGTTTCTCTTTCTGTATCTATCTATCTCAGGGTTGCCGACCCTCCCGGAATTTGCGGGAGTCTCCCGGAAATCGGGTCCTTCCTCCCGGCCCCCGGAAGGGTGGGCAACCCTCCCGGAATCAGGGGGACCCCCACTGAGCCCCCTGATCGCGGCATTTATATGCCGCAATCCGCGGGTCTCAGGGGAGGGGGCGGAGCTAAAACGCCACAATTGTGACGTTTTAGCCCCGCCCCCTCCATGGATATCAGTTATTTCTGCCATTTGATGTAATGGGGGCGGGGCTTAATGACGTCACAGTTAAGCCCCGCCCCCAAAACGCGTAATGCAAGATTCCTCTACGGGCTTCTCCCGGAGAGGATTTTTTTAAAGTCGGCAACCCTGATCTATCTATCTCAGGGCTCGACAAACCCTGGAGGCCAGGTCGACCATATTCTTGCTCCTTAGCGACCAGATTTTTGACGGGGGAAGCAGAATCTGGTCATAGCAAGGTGTGCATGCGGTAGCAGCTTTGCATAACAAATCCACTGCGGCTATTACAAAACCTGGTGCCGGCACCGCGAACCAGTACTTCAGCGGCAGCAGTAGTTCCGGCTCCTCGCGCACACAGCAGTAGCAGCTCCGGGCTGCTCCTCCTCCGGCTGGGAGGGCACCATGTACCCGGCAGCCACCACCACTAACCCCTTGCCGCTGTGAGAGCCCGGCCTCCTGTGCACACAGTAACTTAGGCTGCGGGGCCACCATGTACTTGGCCGCCACTAGCCCCCAGCCTCAGCATCCTCCAGCCAGGGATGGATATAGATCACGATCGCCCTCTTTGCCCCCCTTCCCTTTGATGCAGCGCTGCCAGACCAGGAGGAGGAGGCAGTAAAAGGACAGCCGGGGTGATTCCTGCAGGGAGGGTGATCATTTCTACCTGTTCCTGTGTTAACCTCTAAGCACTCGGATGGCTGCCAGCTGTGCGGGGAACGCGGGAGTCCGGGGTCTTATTGGCACACTCTGGGTTTGTTTAGTTGTAGTGCTGCCACTGCCACCCTGCTCTACGCAACCTGCTTCTACTGCTGAGGGATGTGTGAGCTGGTACTGAGAATGCCAGACAGAGAGATGCCCCTGTGTGACACTCCTCCAGATGTATGTCCTGATATGGTGCACCTACTGAACTTTTATTTAACAATCTTTAAGAAAGCGAAATATAAAAACACACAAACAAAAACATGTACGCAATATGTTTAAAAAACGGCGGCTCACTAATCCCACACTACGTATTGGCTGTTATGATATATTTATATACAGGTATAAGTAGCCGACACCTCTTGTAATATTGTATTATTTATTTAAATATTGTGGTGTTTTTCGGCTATGATCCCCTGTGCAAAGGCGCATGGCAATGGCATAGGTGTGGTTATAATATAACCGTAGGGTGACACAATATTATGGTGCAAGCCACAAATACAGAGATAGTTTCCCTGGGTATCTGCCTGGGCTGCTGTTTGTACTGCAGATAGAAACACGACTCTTTTTAAATGAGTTGACACTGGTGTCGACCAATATGGTGGCCCATAGGTTTGAGTTTATCCAAATTATTGGTGGTCGTTACCAGTGATAAGGTCAGGTGTATAAAGGTCCTTAATTCTCCACAAACTAGTGTGGAAAAAGAGGGCTCTATTGAAATAAGTTGACACTGGTGTCGACCACTGTGACGGCCAACAATTATATTAAGATCTACCTTATCAGTGGTTGTCACTGGTGGTGAAATCAACCACATACATGTGGGTCACCAATATTTACCGGCTGGTATCAAATTTGTTTGGCAATGTGTATGTAATCGTTGACATAGGGGTCGACTGATAACAGTTCCCACTGAGCAAATTAAACACTCTGTCTCTTTAATTTGACTTTAGAGTGTTATATTCGCACTATTGCTCAAATATCTCTGTAGCAATGTGCGTGACTTCTCTAAATATGACACATTTTACAAGTGTCATAAATCGTGGAATAGTTGTGTCAAACACGATTGATCGTGTATGCTAATATATAAAGCTAGGATTGCTTTTGCAAGAGACAGTCTCAGTGTACCTGTTGTTACTTATATATCCAATTCCAGTGTCAATTGGTATAACTATAATAGATATTGAGCAAGAGTCAGTTTATTACATCAATTTGATATATCAGCCCCTCTAAGTGCAGACTCAGGGACTAAAAGATAGCTCTTGTGGTGTTTTTCACCGTATTATGTGTCCATAATCAGGACTACTCGTCACATTCAATATTGCAGGGGGGTTGAGATAAAATGCTATGTGCACTAAGCAGCACCGAGAGTAACTACTGGGTATGTTAATCTCTGTGTAAATTACACATGCAGTGCAGTGAATGCACTGAAAACACTTCTCTGGACTGTTTATATGGGCGTGATATGCTTAGCCCAAACTGCAACAGTGATATGCTTAGCCCAAGCTGCAACAGTGTAGCTGAGTTAAAGTGATGACACTCGATATCCCCCTTGCACGTGAATCTGTGGCTTGAGAATGTCACCACTAGCCGGCATGTGCTTCGCTGTAGCCGGCTTGAAAAAGCTACAGCGAAGCACGCGCCGGATAGCGGTGATGCTCTCTTTCCCAAACTAATGAATCGGATGTATTTTGATCTGTAATTTTGTTTCACAGGAAGCCCCATTAATGTGTATTAGACGCATGAGCTGACAGAGTGAGGAGATCCTCACTGGCGTGGTGGGCGCAATTGGTGACATTCTCAAGCCACAGATTCACGTGCAAGGGGGATATTGAGTGTCATCACTTTAACTCAGCTACACTGTTGCAGCTTGGGCTAAGCATATCACGCCCAAATAAACAGTCCAGAGAAGTGTTTTCAGTGCATTCACTGCACTGCATGTGTAATTTACACAGAGATTAACATACCCAGTAGTTACTCTCGGTGCTGCTTAGTGCACATAGCATTTATCTCAACCCCCCTGCAATATTGAATGTGACGAGTAGTCCTGATTATGGACACATAATACGGTGAAAAACACCACAAGAGCTATCTTTTAGTCCCTGAGTCTGCACTTAGAGGGGCTGATATATCAAATTGATGTAATAAACTGACTCTTGCTCAATATCTATTATAGTTATACCAATTGACACTGGAATTGGATATATAAGTAACAACAGGTACACTGAGACTGTCTCTTGCTAAAAGCAATCCTAGCTTTATATATTAGCATACACAATCAATCGTGTTTGACACAACTATTCCACGATTTATGACACTTGTAAAATGTGTCATATTTAGAGAAGTCACGCACATTGCTACAGAGATATTTGAGCAATAGTGCGAATATAACTCTCTTAAGTCAAATTAAAGAGACAGAGTGTTTAATTTGCTCAGTGGGAACTGTTATCAGTCGACCCCTATGTCAACGATTACATACACATTGCCAAACAAATTTGATACCAGCCGGTAAATATTGGTGACCCACATGTATGTGGTTGATTTCACCACCAGTGACAACCACTGATAAGGTAGATCTTAATATAATTGTGGGCCGTCACAGTGGTCGACACCAGTGTCAACTTATTTCAATAGAGCCCTCTTTTTCCACACTAGTTTGTGGAGAATTGAGGACCTTTATACACCTGACCTTATCACTGGTAACGACCACCAATAATTTGGATAATCTCAAACCTATGGGCCACCATATTGGTCAACACCAGTGTCAACTCATTTAAAAAGAGTCGTGTTTCTATCTGCAGTACAAACAGCAGCCGAGGCAGATACCCAGGGAAACTATCTCTGTATTTGTGTCTTGCACCATAATATTGTGTCACCCTACAGTTATATTATAACCAAACCCATGCCATTGCCATGCTCCTTTGCACAGGGGATCATAGCCGAAAAACACCACGATATTTAAATAAATAATACAATATTACAAGAGGTGTCGGCTACTTATATCTGTATATAAATATATCATAACAGCCAATACGTAGTGTGGGATTAGTGAGCCGCCGTTTTTTAAACACATTGCGTACATGTTTTTGTTTGTGTGTTTTTATATTTCGCTTTCTTAAAGATTGTTAAATAAAAGTTAATTTTTATTTGTGTGAGTCCCAGTAGGTGCACCATATCAGGACATACTTTTCTTCTTTTGTTATATGTGTCAATTTTGATGTCCAGAGGTAGCACACCCCCCACAGTACTCGTTACGAAATTATCTAGTGTACTTGGTGCATTGGGGGTCCACCCATAATCCTCGAAAATCATGAGGGTCCTGTGCGAATAGCAATCCTTTTTGTGACTCCTCCAGATGTGACTGTATTTTGGAGTGCGACAGCCTGCCAGCTTTGTGACTGTATCCCTGGGGTGTGACATTCCTCCAGATGTATGAGAGTATTCCTGGGGTGTGATACTCCTCCAGATGTACAGGTCCTCCATCTATGTGACAGACTTTCTAGTGTATTTGTGTGTGTGGGAGACAGTCCTGTAGTCATGTGACAATCCTACAGCTCTGTGTCAGTTCTGTGTCAGTTCTACTATGTGAGTGGCATTTGTTTGCCTACAATAGAGCCCCAAACCACCCTTTTAATACAAGGTGCACAGGTGTACTTGTCACTCACTGACACTTCCCAGGTCACCGGGCAGGTGTACTCATTACTCATTAACACATTTTCAAGTATCTAACTTGTGCATCTGTGAAGAGATCTGGAAAACGTGCACTGTGAGGACCAACTTTGGGAACCACGGATATGGAATTATATATATATATATATATATAATTCCATATCCGTGGTTCCCAAAGTTGGTCCTCACAGTGCACGTTTTCCAGGTCTCTTTACAGATGCACAAGTTAGATAAATATTTATATACCCTTCCCCAAGGGCAGGTCATTATGGCATGTGGTATAATGCATTATGTATAGCATGTGGTGTAATAGGTGTGTGACGTGTAATAAGCATTATGGTGCAAATTTTCAGCACAAACTGTCCCTATGTTTAGTTTGGCTCCTACACTTTCATCCTGGCTCCTAGATTTTAAAGAAATTTGTCGAGCCCTGATCTATCCATCTATCATCTCTCCCTCTCTCTCTCTCTAAAATCTATCTCTGTCTATCTGCCTAATATCTGTCTGTCTTTTTACTTATCTAAGGGTACTATAACAAAAAAAATCAAACAGGAAGAGGTACTCTAACAAAAACTTTTTTTATAGCACAAATTGTCCCTTTATAGACTATGGGCAGTATTCAATGAGAAAAATTCGCTGTGATTTCTGGAGAGTTTGTGCTTTTCACGCGGTGGAGAGAGGTTTTTTTTCTCCAAAGGCGAGCCACCCTATTCAATGTGAAATATTCTCCGTCTTTCTAAGTGATTCTCGCCGTCTCTCTCCGTGTAGAAATTCTCCATCTTTTGATGGAAAACAGGAATGTGAACTTTTAAACTAAAAGGGTGTTTTTTTTAATTTTGGTGTCAAAAAATCAGGTTTTTTTTTCTGTGAAGGGCCATGTTATTTTTATTCATGTGCCTATAGCACATTAATATATATTTAATTTTAAAAAAAAAAATATTTTTTTACATTTTTTTTTTTTTTTACACAGTGCAGCCAGCAGGGGGCCGGAGCGCTCGAGCCGCTCATTAGATATTCATATATTCACTGCACCCGATGCACGTTCGGGTACAGTGAATACTGGGTCCCCCGCTGGCTATAGGGGGGGCAGCCTGTGCTGCCTGGGTCCAGGGGAGCCCTGCTCCCCTCCCCATATCCCCTGCAGCAGCCAAGAGAGACTTTAATCTCTCTTGGCTGCTACGTCCAGTGGCAAACGCAGGATTTTCAGAAGGGGGTTTCCATAGGGGCGAATCAAAGCACAGAGATGGACACAATGTATATATATATACAGGGGCGTCAACAGCAGTGTAGACCCCTGGGCATAGCAATGTATTGGGGCCCCTACCGATCCTCCAGCTGTAGGGGTGGGGGAAGCTTTGATGTCCCCCGGGTGGTAGGGGGTATTATAACAACCGCTCAGCATTTAGGGCCTGGATCAGTAATTACCACTAATTACCCCTTTACTGCACAGATGGTGAGAGATGGGGAGGGAGAAGAGGGCATTGGGCTGAATGAAGGGGTCCTGATACATAACTTCCAGGGTGGTAGAGGATGTTTAATACGCAGAGGAGGGGTGTATAGTGGAGTGGGCATATTATCCATAATTTTCTGGTGGGAGGACAGCTTGCTTGACTGCAGATATCTCCAGTTCCCAGAAATACATTTATTAGATTTTAATGGATTTAAAAACTAGATAATCCCACCTACCAAATGGTAATGGGGACTAGAGGATGAGAGTTCAGGAGGCAGAGCAATCTGCCAACGAGCATATAAAACTACATACCAGGTGTGTGGAGCTGGAGCAGTAACCAGCTGCTGGAAGGCTGATATCTCTGGTTCTGAGAACAGTAGAGACAAGCTACTAGTGTCCCCCAATGGGGGAGAGTCCCAGCTTTTGGAATATACCCTCAGAGAAACTCTGAGTCAGACAGAACCTGAAATATCTGACTTGGAAGAGCAATTAACAGGCTTGGATGGGGACCACTGCTTTGAAGTCAGATATCTCTGGTTCCCAATGGCCGATTTTTAAAATTCTTGTACCCATGGAAAGAGGGGACCCTCAGCTTTCAGGCTAGGGCCCTTAGACTCCTGGGGGGGTTTCTGGGTACCCAGAAACCCCCCCTGCGTGCGCTACTGACGTCCCCCGGCTCCCTGACAGCTCCCTGCCGCGGACGCTCGTCCGCTGCAGGGGTTAAGACTCGCCGCGAGTGGCGGCGAGTCTTTAACACGTTGAATAGGGGGAGCAGGAGGCTCCGGAACACGGAGAGTGCATGGCGAGAGAAAAAATCTCTCGCCATGCACAGAGAATATTTGACATTGAATACTGCCCTATGTAAGGGAGGGCGCAAAATTTTAGTTTGCGGGAGGGTGCAAAATTTTAGTTTGCGGGAGGGCGCCAGACACCCTAGCACCGGCCCTGTGTATACTGTAGAAACAACACTGTGTGGATGTTTTGGAATTTGGACAAATTAAAAAATCCTTTAATATGGAATTATGTAACCCTACTTATATACTTATAAATACTTGAATCAGCAAGAACCTATATGATACATAGTTTCAGCCCTTTTGCCATATTTTAATCTCATGCTGTATTTGACGCATGCTGTATATGATGTGTATGTGCATAGTTGCTTAATGCACACTCGATTGGAGAAAGAGTATTCCAATGGTTGCATTGTAATTCTGTGTGGTAGTATCCAATCAGCCTGTACCCAAAAAAGGGACAAACATATATTGGATAACAGTATAGAAGTCATTCATTGGCCTAAAGCAAAGAAATTGGGCTCTTAAGAGGTGTCAAATGACTAATTTATGCCATTTCTAATTAGAAGCATTACTCCACTCTGTTACAAGCACCATACACAATGTCCTTTATATTTGACAATCAGTCTCAGTACTTTTGTATTTACTGCATTTTATCTATGTCATCTTTATATGCAATGATGCTTTTAACTGTAACAACTGGAGTGATATTTTTGCTTCAATAAAAATGTTTTGAAAAAAATTAAAAACATACAGTAGTAAGAATTGTCTTCTAGCAAAATGATGCTCTAGTGGCCAACTCATGGCTCTTGAGCCACATGTAACTCTTTTCGCAATGAGATGCGGCTCCCGAGCACACAGTACTGTGGATTGCATCATCAGGGGTGCTGAGAGAGGGGGGGAGCAGGTACAATTTACCCGGGCCCGGGCCTGTCAGGGGGGCCCTGGTCTGGACACACAGGTTTTTTTTTATTTGTTGGCAAGTACTCCCAACATGACCCATTCCATTAGGTACAAAATGCTCTGTTCCTGGACTTCCCTGCCAGTGGCAGTTACAGAGGTTGGACTCCAGCACAGTCCAAAATTCAAAGAGGGGCAGTCACATCAACTGCCGGTGAGTCCAGGACAGTGATGTTTGGGGTGGCATTAGGTGTGGCTCCCCTTTTTGAATATTGGACTGTGCTGCAGGCTCACATCTGTAACTGCCACTGGCAGGGAAGTCCAGGAACAGAGCATTTTGTAACTAATGGAATGGGCCATGTTGGAGGGTATGTGTAAATCCTTTGCAAAGAGCATGTAACCTCTGGCAGAGCATGTTAACCCCTGGCAGAGCATGTCAATCAGGGCAGACAGGTTAATCCCTGGCAGAGAATGTTAACCCCTGGCAGAGCATGTTAACCCCTTAATATGCAATGAGCATTACGGTGTGTGGCATAACGTGTAATGAGCATTATGGCATGTGGTATAATATGTAATGGGTGTGTGACATGTGTAATAGGCATTACTGTGTAAATTGTTGTACGTGTATCCACCTTGGAAGCAGTGGCGTAACAATGGGTCCGTAGAGTGTGTGGGAGCTCCGTCCGTGGGGGCCCCAGGAAGTTGTTGTACCGGGGCCCAGGATTTCTCTTGGCGGCCCTGTGCATCATCAGACTGTTGCGGAGGGTGCAGGAACCAGCACACAGTGGAGTAGTGCACAATCACTGTAGTCTCTGTTAACATCGGCTGCCCAGCTGCCTCCAGCTGTGCTGACATGTCGCTAAACTCTCTGCAGACATCGGCTGTCAGCTCCTCCTTCTGTATCCCGCCGCACTGACACGTCGTTGAGCTCTCTGTTAGCAGCAGCTGTCGGCTCTTGCATCCTCCTTTATCATCCATATGAAACCCCCATATACCTGTCACACATCGCTTAACCCACTATTGTCCATTTTGCAGAATACCCCCCAAAAATTACTTGTCATTATTGGCAAAATGAAACTAATTAAAAACCTCTAAGTGCCTAATTTAATTATTAAGATTCGCTAAATACTATGCAAATTGAATTTGCATGGCTAATTGATAAATAAAAAAACACCCAGCCGCATTATATTGCATTTACCAAATCTGTGTATACTGGTAATTGGGGCTAAACAAATACCCTCCTCAATGTTAGAGAAATCCTGGGTTTCCTGTCCTTCAAAACTCTTGCCTGTGGTAGCTAGGGATTCCTGAGGAGCCTGTCACTCAGGGGGTTATTTTGGTTCACTCTTTCTGACAAATTCCTTCTCAGATGGACAAAATCATGTGCACTGCAGGTGGGGCAGATGTAACATGTGCAGAGAGAATTAGATTTGGGTGGGGTTTTTCTTCAAAGTGAGATCTATATTGCAGTGTAAAAATAAAGCAGCCAGTATAATAAATAATAAAATAACTCACCCAAATCTAATTCTATCTGCACCTGTTACATCTGCCACACCTGCAGTGCACATGGTTTTGTCCATCTGAGAAGAAATTTGCCTCTAAGAGTGAACTAGAATAAGGCCCTCAGTTATTATCTTGACATCTACAGTATTGTCAGTGTCCTTATAGACTGTTTCCATGAGGTAAAAGGTGTACCCTTGACTCTTGTTAATCAGAAGCACACACTTGCGGTAGAAAATATAAAATAGAAAGCTGAAACAGACCCTGTTCCCTAGTGCGATTGACTGTCTATGCATGAGAGGGAAAAGATTGATTTGACAGACATTCCATTAATGTTAATAAGTAGAGATGTGCGGTCCGGATTCTGAATAATACGAACCGCTACGAACTTGGGGATCCGAGTATTACCGAGGCGCGGCTCGGCAATTCCCGCCAGACTCGGATCCCAAAGCAAGGCCAAACGGCGCCTTCCCGCCGTTGGATTCTCGTGATACCTGGGGCGAAATGTAATAGGGTGCGATTTTTGGACGAGTTCCAAACTCGCCAGAAATCGCACCTTTAAAAATCGTTTTTTGCCGCGAATTCGCATATGTAATGAGATGCGAATTAGCGGCAAAAAATGCGATTTGCCGCGATTTCGGACGATTTTCAGTCATGAAAATGTGCGCATTTTCATATATGCGAGTTTGAAAAAAAAATAAAATAAAAAAAAACCGCGTGGGGTCCCCCCTCCTGAGCATAACCAGCCCCGGGCTGAAAGAGCCGGCCCTGGTTTCATAAAATCAAAGGAACAATCAAGTTGGGGTTTCCATGATTTTATAAAACCAGCACCAGGCTCAAGGGCCGGTCCTGGTTCCCAAAATACGGGGGACAAAATGACTGGGGGTCCCCCGTATTTCAAGAACCAGCACCGGGCCCAACCAGCCAGCAGGGTAATGCCACAGCCGGGGGGAGACTTTTTATACAAGTCCCCCCGGCCAAAGCATTCAGCCCTCTGACTGGTCAGCATGGGCAGGGGCCCTGGGGGAGTGGGGACCCCCCCAAAGAAGGGGTCCCCCCCCTCCAGAACTTACCTGCCCATGCTGAAGCCCGGGGCTGTCCTCGATGCCCCTGGGCTGTGGGCATCGAGCTGATTAATGGTGTAAAAAAATAGATAAAATCCTATTGTGTATTGCTGTGGAACTATGAGTCCCAGCAAGCCTGCACCACATGCAGGGACTTGGAGAACCACAAGTCCCAGCATGTGGGGCAATAAAGGGCCCGCTGGGACTAGTAGTCCCACAGTACTACAAATAGTTAAATAAAAACACACACACACAGACAGTACAACTTTAATACACACCAAGCCCATTCATCCATACTCACCTATGTTGACACGAAGCTTCGGTCCCCTTGTCCAGTGTAGAATCCAGAGGGGAGGCTGTGGAGAGAAATCATACTCACCACAGACGTCTTCAGCGCTTCCCCGGGAGCCCTGCAGCATTTTCCCCACGATCACCGTCCTCCGGTGTTCTGTTTACATCTGGGGCTCCGCCCCCAGACCGGGACTTAGCCCCGCCTACCAGCCAATGATGGTCCGGGAAAACCCCCATGCTGGACCATCATTGGCTGGTAGGCGGGGCTAAGTCCCGGTCTGGGGGACTCAGTGCTACAGAGGCTGAGAGCGCGTTTGGCTGAGCTATGCGTCTCCATGGACATTCTTTTTACAGGTGGACTACAAGTCCCAGCGGGCCCATTAATGCCCCGCATGCTGGGACTTGTGGTTCTCCAAGTCCCAGCATGCGGGGGAGGTCTGCTGGCACTTGTAGTTCTCCGGTATAAAGCAATGTAACGTATGATCGATTTAACCCTATCAGGCCGGCGTCCACTGGCCACGGACGCCGGTGACAGCCCCGGGCTTCAGCCCTGGACGGGTGAAGCCTGGGGGGGGGACCCCTTTATTGGGGGGGTCCCCACTCCTCCAGGTACCCCGTCCAAGGCTGACCAGCCACGGTGCTCATGGTACGGCCGGGGGGACCTTGTGTAAAAAGTATCCCCCGGCTGTGGCATGACACCGCGGGCTGTTGGAGCCCGGTGCTGGTTTCAAAATATGGGGGACCCCCAGATTTTTTGTCCCCCGTATTTTTGGAACCAGGACCGGTCCAAGAGTCCGGGGCTGGTTTCAGAAATACGGGGGACCCCTATGCTTTTTGTCCCCCCGTATTTTTGGAACCAGGTCCGGCTCAATGAGCCCGGGGCTGGTTATGCTTAGGAGGGGGGACCCCACGCCGTTTTTTTTTAATAAAAACACTTTTACACATTTTTATTAACAGGACAATGCACAGATCTCAATGATCTGTGCATGGTTCTGTCAAATTCGCCTGTCAGAACCTGGTCTATTTTTTTTGCGATTTTTGGTAACATTCACCAAAAATCGCACCCTATTACATTTGCGAGTTGTATACTTTATAATGGGAAAACATCTGGATGCGATTTGAAATGTGACTAAAAATCGCACATCTAAAAGTGCGATTTCGCGGTAAAAAGTGCGATTTTTTACCGCGATTTTCAACCTATTAAATGTGCGATTTTCGGAAAATGTGCGATTTCGGCCGTTTTTGACCAAAAATCGCACATGTCTGAAAATCGCACCCTATTACATTTCGCCCCAGGATTCCATATAAGGCACCGAGTCCGCGGTTCGTCGCCATTATCTGGGATCCAGATACGGGGAAACAGCACGCTCCACTGGTGTGCTCACTGCTCAGTGCAAAGTCAAACAAGTTTACTTAAAAAAAAAAAGTAAAACTACATTGGGCAGCTCTGAGCGATAGTGGGCAGCTTTAGTGCAGCATTACAGTGGGCAGCTTTGTTGTTTCATAGGCAGTGGGCAGCTTTGTTGTTTCATAGGCAGTGGGCAGCTTTGTTTTAAAGGCACTGGCAGTGGGCAGAGGCACCAGCTTTGTTTCATAGGCAGTGGGCAGAGGCACCAGCTTTGTTGTTTCATAGGCAGTGGGCACCAGCTTTGTTTTAAAGGCACTGGCAGTGGGCAGAGGCACCAGCTTTGTTTCATAGTCAGTGGGCAGCTTTGTTTCATAGGCAGTGGGCAGAGGCACCAGCTTTGTTCCTTCATAGGCAGTGGGCACCAGCTTTGTTTCATAGGCACTTTAGGCAGTGGCCACAAGTTCTAATTTTATTTAAGTTTAGTAGCACCACCAGCAGTATTGTTTTAAAGTGTATAACTCCACATAACCCAGTGTGTGCAGTGCACTGCATACTGTACATCCACTGTGTGTAGTATATGCCGATACTGTGACTGCCGTCTATAGCTCCGTACCTCTGTTTATACGTTACTGTGACTGTAGGTACCCCATCTGTTTATACGTTACTGTGACTGTAGGTACCCCATCTGTTTATACGGTACTGTGACTACTGTCCGACGCTCCATACCTCATCTGTTTATACGTTACTGTGACTGCTGGTACCCCATCTGTTTATACGGTACTGTGACTACTGTCCGCAGCTCCGTACCTCATCTGTTTATACGTTACTGTGACTGCTGGTACCCCATCTGTTTATAGGGTACTGTGACTGCTGTCCGCAGCTCCGTATCAGTTTATAAGGTACTGCTTTGACCGCAGGACGTACCCCACTGTTTTTTTTTCAATGAATAAAATTATTAAAAGTTTAAGAAAATAAAAAAGTCTCTGTCCCACGTGCTGTGACTGCTCTCCGTAGCTCTGTACCATCTGTTTATAAGGTACTGTGAGTGCTGTCTGTACCCCATCTGTTTATAAGGTACTGTGACAGCTGTCCGTACCCCATCTGTTTATATGGTACTGTGACTGCTGTCCGTACTCCATCTTTTTATACGGTACTGTGGCTGCTGTCCGTACCCCATCTTTTTATATGATACTGTGACTGCTGGTACTCCATCTGTTCATAAGGTACTGTGACTGCTGTCCGTACCCCATCTGTTTATACGGTAGTGTGACTGCTGGTACCCCATCTGTTTATATGGTACTGTGACTTTTGTTCGTACCCCATCTGTTTATACGGTACTGTTATCAAGCCAGATAGGGGTCTTATTGGGGCCTAGTTTTTCAAACTGCCATCATGTCTGCCGCTCCTAGATGAGACACTTGCTTGTGCCGCACACTTGTGTGGCTTAGCATAGTTATCCACATACATCGGTGCAACCTTTTGCCCTAAAAACAATATTGTGAGGTGTACAGAATAGACTGGAAATTAGTGGAAATGAATGTTATTGAGGTTAAAAATAGCGTAGGAGCAAAAAAAAAATGTTTAAAAAAATACAGATCCAAAACCAAAACCAAAAAGGGGGGTTTTGGCAAAACCGAATACAGATCCAAAACCAGAGGCAGATACAGATCCAAGACCAAAACCAAAACCGCAAAAAGTGGCCGGCGCACATCTCTATTATTAAGGAGCCGGTTCCTTTGTATTGTAACTTTGGACAGAGGAATAAAAACATAATACATAATACAACAGTTCCTTTAGCAGGCTATCAATGGATATGATCATTCATTCATATATTAAAGACACCATTGGTGTTTTTGCATGAGGAGATGGCTAGTAAGATTTATATCCCACTAGTTTTTTCCCTTCAATAATTACAAATGAAACTGTTCCTGGAGGTCACACATTAATAAAAGTGGCATTCACTGCTGTGATCTCTGAATGGAGGAAAACCACAGTATGAGCAGTGGTGTCACTGACATAGCAGCCTGCATATAGCATGCTTTCTGGCCTTCCCTGAATGTCAGGGAGGATCCATGGAATAGTGGTGATCTCCCTGGCAAGTCCAGCAACCTCCCTGAGGCTGGGTGTGCACAACACAGGGATGATATCATCACTCACTGCTAACCATGGAGGAAACACTGGAGAGATGAAAAAGGAGAAAGTATGCAATGCAAAATGGGCACCGTTTTCCATCACACTGATGCATACCCTCCAACATGACCCATTCCATTAGTTACAAAATGCTCTGTTCCTGGACTTTCCGCTTAATTTATGATTACCGTCACCTTTGTTGAATTAGTTCATTTATAAGAGAGGTGTGTCAACACCAAAGGTTACGGCAATCATATAAGTAAGAGGGAAGTCCTGGAACAGAGCATTTTGTAGCTAATGGAATATGTTCATGGGCGGATTCAGGGGTGGGGCACACGGTTACAGGCTGACATGGCTCATTTTGTAGCTGAGGACCGGTGCTTTCCAACGAGCCTGCCCCCGCATCGCTAGCTCCCCATGAACCAGAGATACAGCCATGCAAACCTGGAGCATTTTCCCTATAGGATAACATGGGACCCGCTAATTCCGACCCACACCCGGTTCCGACAGCTGCCAGTTCCGCCCATGGCATCACAGAAGCTAATGGTTGATCTGAACCCAAATCACTGAGCCTTCAATCTGATACCAGGCTTGTCCATATGGGTAAAGATCTTGTGGGTAAACCAATTTTTTTTATTTCTGAAATTTTATTTCATGGCTGTTCATGTTCTTTGAGGGCAGATTTCTCTGGAACCAAATGGTCCAGTGTCACGGGACCAAAATCAGTCGAAACCCACTCAAAAGTTCTTCAATATGATACTGTAAATGGGTCAGTTGGTTCCGAAGATATAGCCGGTTAAACGGTACTCTTTACCTAGAAGGGCGCCCATTGCAGTGATCGCGGGCATCGCGGGCAGTACATTAACGGCCGCGACGCGATGCCCGCGATCACCGCGATTTCCCATAGGGTTCAATGTTAAATTTAGTGCTGACCGCGATTTTACATTCAATGCTTCAATGGCCGCGATTTGGCCATTGGAATCAATGTTAAATGGGCTACAGAGCCCAAATACCCACAATTAACCCTTAAATGTCCCCCCAAATTTTTAACGCCACCCGACGATCCATGCCAACCCGAAGCGTGGCGAGCGCAGCGAGCCCGCGAGGGGCGGCGGTACGCGTCCTCCGACCTTTTCATGCCCTACTATCCACGTCGGCGTGGAGTTGAGAATAGAATAGTGTGGCGAGCGCAGCGAGCCACCGAGGCCCGAAGCGTGGCGAGCGCAGCGAGCCCCGCGAGGGGACGCGGATACCTTCACAGTTATACGCGTCCCCTCGCGGGCTTCACAGGTGTCCGTGGCGACGCGGACACCTGTGAAGTCCGCGAAGGGACGCGTTTACCTGTGAAGGTATCCGCGTGCGCTCGCCACGCTTCGGGCCTCGGTGGCTCGCTGCGCTCGCCACACTATTCTATTCTCAACTCCACGCCGACGTGGATAGTAGGGCATGAAAAGGTCGGAGGACGCGTACCGCCGCCGCTCGCCACGCTTCGGGTTGGCGTGGATCGTGGGGTGGCGTTAAAAATTTGGGGGGACATTTAAGGGTTAATTGTGCCTATTTGGGCTCTGTAGCCCATTTAACATTGATTCCTATGGGAAAATCGCGGGCATTGAGGCATTTTACAGTGAAATCGCGGTCAATCTTCTTTTTTAACATTGCTCCCTATGGGAAAATCGCGGTCATCGCGGGCGCCCGTTTTTTATGTACCCGCGATTTTTTACTCCCGACGCCCGCGATTCCAATCGCGGGCGCCCTTCTAGGTAAAGAGTACCGGTTAAACAATATAGCCGGTTAAAGGGGGGTGGGGGGTTTTCTCTCTCTAGCCCTGAAACCAGAAAATGCACACTAGGCTGGTGTAAAAGGGGCCAACCTGCATGATCCTGGGACCATATTCCTGGGTAAGTCCCTGCATTTTCTGGTGTGTTATTAGGGGTGTTATTTAAAATAGCCAGGACCCCTTTTGAGTGGTCACACCCCTTTTTCCAACTATATCCTTCACTTTTGTCACCAAGGTGGGCCTGTGTACTTTAAATGCCAGGGCCTATTTTTAATCCCATTCCCACCACTAACACACCCCTACCGAACCCTCTAATATTATGGTGCGCCCCCTGTCTTTTTTTCCTGGATCCGCCCCTGGCCATGTTGTAGGGTATGCTGATAGCTACTTAAGCATACTTGCCTTTTGCCTGTTCACACACACACATGGGGCATCATTGCCAGGCTTCACTCATACAAGGGGCAGTTGCAGTCTACACACACACACACAAGGGGAAAAGGCAGCCTACGGAGCCACTTTAGGTAGAACCACAGAAAATAAACAAGATACGAAGGTGGGGTAATGCTTATACTAAATCGCTTCTGGAGTGCCGTGATTTCTTTGGAGACATATGGATGTTTGTGTTTCGGGCAACGGAGCTAGCTGTATGCAGTGTATTTGAGTGCCGGCAGTGTTGGATTTGTGTGTATATATATATATATATATATATATATATATATATATATATATATTTCATATATTGATTTCACTGGATTAAAAATATCCACTTGATTCACCTTTCATCAAGCCTCTGAGTGCCACTTCTTCCATCCTGTTGTATCTGGAGGGTTAAAGGTTATATACTTATAAATATGGAGTCCTGTTTTTTCTTACGTATCTCCTGTAAATTTAAGTCGCTTATTTTCCCCCTGACCTAAATCATATATGAGATGAGATTCACTTTATTGTCATTGTCGTACATCATTTTAACAGAATTGAATCTAAATTTTTGACTCATGAGTTTCTTTCTACAGTGGAAATGTAATATTGTTTGGGAAGTTGCCTACCTTACGGTTATGGTATGCTAGGTTGACCATGTCTAGGTCAACATTCATTAGATTGACACCCTATGGTTGACAGTGAGTAGGTCGACCCCTATGAATGGTCGACATACCCATGGTTGACAGGGTCTAAAGGTAGACACAAACTTTTAGGTTGACCATGGGAAGGTCGACAGCCAGGTCGACACAAGTTTTTCACTTTTTTTGTCCCGAATGTCGATACAGTTGACGTGGACACAAAAAAGTGCACTGCGTCCACTTGCAAGACTCGATGCGCACGCCATGCTTTGGGCAGGTTACCTTGCTACGCTCGGCACTCTATTTTATTCTCCCACCATGCCGTAGTGGATGGTATGGCATGAATTACGGCACGTCGGCTAAACAAAAAATTAAAAATCTCGTGTCGACCTTCCCATGCTTGATTTAAAGCTTGTGTCGACATTTAGACCATGTCGACTATGAGTATGTCAACCATTCATAGGTGTCGACCTGCTCACTGTCGACCATAGGGTGTCAGCCTAATGAATGTCGACCTAGGGTACCTGATACTCACATTATTATTATTTTTTAATATTATTTATATTATTTTTAATAATTATTATTATTCAAACCTTTCCATTGAGAAAATGAGTCATACTGTACATACTGTAAGGTGGTAACATAGGGTTAAGGCACTTACATTATTTTTGCCTTTCTTTTGTACCTCTGCATGCTCTGCTACTTCTCCCACCCCCAACCACTATTATCCTGCCCCTCAAAGTTTTTCTAGCATCCTAAGATCCCCACACACATGTTCTTCCATACAATATGCTAGAGCCAAACAAGCTGTCATTCCAGGTCACTTGGCTGTTTAAAATACTCAAGTCTCATACAAGACATTGTAAATGGGGCAGTGTGAGTATCCAGCCACTTTCGTAGAACTGGAGGGGAGGTGTCTATATATCGCTTTGTGCAACACTTACTGCTACAATCCTGTTGCTGACACTGAAGTATGTGGGGAATCTCTTTGATGCTTCCGCTCATTTTGCCAGATGTTAAAACAGGACAGAGTCAGACCCTTATATTTGTGATATGAATGAGAACAGTATCGTTATTTTGAAAAATAACCTTATACTTCAATTACATTGCAGCTTAATATACACTTTTGCTGTGTTTGTCATGAAGTGACAAACTGCCATTAAGTCCCTTCTTTAAACAACAAGTGTTTGTCATCAAGTGATTAATATAAAAAAATATATTAAAAAACAATATATTTTCTGAACCATGAAACTGGATTAAAATTAATAGAGCTTTACAGTCACCAACATTAGTATACGTAGAGCTCCTTCTAAGACATCCAGGTGGATGGTTACAAGTGAGACTCCATCATTTATATGTAAGATTACAAATGAAGGGGGTAATTCTGAGTCAGAGGCATCCTTCGCTGTGGCTACTTCTGCGTCTTTATACCAGCGCTGCAACTGATGATATTTTACTCACACTGGCTGTGGTGCCAAAGGAGGGAATCCCAACAGGGGTCAGGTAAGTATACTTACCCTACCCACCTTACCCTCCTTCCCTGCAGCCTAAACCTAGTTGGTGTTTTGGGACCATTCTAAACTTTATTGTAAATATAACAGGTAAAACTGGGGCTTCAGGGTCCAATCATAAAATAGATGGACAAACAGTAGTGAATTCCGGCCCTCGCCATACAAACATACCTCCGAACTCTCCTGATTTTTGTGGGTCCGTCCCTTTTTTGGGATGGTCCCGTCTGAGGCCAGCAGTGGTGGGAATGGCAGTTGGAAGTACTCCCTTGCCTGGTGCTGCCACCGTGGCGAAAAATGGGGGCAACTGCTCGAGAACTGCAGGCATAGGCCACGCCCCTGGCTGCTAGGCCACACCCTTTAATTTTCGGACAGGCATGCAGGGGTCCCGACTTCTGTTCTTCACAAGTTGGGAGGTAGGATACAACTGAGCACAAGGATGACATATAAACCCAAGTTACTTAATGCAAATATGAATTTAACAATAGTAAACATTTGACTTGGAGAAGAAAATAATTCTAAAGGTACCCATACACGGTCCGTTAAACGGATCCGTTCGGGTCCTAATTAGCACGCTTCGCATCGGATCGCATGCCTAGTGCATGCGGTGTGCATGCAATGCGATCCGAAGTTTAGCTAGTACAAAAAGTATGTGCAGCACATACTTTTTGTACCGTACTATGTGATGCGCGGGAGCGCGCATCGCATAGTACAAAACGGATGGTCCGGGAACGGACTGTCTATGGGTACCTTAATACTATTGGGTGCCATGATTAAATAAAAAATGTTTTGGAACCTTTAGGCATTTATCTAAACAGTCAATATTGAGTCTTTTGGGTGAGATTTAATAGGATGAGAGATTCAGAAAGTGAGAGATTTGGGAAGAAATCTCAGGTCTTTTTTAAAGTGGCAATCATTTATACGGCAAAACCAGTTTGATTTTGCTGTGTAAATGATTGCCGCTTTAAAAAAACTGGAGATTTCTTTAAAAATCTCTCACTTTCTGAATCTCTCATCCTATTAAATCTCACCCTGTGTAGCTCTGTGATGTAGGTGGGTAAACGTGCAGTTTGTGTGACCTGTGGTTGTACTGTAGAAGTGTGAAAAAATGTCTCATGATTAAATAATAAAATGCTGAAACTGGTGTAGTAGCTCCAATAGTTCTCACAACAGAGGTCTTTTGTTCATAGCTGAAGCTTGTTGTTTAAAGAAGGGACTTATTGTGTGTGTTGTGCCTGAATGCCCCTATTATGTTTCTGCAAGGTGCATTCCAGAGAGACCCTGTAACCTTCGTGTCACCTTCTATACATAACCCTCTTCCCTATCCTACGTCCATTCAAGTGAAGTGTGTGCAGCCGATGCCTAGGCTAGGGGAGAGGCAGAGACATGGGCGACTACTGGGGAACATCTGGCAGTTGTGATTGTACAAAAAATGCATTAACGATGCTTTATGAGAACTATAAAGTACTGTACAGTATATAAAAATATATGAAGCAAAAGGGATATGGTCGGTTGGTCGACCTAAAGATAACCAACAGTCATTATGTCGACACCGTTGGGTCGACAGGTGTCTAGGTCGACATGGGACAAGGTCGACATGTGCTTAAGTCGACATGGTCTAGGTCGACAGTCAAAAGGTCGACATGGGGTTTTCACTCTGTCAGATCTTTCACTCTACATTGTACTTCTTGTAACAATTTGTAAATCTACAGTACTGTATAAAGGACATCTCACAGTAACATTCATTTAATATATCTGTACATACAGTATATCATGCCTTGTGGTATAGTGTTACCTTAATATAATATGTTTCACTAATTAATGTTGGGATGTTGGCCAGGCTATGAATATATTTGTAGAACAAGCACTGCTTTGTGCCAGTCACGTGTGTGGATGAATATAGGAATATAATAGATGCAGCAGCTACGGATGCACAGTTACAATCCGTCTGTTAAGGTGATGATGATATAGGTTCAGCAAGATCTTTGTGAGTGCAGGATTCCATGTGGTACATATGGAATGTCTGCACTGAGACGAGACATGCTACAGTAGTTGCTTTGCTGCATGTAACGGTTGCTGGCGTGACTGGAAGCCCATACACCTGTCTCACGCACAAGTAAAGGATGGCCCATGCAGGCAGGGACATGCTGCAGGAGAACAATACTGTGCACTGTTGCAGAGGCACCTGGGTTATCCCTGGAGATCACTCAGCGCTTATCAGAGTCATTGAGACAAACACACACAAAGCAGACCGCAGAGCCTGAGGCATAACGTATCATCTCTCCTTAACACGCAAGGTGTCAGTCAGAGCCCTGCAGCGTGTTAATATGTAACATCACGTGGGAATGTGTGTCACAGACCAATAAAATCCTGCCCATGGTTTTAAAAGTATACAATATTTACAATAAATGAAATGTTATACATTTTAGATGGATACCCATATTTAGAAGAGACCTGAATGCCTTTTTCCCATGCACACAGATACACTATGGGGCCAATTCAGACCTGATTTTGATTCACAGTGCCCAGCGTTCAATTAGACGTCACCCTGCTAGAGTGAAATCCAGGGTTGCCTACTTTTAAAGTCTCCTCTCTCGGAGAAGCCCGGAGAGGAGACTGTCAGCTGCACTTCAAGGGCAGGGCCTGATGTAGGCCCATCAAGCCCCGCCCTCAGTACGGGGGAGACAGAAGGGGGTGAGCGTAAATGATGGAATTTGCATCATTAGCCCTGCCCCCAAAAAGCCGCAAATTGCGGTAATTTACCGTTGTGGACGAGATTCGCGTGGGGGTGGGTGTCGGTGTGCTGCTGGTATCCAGGAGGTTTGCCCACCTTTCCAGGGGGCCGGGAGGGGGACCCGATCTTAGGGAGCCTCCCGGCCAATCCGGGAGGGTAGGCAACCCTGGTGAAATCCCGCCTTACAAATATGTATTTTGACAGCTACAAATCTATTCGCATCCATGCAAAAATCTTCAAAACCATTCAGAAGCCACTCACCATCCAATGATTTTTCCACTGGGCTTCAGTCATGGCAAGCTAGGAACAGCCAGATACTTACTCGGTGGCTGCGATGGAAACAGGAATATCCGGCCTATTGCTGTCGTCACACACCCTCCCCTAAAATGCTAGACACGCCCATGAAACAGCCGGTTACCACCCCCCAGGTGCCAACTTCCTGTCAATCACCTTGCGAACAGCCAGCTATTGCTAAAAAGTAGCAGGCTTTTATCGTAGGATGGCATTGTGCAATGCATTCTATGGGCCGTACGCATAATTGTCCGCAGTGCAAACTTGTGGCCGTGCCATCAAGTCTGAATAACCCCCTATGTGCAATCTAGCCAAACAGTTTTGTCCTGGAGGAAAATATTGGATGTCTGTATTATCTTTGTCACAGTTTTGCATGTTGGGAGGTTTGCACATAATGTTACAGTTCCCCAATTTTGTCTGTTTAAGTTATTTTTGACTACAATGTGCTGGTGACTCTTCTTTTTGTTATATTTTATATTATACAGAAACATTGTAAATTTGTCTGATAGAGGTTTATATATGTCATTTGTGCAGGTTTAAATGTAGGACTGCTAAAAACAAAAAATGATATGATTCTTATGGGACCTGTACACGGGGGGAAATTACTAGACATTTTCTAAGCGTTCTGACTTAATTTGACTACATCGCTTAGAAAATCCCTACATTGCTCCGTGTGTAGGGGCTATAGCGATATCGATGTGTAGCCCTGCGCGATGCTATCGCCCAATGTTTATCCAGCATGTTGGATAAATCTAGATCGCTGGAGAACACTGACCCTGACAGATCACTAAGCGCTGTGTAGCTGCGATCTAGCATCACTCAGCAAAGTCTCTACGTGTGGAGGCCTCTTTACTTTGCAGTCATACAGTAAGCTAGAAATACTGTATGTAGAAAGTGAAAAGAATGTGAGAAATAATTGGACGATAAGGTTCTACACAAGGTGACAGGTGACAGACAGAACATCTTCTTTCTGTGTTACTGTAGATTAGACACTAGACATGGGGCCTCATGTGCAGGATTAAATTCTTCACTTTCTTTAAACTGAGGTGACAAAGTGTGTAACTGCTGGAAGTAGCGATAATGATCTTGAAACACATACTGTCCAAGTGCAGCAAGCAAAACAGCATTAAAATGTTTCTGTAATTAGAATTGTTGACAATGAGGTGGGTAGACTTGGAAATCTCATGGCTGGGTAGAGTAACGGCCTTTAAAATGTCAATCCTCCCAAAATGAATGTACCTGTTTCGCTCAGTACCATATTTAATCCCCCAGAAAACCATTAGCCGGACACACTCAATAATATTAAAATACATTTGGAAAAAGAAACCCCCAAGAATAGCCTATGCCCGGTTGACTAAGCTCCAAAAACTCGGCAGCCTAGAAGTTCCAGATTTGAAAAAATACCAACTTTCCTGCCTAGCTGCCCAAATAAGTGATTGGTCCTTACCTCCTGGCATGAAACAATGGGTGGACTTGGAGAGACAACTATACTCCCGTATCCCCTTAACAGATCTATTATTGATCCCAACCCAACAGAGACAGCTCCCACGCAATAACCCCTTGAACCATCTCAAAACTTCAGAATAATGGTAAACAGTGGTGGATATTACCTATTACACCCCCCCTCCCCCAATAAATCAGCCGCCTCAGCTCATTATTTATATGCATTCCACTATCATTTACTGTACTGTATGCAGTATTGGACTGGGACATAAAAGGCCAACTGGAGCCACCACCTGGTTGAAGGGTTGTGGCAGAGAGCATTGCAATGAGCTCCATATTATAAAGAGAGCACAGTAACCGCGATTTATTATAGGGAGCATCGCAATGCCTGACAAATAATACAGAGACAATGCACTGACCGCCATATAATATACAGAGACAATGCACTGACCGCCATATAATATACAGAGACAATGCACTGACCGCCATATAATACAGAGCAATGTAGTGATGGTCAGGTATTGCAAACACAACAAATGACTGACATACAGTATGATACAGAGAGCAATGCAGTAGCCAGTATATAATACAGATAATACAGATAATACAGGACCTTATTCTAGTTCACTCTTTCTGACAAATTCCTTCTTAGATGGACAAAATCATGTGCACTGCAGGTGGGGCAGATGTAAAATGTACAGAGAGAATTAGATTTGGGTGAGTTATTTTGTTTCTGTGCAGGGTAAATACTGGCTGCTTTATTTTTACACTGCAATATAGATCTCACTTTGAAGTTAAACCCCACCCAAATCTAATTCTCTCTGCACAAGTAACATCTACCCCACCTGCAGTGCACATGGTTTTGTCCATCTAAGAAGGAATTTGTCAGAAAGAGTGAACTAGAATAAGGCCCACAGTGTCTACCATATGATACAGAAAGAATTGCCGTGACTACCATATAAGGTCATTCTGATTGACCCGAAAAGCTGCAAAATTCACCTGCATGAACGCCCACCCGCAGGCACATTTAGCCTACAGTACATGCATGCGAATGGATGTTTTGCATAAACATTTATTCGCAGCTTGCGTGTGGGCAGAAATCATCCGATGGTCGCCAACTATTTAATGATTCCTCTAGTTCCCGCAGATCTAGGACACTCTCTAGTGTCTTAGATCTACGGCACGCCATTCAGTGACTTCAGCTGTCTGCCCCGGCGTCACCGGCAAATTACCTTTGGTACGCCCAGCATTTTCATTGGAACGCCCATGAAACACTCGGCATCAATCAATCAATTCGCTGCACCCACTCGCAAATGCTACAAATGCGCATAAATGCTTATGGGCATGTGCAGTCTCTAAACATCACAACTCATTTCCCCTGCCGTTGCCACTGGTCCCCCTCGCTGCCCCAACCCCCCCCCCCCCCTCAAACTGGGCAGCGTCTTCCTGAAGCGGAGACAGGCAGAGAGACGCTGCCCAGCCGCCGTGATGCTGGGACGCGAGTGCGCGTGAGACGCACGCGCATTCCAGTGTCTATCACCGGCGCACGCCAGAGAGGAGTCTCTGCCGAGCGCCGGGCAAAGATAAAGCCGGCTCCATCTCTAGTCAGAAAAAGTTGTGGAATACAAAAACCTTAGTGGAGACTCAGACGGGTCTGACGTTAAAGATCCTGAGATCCAACAATGATGGCGAGTACAACAACAAAGTGTTAGTTGAATTCCTAAAACATAGCATAAAGCATCAACTAACGATTGCTTACACACCGGAACAGAATGGCGGGAGTAAGTGGGCAAACCGCACAATTGTTTAGAGAGCATGGACGATGCTGAGTGACGCTGGCCTGGACAAAAGATTTTGGCCAGAAGCAGTATCTACTGCAGTATACCTAAAGAATCAAGCACCTACAGTAGCTGTTAAAGGTAAAACGCCACTGGAGGCCAGGTCTGGGAAAAAGTCAAGTGTCAGTCATCTTTGTGTCTACGGAAGTAAAGCTTTTGCCCATATACCGAAAGAAGAAAGTAAATGATACAGACTTTGGGATACAGAAAACAAGTGTCTTCTAAAATCCAGAGATGTGGTGTTCCAGAAAATAGCACCACTATGTATAGACTATAACACAAGTATCCTGATAAAAATATATATTTATTTTTCTTAAGCAAAATCTTAATTCACAATACCACTGGCCAGTGAGACAATATCTCGCACTTTATACACAATCTATAAAATTTATTTAGCATAAAATCATATACTTAAAAATCAATCTATTTCATAGACTACAGCATGCACAGCTTTATGAATTGGCTGATGAGCCTACTTTATATGCGCCCAATCGGGCTTTGGCAGCAAACAAGAGGCTTGGTGCTTATTAGTATAGCCATGTTTAGTGCACTCAATACAGCTGTTATAGTTGACCCCGCAATTAGGGTAAAAGCGCCCAGTCTCACACTGACAAGCAAGGTTAGTGCTTTAGCTTTTAAGCATGTTAGTCAATCACACATAGGGTTCAGTTGTGCGGGACCCTCAGGTCACTTTGTGACAGTGTCAAGGCGGGAAGTGCCCATTCATTCAAAGAATGCTGTAGAATAAACAGATGCTTAATACTTATGCTCCAATGTTTAGGATGGGTTGTTATTTGTAATCCACTTGTGGTGACAATCGTGTGCCTGGAGCGGGTCCCCGGCTGCTGGTCTTACAGATGATGCAGCCTTCTCAAGGACTTCCTGCTCCGGCTTCAGTCTCCCAAGCTCTAGTGGTTTGTAGCGACAGGCAGTGGCCTTGTCTGGTTAGAGTCTACTGGGTTCGCCTCCGTTCAGTCACTGTAACATGGCTGTATTGCGCGTTGCCCATATGTGCTGCTGTGTCTTTAAAGGCTGGTTGTGGTGTGTCTCCAGGGGCTTGTGGCCTCAATTAGCCCCGTTCTGTGGGGACCTGGGATAGTGAGGACTCTCTTACAGAGCTCCAATGGCAGGTATGCTCCTAGGAGGACTCACCTGTAGACCGCAAAACAATGTGAAAACAGCAAGCTGGATCAAGAGCTACAAAGGATGTGGCCAACATGAAAATCTAAAAAAGATAAAAGACCATAACAATGGTACCCCTGGTACCCTCTTCCTGTTGCTGCTTTTGGACTGACTCGGTGTCCCATGTGGCGTTTCTGTGGGGCTGTGGGACTAGATGGATCACAGAAATACCGAAAGTGGTAATCGTTTGTTTAGTCCATTAGGGCTGGTAGAATTTAATTTGTGAATCCATGCAGTTTCCAACCTTAAAAGTCTGCCATTCCTGTCGCCTCCTCTAATCGATGAATGTGATCCACCGCCATGTGCTTCAGGTCCGTTATTCTGTGCTGTGCTGCTTGAAAATGTTTGGCCACCGGTTGGTCAGGGGCATTTTTCTTCTTTTTGCCCATCAGGACCTGGTTGATGGCCGACCTATGGAGGGCCATACACTCCCTCATTTGCCTGATTGTCTTGCCTACATAAAGTAGGTTGCAGGGGCACTTGATTAAGTACACAATGTAAGAGGATAGACAGTTAAGCACATGCTTTATTGGAAAGGACTTGCCACTAACGGGGTGCGTGAAGCTATGACACCATTAGCATGTCTTGGCGAGTGGTGCATTTATGCACTTATAGCACCTGACCGTTTTGACAAAAAGTTGGTAGGTGGAAGTGAGCTGTTGATGAAACCTGTTACATTGTTGTGGACGATGATGTCCCATATGCTGTGGACCTTAGTGTAGCAGAGCATGGGTTTTTTGTTCCTCAGCCCCGGTAGGCTTTTATCCCTCTTCACAATGGGCCACAGGGCCTTTTTTGCCCTGGGTAGAATAGCACTGGCAGGGTTTAGTCTGGTGACGAATGGCAGTCTGTTGGGACCTTCATCATCCCCTCCTTTCGGTTTGGGATTTAGTAGATTGTCACGGTCCAGTTTTAGGACATCCTCTTTGGTTAGGACTAACTTCCTGTAATTGTACCCTCTACTTTCAATTTTTTTTATCATGTTGTCCAATGTTCCTGGTAAGTTATCGGGGTCACTGATGATTCTGGCCGCTCTGATCATCTGGGAGCGTGGTAGGGCTTCTTTCAGAGGGCGAGAGTGGAAGCTGTTGTACTTCAGGATGGTGTTCTTGTTGGTTGGCTTGACAAACAGGTCGGTACTAAACTTGTTGTTAATTATTTTTAATGTTACATTCAGGTAATTGATTTTTACTCTCGAGCTTTGATGCGTAAGTTTGTTTGTTAAGTGCGGTTCTCTGGTTAATTGTATCTATGAGTGCGCTTCGCTCATCTGGAGTGCCTCCCCATACCATAAACAGGTAGTCGAAATAGCGTGTTAACAGGATGACTTTGTCCGCCACTGTTGGGTCGTTGTAGAACATCTCTTCCTCTTGCTTAAACATAAAGATGTTCGCAAATGATGGGGATATGGAGCTCCCCATTGCACACCCTGATTTTTGCCTTTAGAAATGACTGTCGAACAGAAAATAGTTTTTTGTGAGGGTCAACCTCATTAGTTCCATAAACAGTCCCAGATTTAGGGTGGACATTCGTTCCTTAATAAGGAATTCCTTCATCACTTTGAGGCCTTCATCTTGTGGGATGCTGGTGAATAAACTGCAGACATCCATGACGACCTCTGGTATTGAGGAAGATTGATTAATGCTTTCAGGAAGCCCGTGGTGTCCTTTAGGTATGTTTTTTTGTCGCATGATGATGGGGTTGACTATGCTGTCCAGTAGCTGGGTGACCGGTTTGCATAATGAATTGCGTGCACTGATTATGGGACATCCGGGTGGGTTGGTTAAGGATTTGTGTACCTTTGGTACGGCGAACAGTACCGGGACTTTTGGGTGGTCCTGAGTCAGTGCTGTGATGTCAGCCGCCCACCCCTGGCAAGCAGCTGCCCGCCTGCGTTCACATGGGGATGCCCAGCAGTTTTCTTGGCGCACCCAGAATTTTCGTGGGGATGCCCCCTGGCCGCCTCCATCCTGCCAACCCCTGTGCGAGTGCCATGGTGACTATGCAAGTCCCTGAAGCTCTACACATGCGCATATGAGAATATGCGTATAAGCTGTGCAAACACACTGGGGACCAAATGAACAAGAATCAGGCCCTTAATGCATTATGCCACATAAAGAAGGACATGATGATTATTTAGATCCAGGAGGCTTTTATACGCCTCGTATGAGAGAGTGGTCATGTATGGGTTGGTTGGTATTGATGGCGGCTTATAATCAGCATCAGCTTTCCCTTCAATAGTGTGCCCCCCTCTTACCCTGCTGCAGGGTATACGGTCATTAGGGATATACTAGGACTGTCCCCTAAGGGTCAGAACTTGGGGGCGCTAAGTCACGAATATGCTTGACCTGCAGCTGTTCGGTAAACGGGGTAGTTAGTCCCGTATATAAACAATAGAATAGAAACCAAAAAATGAACAGCGCACTAGTGATGAGAATCGATATAACAATTTATTTAATAACAATAAAAAATAAAAGAAATTCATAAAATACATGTGTTAAAACTGGAATAGATGTGTTGCACAATTGATAACAAATGGGTATATAATATGGGGGTCCCCCTGCAGTTGGAATAAAGCTGGAGAGTCCGTTCCTATGTTCCCCTGGACAAAATTTGTATGGAATATAGTTACTACCCTTGATGGATGTAAGGATGTCCTTGTCCGAGTGTCCACTAATCGGCCCAAGTTGGCACAAATTACCGATGGTGGAAAGATGACAACGTGCTCGGATGCTCCAAAGGATGGAAATGGATGGTGAATTACCAGATGCTTGTCCTTTAATGGAGACACGAGAAGACAATATCCTGTGGTGGTATTTGTAAATCCAGGGGATGGTTCGGGCTGCAATCCAAGGTTTTGTGGGCAAATAAGAGGGGGGAGGGGTTCCCCAGTAGCTCCCTGACGTGTTTCGCCACTCCTGGTGGCTTTATCAAACCTTTGATTATTGTTTATACGGTCATTAGGTCGACATGGGCTTAGGTCGACAACGTAAAAGATCAACATGGGCTTAGGTCAACAGGGTCATTACGTCGACACAATCATTAGGTTGACATGGGCAAGGTCGACAGTCAAAAGGTCGACATGGGGTTTTCGTGGTTGTGTCCTGAGTGTCGACACAGTATCGCTTTTCAGTGGATGAACTAAGCTCTTGTCGACCTTCAGTGGTCAATCCAATGCATGTCGACCTTAGTTGTGTCGACTCTATGACCCATATACTGGCTGCCGCCCCCTATCTATCGTATTGTTCGCTACAGATTTACCTCCTATCATGGTGGGGAATCTTTTACACTTAATGTACAATTACAGTTCAGCAACAGATTGTTCCTCAAGGGCTATTTCCACATTAAACTAACTTGTTTAATCTGTGATTTACGGTTGGCCGGACCTGGTCTCTAGAGTACACATTCTCCATCATACTGAATAATTCAGCTAACACAGTATTATACTGTCCAAAAAAAAAATGTTTGCTGCCTGGAATGTTAGAACTGAGTGGTTGGTTATATTGGGCGCAAATTCAAAATAAGAAAACAGTTTACCGGTATCAAACGCATGCCCAGGTAACGGGACATTGCCATCTGGGGGACCTTCAGCCTGAGATATGGATGGGACATTTTAATATGGGACAATTTAATATATACACACAAACACATTCATTCTAGGGTTAATCTTGTTGGGAGTCAATTAACCTAATATGTTTGGATTGTGGGAGAAAATCGGAGTACCCGGAGGAAACCCACGCAAGCACAGGGAGAATATACAAACTCCACACAGTTCGTGCCATGGTCGGAAATTTACCCCATGACCTCAGTGCTGTGAGGCAGTAATGCTAACCATTACACCATCTGTGCTGCCCTGACATCGAAAGAAAATATCTGTTAAATTATGTTTACCAACATTGGTTAAAAAGCTTTGTTTAGACCTACACATTGGTACTGTGATACCAATGTTAACTGATGTTTCTGTATTTTTTAATAAAATGTTTGTGGTAAATCAAATTTGATATTGAAGGAAAAAAGTGCAATGCTGTAACAAGCAAAACTTTATTGCAACAACTCACTGCTGCTCATACACTGCTACAACTCACTGTAGGCGTGCATTCGGCGGGGTGGGGTTTACCCGCTCACTAGGCAGCAAGTCGGAATTACCCCCAAAGTCCATTCAAGAATGTCCCACAAATTAAACTTCTCATTTTCTTTGGACACTCACAGAGGGACAAAGTGCCGGTATTCCGGCGTCGGGATTTTGACTGCATTCCATTTGAGTCACTATAGTGTTATTGTACTGTTAAGTACTGTATGTTTTATTCATGTCACTTAAATATTCTATAATATTTCAGTTTTTTTAATGTTTTGTGTTATATTATGTGAATCAAGGTCGAAACTGGTTGGTTGCGGTGTTGTCACCTTATATATTCAGACCCTGTGTTTGTCTCTGACCATTTGAGCTGGTGAGCATCCCGGGCTTGTCATAACACCTTTGGCTCCCAGTGAAAGGGCCATAAGCTATTTCAGGGTACCTCTTTATACTGTATTCACTTTTTTGATTTTACTCAATTGTATCCTGCATTTTTTATGGTACTGCTTTCCTAGCACGGCGCCCATCGCAGTAATCGTGTACATTTTTATATGGCATACAATCTGTGCGATGCCTGCGATTTAGGGTTTTAAATCGCAGGCGTCGTATGAAAAACAGTACTATAGTTAGCTACGATGCGTGCAATGCGATGACGGCGATGTATGCGTTTAAATCGCATGCATCACACTCATCGAGTCACTTGTATGGATTGTATGTAGTTGTAGATGTACAATGAATGCGATGGGTGCGATATACTATGGTGTATGTATGCCCTCTATACATACAAATTGTCTAATCACCCTAAAGGGTGATTTTAAGCACCCAAATGGCTGCTTACAATGTTAAATGCAGCCCCACATCAACCCCCTGGGTGCTGTTAAGCACCCAAATGGGTGCTTACCATGTTCAATGCAGCCCCACGCCAAATCCCCGCTATAAACGTGAACCAGAAGCGTGGCGAGGGGCGGCGGTATGCGTCCTCCGACATTTTCATACCCCCACTATCCACGTCGGCGTGGAGTTGAGAATAGAAAGTGTGGCGAGCCCGAAGCGTGGCGAGCCCCGCGAGGGGACGCGGATACCTGTGAAGCCCGCGAGGGGACGCGGATACCTGTGAAGCTCGCGAGGGAATGCGGATATCTGTGAAGGTATCCGCGTCCCCTCGCCATGCTTCGGGCTCGGTGGCTCGCTGCGCTCGCCAAACTTTCTATTCTGAACTCCACGCCGACGTGGATAGTGGGGGTATGAAAAGGTCGGAGGACGCGTACCGCCGCCGCTCGCCACGCTTCGGGTTCGCGTTTATAGTGGGGGTTAGGCATGGGGCTGCATTTAACATCATGGTTGCAATGTGCAATAGCGCATAACAACATATGTGCCATATATTGCTATCTGTTATTGCACATTGCAACCACAGTTAAACATTCAAAGTTTCATTACAATTATTAACATTTTCAACACTCTAACACTCTAAATGTCATTAAAACAGACGATACATTGAATATGATACCACATTTTATTTTTTAAAATATTTTTAAGATGTCACTATACAGAAAAAGGGTAATTGGACCTATTAGTGATGGACCTTTGAGCGCCAAATGTATGAAATTGCGTAAATCGCGTCCATCGCATACATTGTATGTATGTTTACAGTACGAGTGATGCGATGCATGCGATAAAAATGGGTACGATGAAAAAATCACTGTAGTCGCAATAATCGCAAGCATCGCATGCATCTTATGGTGCAGAAACACATAAGATGCATACGATGCTTGCGATTAATGCGATGCTAATCGTGGGCGCCGTGCTAGGAAAGCAGTACCTTTTTTATTAATTAAAAAACCTATTCTTTGGACCACCGTGATGTTTGTATATAAAGAAACCGAGATATGAGGAGTCACGCATTTTCGAATGTAAGCATACAAGTAAGCGCATTAGAGTTAAAGAAACCTTGATGTGTTTTATCGCTATCTCACACATGTAAGCATACATGTACGAATATCCTATCTTTGGTGAAACGTGGTGAACCTGTAAAAATTCTTTATTCGAAGCAGCCACAGTGGGAAAGAGAAAATCTGGAAAGGGACTTTATTTTTTTTTTATTCTGAGAGACCCCTATGAAATTTCAAATTGTTTTGTTAAAACTGGACTACACATTGTTCTGTTTTTGTTTATTCCTTCTATTTGCATGTCCCGCATGGAGAGAAATTAGTGAAAATTAGTGGACTCGTTTTGATTATTCCACAAAACAGTAAGAATCTTGTATAACTGTAATTCAATCCCAACTGTTGGGCGCTTTACTCTTTTATTTTTGTTTGCATTTGTTCCTATATCCCGGGGAAGAAAACCCCTGGGAGAGTTATTGGTGCCCTCATCAGCGCCAATAATTGTATATCTGCATATTGCACTATACATTGTTCTCTGGTCTAGCCATTACTAAGGTGATGTCAAACTATGAGCCAAATTCAGGACACATTTTTTCTCAAAATGAGAAAAACCATGTTGCACTGTAGGTGGGGCAGATGTAACAGGTACAGAGACAGCTATAAAGGGACATACAGTATAAATATCGGAGAGACTCTGCCCCACTGGTGCTCGGTGTCACTGATATATCGTCCCCTCCCACAATATATTGAGAAAATCCATGGAAATTTTTATTTTTTAATTAAAAATGGATATTACTATTATTAATCATTTTGTGTCCATTTCATTATGGCAATCTTATAGGATCATATTGATCTTCTTAGTGCCTAACCCTGTCCCTCTCTCCCAACAGCCTAAACATAACCCCCCTTCAGCCTGAACTCTAACCCCCCCCCCCCCCCCATCCCCAGCCTGGCCCTAACCCATCCAGGCATGCTTACATTCGGCATCCAGGCAGTTGGAGGGAGAGAGGGACAGGGTTAGGCAATAAGAAGAGAGGTAACAGTTTGGCTATCAGACGTGGGGGTTAGGTTTAGGTTGCTGGGTGCAGGGTTAGAGTGCTACAAATGGGGATTAGACAGAGCAAGGGGAGGGTTATTATACTTACCTGACCCCCCCCCCCCCCCCTTCTTCGGGATGCTGGCATCAATAATTTGACCGCTGGCATCCTGAGCACTGGTCATTTGTACGTATCCCAGATAATGCAGTCAGTAGCATAACTAGTGGGCTGCACTCACCACAGCGCCGGCTCCTTCCCAGTGACAGGTTCCAGGTGCTACACTGTGACATTACACACAGCACCTCGCTCCTGTTAGCCACAGCACTCTGCGGGGGCAACCCACACCACCTTGACCATAAAAAAAGGGGATTTTGTGTGCGAATCAAGGTCCCTTCCATGAACCCACTCCTCTTCTCAGGACAAGTGCAGAGTCGGGTGTCCTAAGGGCAAGTGACGCCCCTCAATCAGGCATCAAATCAGTTTTAAAAAAGTTACCCCAGGAATATAACAAAGCATTGATGGGCACCAGACCAAAATATACAGTATGCAAACACAAGCCACTAGAACAGTCAATTACACACACTCTCTGGCCAGTGGCTTGGTGGAGAGCAATGCATCACTGGGCCTTGTACTAAATGCACCCCATAGTCTGGACCTGATCTGTACATATATGACATGTCTTTAAAAGTCATTAAAAAGTACTGTATTACAGATACAGGGATATGGGTAAAACCTGAACTTGATAGAACCCTGGACTGGACAGGCTTCATTCATCAAATTCTATAATTTTGGAGCTTGTAGTGTCCGGTCTGGGGGTGTCCTGTCCGGGGTGCTGCCTTTGACACCAGTCACCAGGGAGAGTAGGAGGGGGAGAATAAAGACTCCCAGCATGGTCCGGGCATGTATCAAAAACTGGACGGGCCGGACCACACGGGGAGGCTGTCATCTCCCCTTCCCATGTCCCTGGTGAAAGCTATCACAGGCATCGGACACCCCCCAGACGGGACATTACAAGCTCCGGAATGCAGAGCTTGATGTCCAGTCCAGCGTTCCAGGGTATTGTCTGGGTCCCAAGAATTTGTTCCTAAATTAGATGTTACAGGCTGTGTTTGAAAAATGACAGGAGCAGATTGGTTGGTACTTTGTCGCTCATAATTTTATCTCTCACCAAGCTTGATAAATACTACCCTTAGAGAGCACTACTATTATAGGTTAATTCAATGTAACATTTATATATTGCACAATGCTTACAAATGAAAAGTAAGTGAAAGCGGTCAGAGCAGTTTTCGGAAGATCTGCTGCATGCTGCACAGCAGGGCTAGTTCCGGCTTGAAGCAATTCAGGTGTACGGACGTGAGCCAACAGTTTTCCCAGGCCCGTTCTTTCCTGGATCTCACAAGAATAGCAGCATTGTTCCTGTGCGTGCAGAGCTCCTGCCTGGCTGTGGGTTCCGCCCTTGCTCACAAACCACAATTACACCCAGCTGCACCTTGTCCCTTCTGTCTGCACTGCACTCTTTTGGCATCAGGTAAATATAGGCATCCGCACGCGATCCCCGGGGACAGTGAGGGAGGGAAATAAGGTTTCCACATTACGGTAACATCCTCCCCTCCTCCCCCATGTTACTGCACACCTCCCTTGGCCTGTGTGCTTTTAAAGAAAGGGAATGGCTAAAGAAATAGCATTCTTCTGCACTGACTCAGCAGTTGTGTGAAAGCCCAGGATACATTAACCCAGCAGTGTACACATTCAAATAGAATTCGCCAAAGGGGTTAAGTGAGACTACCTCATATGAGGCTCCTGATAATACCAGACATATACAGATGACAGGCTGTCAGGGATGCGGCAGTCAGAATACCAGCGGCAGCATCCTGATAGAGGGAATTCCGACAGGGGTCCAGTCAGTATACTGGGTGCTGGATGGCTCCTCGACAGTCGGGATTCCGACAGTCGGTACTCCGACGTCGGAATCCCGACTGCTCCCTCGTGGGGGTCCACGACCCCCATAGAGGGAGAATAAAATAGGTGGCGAGCGCAGCTCGCCACCGTGCCCGCAGCGTGGCGAGCGCAGCGAGCCCGCAAGGGGCTTCATTGCGCTCCCTACGCTGTGCAGTCGGGATTCCGACGTCGGAGTACTGACTGTCGGAATCCCGACTGTCGGGGTATTATACCATACCCAGTATACTTGCCTTCACTCTCTGCAGCCTTAACCTTACCCCAACCCATAGTTACCTACCCTCCTGCATTCTGCAGGAGACTCCCTGAAATAGCAACAATCTCCCTCTCTCCCTCATTAGTCTAGCAATCTCCCTCATGTCACCCACATTACAGTTACATTTTTTGGGGGGAAAAGGAATGAGAGATAGATACATTTACATTGAATCATCAGCACCATTTCCCAGCACTTTACCAAGTATAGTATCTCTTACTAACTGCTTTGGGGCTCATCTACATTTGGATATAAGTCATTTTAAAAGATTCCTCTCAGATGTAGCGGTACACACCCACGCTTCTAGGTGCCGCGGTCACAATCTCTCCATATATGGAACTAGACACGCCCTTTGGGAGGAGCATGACACACCCCCTCAATGGGGAGCTGTGCAAAATTCTATTACCAACTATAATCTCCCTGAAACTAGTTTTCAAAAGTAGGCAAGTATGCCCCAACCCCATCTAAGTGCCTAGCTCTAACTATCCCATCCCGCAGCCTAACCTTCCCATCCCCACAGACTAATCTTAAATACACCCCCCCCAGACACACACATTCTTATATTAGGCATTCCGGCACTTGGAATTCCAACGTTGTTTTCCAGTGTCAACCTCATTTATGTTGGGACTTCGGCGCTGGTCTAGAGGCTGCAAGTCGGGATGCCGGTGTCAGTATTCTGACTACCATCATCTTATCCACCTGGATGCTACCCGCATCTCCAGCTATAATATGTACAATATAGTCCAGGTACAATATCAGTTTGTTTAAATGAACCTGTCACCTGCACACTGCGGATTCTACCAATTTGTGGATTGAACTAATGTACATGTCACACAGGTTATATTTAGGCTACACGAGGACATGGCTAATGTTTTTTTTTTTTTTTTTGCTTTGCGTACCGGAGATAAGGACACTGGCATCAGGACTAATACTGTAGGATAGCCCAGGCAAGCCTATTAGCATCAGTAAAGTACGCACCACAGAGTGTGTACCAACTAAGTCACTGAGATGTGGCACATGGTATGTGCACCTAAGGGCCTAATTCAGCATCACTTGTGAACATGTGTGCATTTTACACACTTGAATGACCATTTAATCTACAGGAAAAGGGGCAATGAGGGTGGAAAAGGTGTGGCAACAGGGCATTGCAGAGGCGCGGGTCGGACCATACAGACAATTCCTGACCGTTTGTGGGGGCTTCAGGCAATCATTCATAAATCTACAAATCAATCTGAAGTATGCCCTAAGTCACTGAAATGTGGCACAGTGCATGCACCACACAGTATGTATGCACTAATGGTCTGACTCAGTAAGGATCGCATATGATACGCTGCTCGCTATTGCGAGTAACATCGTGGTCATCAGACGCGATGTTCCCCTGTGACTGCAGAGTACACATGGAGCCGGCAGAAGTGTAGTAGCGGGAAGCGATGCTCCTACTACCCAATGGCGTAACTACCGAGGATGCAGCTGCTATGGGGCCCGGACTGCCCCAGGGGCCCACTGCATCCCCTGCACCCTGTCACACCAGACCAGCGAGTGTGCAGAGCAGAGCACAGGAGCATGCCAGGGAGGTGTCAGTGCAGCGCACAGAATTATCTCGGGGGCAGGCTCGGCAGTTGGCACTGGAGGGGGAAGGGATATTGGAGGAGGATTTTGCAGTGAAGCAGCAGCGGCCCCGCCAATAGGACTGGAGCCAGCTCTCACACGATGGACGGGGCGGGGGGAGCCAGAGGAGAGGAAGGTGGAAGCTGTAATTTTAAATGTTAGGGCAGAAGCATGGACGGGACACCAGCGCTTAGTGTTAGAAGCCTCGTTCACTGACCTGCAGTTAGTGGATGTGACCTCTAATGCTGAGCGCTGGAGTCCCATCTATGCTGCTGCAGCAGTGATATTGTAGCAAACCCCTTTCTCCCCATCGCTATCACTCTATCTACTGTCGCCGTCCCTCACTCTCTCCCCCAATCGATGTCGCCTTCTCACACCAACACTGGGGGAGGGGGTACTTTGCTATGGGGCCCATGAGGTTCTGGTTACGCCCCTGCTACTACCCATAGCTTTTTATATGGTTGCCGGCTTTGGTACTTGGGAGCGTGTGTGTGTGCATAATCCCACTACCTATATCCTCTGTTTTGCATACTCAAGTGGCGGATAAAAGTGGACACTAACTTATCCTGACTGGCTCCCTGCAGGATGCTCTCTAAGCTTATGTTCCTTTTTCAAATAAATAAATGTATATACCAAGTACCTACTGTAGATTAATGCTATTCTTTATTATCTTGCTATCATTGGAAGAATCGTCCCCTGAAGCTTGTATAAAATGCCAAAATCCTAAAGGTGCCTACAAAGTAGAACAATTTTTGGTACTTGTGGAGTATCACGGCTCCCATCGCATGCCATATATAGTGGCATGCGATGCGATACGATTTTTACAGATTTTGGCCGATTTTTTGACAAAATTGTATGCAATCGCATCGCATTGGAATTAGTGTTAAACATGTTCAATGGCCCCCAACTGGCATTTTTGAGGCTGTACCACCCCCACTATCAACGCGAACCCGAAGCGTGGCGAGCGCAGACCGTGCGCATCGGATCGGGGTCGGGAGGTCGGACGGGCTGCACATAAGATTTGCTAAATCTTATGTGCAGCCCAGCCCCGGAGCCGTGCAGGGGATGACAGCGGGCGGGGGATGCCGCTATAGAGAGCCGAGCAGGGGAGGCTGCATAGGGAGCCGGGCAGGAGGAGGGTGACAGCGGGAGCAGCGCGCCGGGCAGGGAGGATGGCGCTGGCTGCCGGGCAGCGGCGGGAGCTGGGAGGAACACACTAACTTGAAAAAAAAAAAAGCCCATACAGATGACTAGCAAGCCATTGATTGGCTGAGAGAGGTCTCAGCCAATCAATGGCTTGCTAGTCAATCTGTATGGGCTTTTTTTTTTTTTCAAGTTATCTGTGTTCCTCCCGGCTCCCGCCGCTGCCCGGCAGCCAGCGTCATCCTCCCTGCCCGGCGCGCTGCTCCCGCTGTCACCCTCCTTCTGCCCGGCTCCCTATGCAGCCTCCCCCTGCTCGGCTCTCTATTAGCCGGCATCCCCCGCCTGCTGATGACTACCCCGCACGGCTCCCTCCTCCTGCAGCTCCCCGGGTACCGCATATGATAAATCCATGCGATTTATCATATGCAAACCTTGGCACATCAAGTGCCTAATCGTGTGTCCCCCTCCCGGGGAGCTGCAGGGTGAAATCAGGTCCGACTTGTCCTTAGGACAAGTCGGACTAATGTATGGGGGCCTTAAGACTCTACTCTAGCCTCCAAACTTTCAAGCGTCCCCTGAAAACTCACCTCTTCAGACAAGCCTATCATATTCCAGAGCCCCCACATAACCTCCAGTAGCATTCATATCTGATTGTATCCAATCAGGACTGTCTTGTAATCTGATGGGACTGCCATGCTATGGAATTCTATCCTTATGTATCCCTTCTATTATACCTATAGATCAGGGCTGGGCAATTGCGGCCCTCCAGATGTTGAGGAACTACACATCCCAGCATGCCTTGCATCAGTTTCAGCATGGCCACATAGCAAAACTAATGCAAAGCATCCTGGGATGTGTAGTTCCTCAACATCTGGAGGGCCGCAATTGCCCAGCCCTGCTATAGATTGTAAGCTTAGCCCTGCTATAGATTGTAAGCTTGCGAGCAGGGCCCTAATACCTCTATGTCGGTTTGTTTCTACCCAGTTTGTTTAACCCCTTCCCGACATTTGACGTACATTTACGTCATGGTCGGGAAGTACTTCCCGACACATGGCATAAATGTACGTCATGGTTTCTAACTGTCACTGCGTCTATAGACGCAGTGACAGTTAGGTGATGTCTGCTGTCCCTGACAGCAGACATCCCCCCTCGCCGCCCAGGGGGGGCAGGGGTGCCCCCCCCGGTCGGCGATCGCTGTGATTGGCTGTTCAAATCTGAACAGCCATTCACAGCGTTTCCTGTGTTACCGGCGGCTAAGCCGCTCGGTAACACAGGGATCGGTGGTGATCGGTGCTGTCAAGTACAGCACCGATCACCACCGATGTGCAGCCCCCCCCTCGCAACCGCCGGGCACTCACCCGGCAGCAGCAGCAGCTCCCCCGGCTCCCCCGGCAGTTCAGCGCAGCAGCGCTGCCCTCCTCCCTCCTCCCCCCGCAGCAGCAGCAGCAGCAGCATCAAGCTGCACAGTAAAAATAAATATGTGTAATGAATGAATATATATATATGTGTGTGTATATATATGTATATATATATATATATACACATATATATATATATATATATATATATATGTGTGTGTGTGTATATATATATATATATATATATATATGTTATATATATATATATATATATATATATATGTATATATATATATATATATATATATATATACATACACACATATATATATATATATATATATATATATATAAAGATATTCCCGACATAGGATGTATATATACGTCATGGTCGGGAGGTACTTCCCGACCGAAGACGTATATATACGTCATGGTTTTAAACTGTCACCGCGTCTATAGACGCGGTGACAGTTTGGAGATGTCTGCTGTCCCTGACAGCAGACATCCCCCCTCGCGGCGATCGCTGCGATTGGCTGTTCAAATTTGAACAGCCAATTGCAGCGTTTTCTGTGTTACCGGCGGCTAAGCCGCTCGGTAACACAGTGATCGGTGGTGATCGGTGCTGTTAAGTACAGCACCGATCACCACCGATCGCCAGCCCCCCCATCCCACCCGGCAGCCCCCCCTCCCTCCCACCCACCCGCCGCAGCGCCAGCACCCCTCCCAACCCCCCACCAGCCGCAGCGCCAGCCCCCCTCCCAAAGCTGGTGACCAAAATGGGGTCACATGTGGGGGGGTTCCACTGTATTGGTGCTTCGGGTGTCTTGCTAATGCGACATAGCACCCACCATTCATTCCACCACCAAATATCACTCCTTCCCTTCTGAGTCCTGCCATGCACCCAACTGGTATTTTTTGGTCACATGTGAGGCATTGCCATACTCGGGAGAAATTGGGGCACAGATTTTGGGGTGCTTTGTCTCCTTCATTCCTTGTGAAAATGAAAAATTTTGAGCCAGATCTGCATTTCTTCTACGATCCCCATGGCAGCCATACATTGGGATATTCCCTTCCCCCATCAGAGCAGACAGGATTGATTTCTCTCGGGACCGCCCACCTTGGGTATAATAGACCCCTCCTCCACCTCCACTGTATCTTTTTTCCTGTCTCCGAGTTAGAGTAGACAGAGTAGACTATTATTTTTTGTTTAAACAGGGTTACCTCGGCAGCATGGAGCTGAAGGGGTGGCTCCCCGGGGAGAAGAGGGCGCAGGTGACCAGTATAACTTGTCTCCCTGCGTACACAGACCCTGCCGCTGGCTCAAGGAGGATTCTGAGGTAGACGCTCCAGTCAGGACAACTGGTCTCCCACGTGTGGTTTCCCCGCAGCGTCAGCCCCGCTGGAAGCCGCGGCTGCACGCGACAGCATCTAAAGGCAGAAGGGGCGGAAGTGTCGGGTTCGCGTCACTTCCGCCCATAGACGCTGGTAGCGCGTCTCACAATTCAGTCCCCTGGAAACACGGGACGGCGGAATTGGTGCCGCTCGGCTATCCTGAAGTACACGCAAGTTTTGGCGGCAACCCAGGGGTTAAATAGCCGCTGCAATGGCTACTTCAGCGGCGTGTATGGTGATTCTCAGCGTGGAGTATTACACTGTGTGCTGTATTTGCTACCATGGATGCGCCTTCTCCCCAGAAGCCGGATGATGCCCCAGTGAGGTAAGCCCTTTGGTTTTGGGCATCAGTTGTTTATTTTCAAGGTAGATATTGAGTGTAGCTTCTCTCTTGTAGTGTGCCTGTCTCTCCTGTGCACAAGAAAAGAACAGCTAAGAAGAAGTTCATTGAATCCATATGCATGACATGTGATCAGTCCTTCGCTTCAGCACAGAAGAAGGCAATTTGTGATATATGTGAAATAGCACAATCTAAAGTGTTAAAGAAATCTGAACACACGGAGGTCATTAAGGAGTTAATGGCCTGGCTGAAAGAGAACTTTGTCTCTAAAAATGAGTTTACCCAGAGCCAGTCAGTAAAGAGGTCTCGAGTGCAGGCTGAATTCACACCTGAGGAGGATTCTTCAGAGGAATTAGAATGTGAGGATAAGGGTTCGTCGGAGGAAGGCGAACTAGAAGAAATCAGAACATTCAACCTGGATCTGGTAGAAAACCTGTTAAAGCACATATACAAGGCCATGAACTTTAAAGAAATTGCATCTACCTCTGAAACTAAGGATCCACTGTATGAAGACAGGGACAAAAGAGGCAGAACCTTTCCTGTAAATAAAGTCATAAGAGAAATGATACTTAAGGAATGGGTCAGCATTGACAAGAGAGTCACCCTTGGGAACAGGGTGGAAAGGATGTACCCGTTTAAAGATGAAGAATTTCTCGGCTGGTGCACTACACCCAAGGTAGACGCGGCGGTGGCTGAAATTACTTCAAAGTCCACCATTCCGGTAGAGGACGCGGCGGCATTTAAGGATGCCATGGATAGAAAAATGGAAACTTCGCTACGCAAGGTTCATTCAGCATCAGCGGGTTCCCTGAAAACTAATGTGGCGGTGGCATCGGTAGCCAGGGCGATTAGATTGTGGACCTCTAATCTAAAGACAGATATGGAAGAGAAAATATCTAAACAGTATCTTATCAAAAATCTGGACGTTATACAGAAGGCCGTTGACTTCCTGTGTGAAGCTTCTCTTGATGGGGTCTCTTTTGCAGCAAAGACTATGGCGGCAGGGGTAACAGGCCGCAGGGCGCTCTGGCTAAAACCCTGGAATGCTGACGCTAATTCCAAAAATAAATTAGCAAACTTACCCTTTGAAGGAAAATTTCTATTTGGATCCAAACTGGATTCCATGATACAGAGGATTTCAGGGGGAAAATCTGTCCGCTTACCCCAAGAGAAGAAGAATCGGTTTAATTTTCCCGCCTCCACAAGACAAACGTACAGAGAGGCAAAGACATATCGTCCGGGGAAGACGTATTACAAAAGAGGAGGTACAGGTACCTCTAGACAGGCATTTCGTCAAAACTTTCGTGGCAGGTACCAACCTGATAAGGATTGGAACCAGAAGGGAAAATTATGACTATCTTCAAAAGAACTGTATTGGCGCCAGACTACTGAGGTTCGTGACGACCTGGGAAGAGATAATAAAGGACACTTGGGTGCTGAATATAATCCGTCACGGCTACTATATCGAGTTCGAGACAGCACCTCTCCATCACAGATTTCTAAGATCAAGGATACCAAGCGTACCCGAAGAAAAGAAAGCCCTACTTCTCAAATTAGAGCAACTCCTACAGACGGAGGCCATAGAGGAGGTTCCAAAAGAAGAACAGGGAAAGGGCTTTTATTCGAATCTGTTTCTGGTAAAGAAACCGAATGGAACGTTCAGAACTATCCTGGATCTCAGAGATCTGAATGTCTACATAAGACAAATAAAATTCAAGATGGAGACCCTGAGTTCCATAGTTATGGGAATAAAGAGAGGAGACTACCTCGCATCAATAGATCTAAAGGATGCATACTATCATATCCCGATAAATCAGGGGCACAGACAATTCCTCAGGTTCTCGGTGGCCGATCAACATTTTCAATTTACCTGTCTGCCATTTGGGCTGAAAACTTCTCCGAGAGTCTTTACCAAAGTACTAGTTACAGTGATTGCGACGTTGAGACTCAGAGGGATTCAGGTATGGGCCTACCTAGACGACCTACTCATCGCAGGAGACTCTGTGAAAGAAACAGAGGACAATGTAAGGAAGACTATAAGTCTGCTACAACTTCTAGGTTGGGTGACAAACACAGAAAAAAGCCAGACGGTTCCGACACAGAAGATACAGTTTCTAGGGGCTATGATAGACACGGTCCAGTTTCAGATATCCTTGTCGGCCGAAAGATGTCTGAAGATCCGAGAGCTAACAAATCTAATGTTACAGAAAGACGACTGCCCTCTGAGTATGGCTGTCCAGATGTTGGGTATGATGGCATCCTGTATCAGGATCATCCCGTGGGCGCAGTGGAGAATGCGACGACTTCAGTGGGCCATCATCCCATTACAGAAGAGCAGCTATGCCGATCATCACCGGTTCAGACTAAGTCAAGAAGTAAGACAAGACCTAAAGTGGTGGCAACAGGGTCTAGAAGAAAGGAGTACCAGTCTAAAAGATCCTACATTCCGAATACTAACTACGGATGCCAGTCTGTCCGGGTGGGGAGCTCATATAGAGGGAAGATCTATACAAGGCTCCTGGACAAGGAAGGAAGCAGGGAACTCCTCAAACATGAGAGAATTACAAGCGGTCTGGGAGTCCATACAACTCCTAAACGAAGACATTCGCCATTCACATCTGAGAGTAATGTCAGACAATGTGACAGTAGTGTCTCACATAAATCACCAGGGGGGCACAAGAAGTATCAGACTCATGCAGATGTCAGAGAGGATACTGACCTGGGCAGAAGACAACCTGGAGTCCTTGTCAGCAGTGTATATTCCAGGCAAGAGGAATGTACTAGCAGACTTCCTGAGTCGAGAAGTGATATCGCCAGGGGAGTGGGAGCTGAATACAGAGGTCTTTTCTCAGATAGAAAAGATATTCGGTACCCCAGAAGTAGACATGATGGCCAACTTTCGGAACAGAAAGGTGAACAACTTCTTCTCAAAATCATTTCATCCGCAAGCCCTAGCCATGGATTCCCTTTCTGTGAAATGGGGCTTCAAACTGGGCTACATATTTCCCCCCTTTCCGATGATCGGGAGAGTCTTAAAAAAGCTGAGGGAAGATCGGGTCGAAGTAGTGGCGATACTGCCCTACTGGCCGAGAAGGCCCTGGTTCGTCAGTGTTCTAAAGATGGCGGTGCAGGAGCCGTGGTCACTTCCCAACAGGCAGGACCTACTGCATCAGGGTCCGGTCTATCATCCAGAGCCAGCAAGGTTGTCGCTAAAGGCATGGAGATTGAGCGGAGCATATTAAGTAGGCATAGCTTATCATCCCAAGTTGTGGAAATGATGCTGAAGGCCAGAAAGAACATTTCTTCCTTATCCTATTATAGAACTTGGATCAGGTTCATTGAATGGGGTCAGTTCAATGGTGACTTTTCATCGATACCAACAGGTAGAGTCCTGCAGTTCCTATATGATGGCTTTCAAATGGGTCTTGCCCCAGCAACAATAAAAGCTCAGATCTCTGCCCTTGCAGTACTATTAGATAGGCCTTTGGCTGAAGAAAGACTAATAAAAAGGTTTAATAGAGCCATGAGGAGGATCAGGCCGCCAGTCAAGGCTATAGTGGCACCGTGGGACCTAAACCTTATGTTAGCAGTATTAGCTAAACACCCCTTCGAACCGTTAACAGAGTGTCCTCTAAGATACCTAACATGGAAGACGGTGTTCTTGGTCGCAGTCACCTCGGCCAGAAGAGTAAGTGAGCTCCAAGCTCTATGGATAGAGGAGCCTTATCTTATTATCTTCCCAGATAGAGTGGTACTTAGAACACATCCTGAGTTCGTACCTAAGGTAATATCTTCATTTCACCTCAATCAGGAGATTGTGTTACCTAGCTTCTACCCAGAACCGGAAAATGAGGAACAGCAAAGTTGGCATACACTGGATCTTGTCCGGGTCATTTCAATATACCTGGAAAGAACTAAAGCCCTTAGATCGACCAAACATCTATTTGTCATTCCGAGTGGTGTCCGTAAAGGGAAGGAACCAGGAAAACAAACCATATCCAGATGGATAAGAGAGACGATCGTGGCAGCTTACAAACTGGAAGGAAAGAAAGTACCTCCCATAGTACAGGCACATTCCACTAGGGCAGTCTCGGCATCATGGGCGAAAAGGGCCAAAGCTTCAGTGACCGAGATCTGCAAAGCCGCTACCTGGTCGTCAGTACACACCTTTGTAAAACATTATGCTCTTGATGTTTCTCTGGCCCACTTTGGGAAGCATGTTCTCCAAGAGGCAGTATCTGCGGATTCCTCTGTATAATAAAAATATTCATGCATAAATCTACCCTCCCGTTTATTTGTCTTGGGTATGTCCCAATGTATGGCTGCCATGGGGATCGTAGAAGAAAGAGTCGAATTATACTCACCGATAATTCCTTTTTCTTCCTAGAGATCCCATGGCAGCCACTGATTACCCTCCCTTGTATTATGATGTGTTTTCTCTAGGGACCTTGGTACGGAGACACTCAAAAGATACAGTGGAGGTGGAGGAGGGGTCTATTATACCCAAGGTGGGCGGTCCCGAGAGAAATCAATCCTGTCTGCTCTGATGGGGGAAGGGAATATCCCAATGTATGGCTGCCATGGGATCTCTAGGAAGAAAAAGGAATTATCGGTGAGTATAATTCGACTCTTTTTGTGTAAAAAATTACATTTTTTTACACAAAAATGCAGATCTGGCTCAAAATTTTTCATTTTCACAAGGAATGAAGGAGACAAAGCACCCCAAAATCTGTGCCCCAATTTCTCCCGAGTACGGCAATGCCTCACATGTGACCAAAAAATACCATTTGGGTGCATGGCAGGACTCAGAAGGGAAGGAGTGATTTTTGGATTTTGCAGCACAGATTCTGGTTGAATGACCCCTGAAGCACCCATACAGTGGAACCCCCCCACAAGTGACCCCATTTTGAAAACTACACCCTTCAGGGAATTCATCAGGGGGTATAGTGTACATTTCAAACCCCCAGGGGTTTCACCAATTTTGATACAACTGAGCTGTGAAAATGAAAAATTAAATTTTTTCATTTTCACAGTCCAGTTGTATCAAAATTGGTGAAACCCCTGGGGGTTTGAAATGTACACTTTACCCCTAAATGAATTCCCTGAAGGGTGTAGTTTGCAAAATGGGGTGACTTGTGGGGGAGGTTCCTAACTTTTAGCACTTATGGTGCCTAGAAACCTACATGGTGCCTAAAAAAAAATCTCATAAAAAGGAGGCTCCAAAATCAAGTAGGTGCTCCTTCTATTATGAAGCCTGTGGTTTGGTCACCGTGCACACTAGGGCCACATATAGGATATTTATGAAAACAAAAGAATTGGGGGAATCAATTTTTAGTCACATTTCTCTAGTAAAATCTACTGTATTCGTTAGAAAAATGTATTAAAATTGAAACTCTGCAAAAAAAAAGAAATTTTGAAATTTCACCGACACTTTGTTTTAATTCCTGTGAAACACATAAAGGGTTAACAAACTTCCAAAATGCTGTTTTGAATACTGTGAGGGGTGCAGTTTTTGAAATGGCATCATTTATGGGGGTGTCTCACATACAAGTCCCTCAAAGTCACATCAGAACTGAACTGGTCCCTAAAAAAATCAGTGTTTGAAATTTTCTTGAAAATTTGAGAATTTGCTATTCATATTTGAAGCCTCCTAGTGTCCAAAAAAATGAAAAGGAAGTTGAAATAATGATTGCAACATAAAGTAGACATATGGTCTTTGTTAGTTATTAACTATTTTGAGTGGTATGTTTATTTGTCTCACAAGCAGAAAATGTGACATTTTGCAAATTGCAAAATTTTCCATTTTTTCACGACATTTTGGTATTTTTCACAAAAAAACACAGACTGTATCGACCCAAATTTACCACTAATTTGAAGTACAATGTGTCACGAGAAAACAATCTCAAAATCACTGGGATAAGTAAAAGCAAAAAAAAGTTATCCCCACTTAAGTGAAACATGTCAGATTTGAAAAAAATGGCTCTGTTAGGAACGCAAAAACTGGCTCTGTCAGGAAGGGGTTAATAACTGTTGTTTCCAATTGTAAAGCACAATGGAATATGCGTCGCTATATAACAAACTGTTAATTTATAAATAAATAAGAAATCTTTGGTTAAAATGTGCGCTTGCCATCTTTTGTTGAAGACAGACAAAAGATTTCAAGGCTAGTTTATAAGCATATCTAGTGTGTGAGCACCTTAAGGTGGTTAGCCTTCCCAGACCTGGCTAGATAGCAAAAGGTGTGCTTATTATCTCATCTCTGAGATTGCTTCCACCAACCTACTCTCAATTGTTGGGTATTCCTTGAACAATCCTGCTATCCCCCTGGACAGCTTGATGTTGATTCCTAAATATATGAGACCTTCTGCCCTATTATCTCTCCATTCTATTAGAGCTATGTTACAAGTTTAGTACAGATTGGTGACCCTCTAGGCCTGGGCTAAAATAATCCATTATTTTAACATTTCACCACTTTGGCATATCCCTGGGTATCAAAACTCTAGGGGATCTCATTTTGCTTTCATTCACTATTTTCACTTATTCCTCTAGAACACAGGTTCTCAAACTCGGTCCTCAGGACCCCACACAGTGCTGTTTTGCAGGTCTCCTCACAGAATCAAGCGAAATAATTATCTCCACCTGTGGATCTTTGAAAAGGTGTCAGTCAGTAATGAATGCACCTGTCAGGTGACCTGAAAACCGTGAACCGTGTGGGGTCCTGGGGACCAAGTTTGAGAACCACTGCTCTAGAATTATTTTAATATCTCCACTTTCATTACTGGTTTTGAAGTAGGGTGCATTTTTCTTCGTATATAGAAATAGGTTGTGATCTATAAACAGCAATGTGGCAGCTTGATATCATAGGTGACACTCTTTAAAGAGGTCTCACATGTGCAAAGTGTGTTACATATTATGGTTCTAATGCTAGAGGCCTTATTTACATTTTGGTATTGTTCTAATCAAATTTTATAGTACGAACCCAAGATGTGCGTGCGTTACACATGGGGATAATAGACTTTAAGCATGATGGTACGAGGGCCCTGCAATACAGAGTTCACCAAGCAGGAATTTAGCAAAAGAAAAAGGTCTCTCACACAGCAATTTATTGAGAAAAGAGAAATTATACTACTTGTGTCTACACACAGAAAGGCACTGACTCAATCCATATTAATATGTAGTGAGCACTGTAGCTAAAACCACAGGATGGTTGGTTGCCCTTCCCTCAAGCGATTTCAAATCATTTGCTGGCTCCAGTTGAAACACAACTGAGTGAACTGATCTGTAGTTCCTGCAGGCAACAGAACCAGAGGTGTAAGCAGATTCTTCAATATGCTCATCTGACTGAGACGTGTCAGAGAGAATTGCATAAAACCCCATTCTCACTGCAGGCATATTCCCGGGTCTAGCATGTCGACAACGAAATTTGCCTTTTAACAGGTTTTTTTGCATTGTGAACGGGTCGCATACCATATTCAGGCTTTGTTCAGGTTATGGATAAAGATGATTCATAAGCCACAACTAGAGTAAAATAGTTGACTTTTAATGAATTTTGTTAAAATACCAAGTGTAAAAAAAGTGGGGTACTCATCTTTGGGGTTTGCAGAGGTCAGCTGGGAGATGGAAAGAACCAGGAAGAAATGGGGCCCCGTTCCCTGGAGTGGTCAGTAGTCCTCTGTCCCAAAATGAGGTCACCCAAGAGGTCAGTCAGCACCAATAAGTTTCGATCTGCAATCCAGATCTTTTTCAAGATTACCTTGAAAAAGATCTGGATTGCAGATCGAAACGCGTTGGTGCTGACTGACCTTTTGCAGGCTCAAGGTACCTGACCAAGGGTCAAGGTACCTGAAGCAGCTTCTGATTCCATACTCAGCCGAGTACTGCGATCTGTAGATGAAAGTCTTTTAGCAATATCTAAAATATCCCATAATTCATCTGGGGGTCAAGCTTTTAACCATGCGGCTGTGACGCTATGGAACTCACTTCCTTGCACAGTCCGAGAGATCCCCCCCCCCCACTCTAGAATCCTTAAAAAAACAGACTCAAGACTTTCCTGTTTACTCAAGCATTTATGGAATTCCTATAAGTATCGTTTATGAAAAGTTTTCTGTACTTGATTGTTCCTATACTGTATTAAATTAATTCTGTTAAGTTGTTAAGTGCCTTGAGTACTACTGGAGAAAGAGTGCTATATAAATAAAATTATTATTGTTATTATTACTACTACTAAAAGAGAACCACAGTATATATTCTGCATCATAACCCTTGGCAACAGTACAAAAGGTAATGTGAGCAGTCAACCATTGAATTGTCTCAACACTAAACAGTAAAGTGTTGAAAACAGAAACAACATGCTTATTGGTTTCAATCATAAGTAACCATTGACCAGCAGCCCTCTAGTATCTGTTTGATAGTCAATAGATTGACCCCAAATCGTCGACATGTAAGTGTACACAGTGCAGATTTCTGTCGACCATTGTTACGCCAACCTTTTGTACAGGTTTACCTTTTCCATATACACCGTTTGGGTCTGACTATGCTTTTAGTAATAAATATTAATAAAGAAGAGAAAATACTAACCAAATTAACCAAAATAGAAACAGACGGTCTGACACTGCTAAATATAGAAATATTTATTAACCTTGTAACTAACAGAATAACACTACTTTTATGGAGGCATATAAATGATTTATTTATACAGTAAGACACATGTGTATTCAGTCTTCTATTACTGCTATTGTTAAGCAAAGTAAAACATTTCCTAACTGAGGAAAGAATAGAACATGTCCCATTCAGGTTACATTCCATGTTACCAGGCAATTCATTATTCTCTGTATCATCCCAAACAACCTGCCACACAGATAGTACTTAATGCAAGTTAATACACTTCTTCTGAAGACCATGCCAATCAAACAACCCCACATCCATTTTGCAAAGATCGCCCCTTTTTTAAATTATCTCCAAATCATCAGCAAGCAAAATCTCAGATAAATACGCACAGTTGATCATTCATTTAAAAAACCTATCATTTTTTTTAAAAACTGTAAACATTTGAGGTGTAGCGCCCAGCGCCTCTTCCAGTCGTTTAAGTCACTTTATGCTGTAGTACTCAGCTCAGCCCGACATCTAAGGACATCATCACAATAAAGCCAAATATACAGGTCCAGGATGCCAGCTTTCCATTGCCTCTGTGATTAAGACAAAATGTTTAGCACAGATATTCAAAATAAAAAGAATAAAATGAATAAAAGGTTAATGAACTGTACAATTTTTTTAAAATAATAAAATCATAGTAAAAACAGCAGAATTGACATTGTATTTTGCAGGTGTATATTCCTGGGGTCTGTGAACATCTGATTGTACATCTCTTATGTATGTGTGTCCTCTATTTTCAAATAGGAGAGCGGGTAGCCAATAGGAATGTTCAGACCAGCAAGACAGGTGAATGGGCCACCCCCCAAGCAGTGGTCCCCAACAGTAGTAGTGATGGTGTAAGACAGTGATGGCTAACCTTGACACTCCAGCTGTTGTTGAACTACACATCTCAGCATGCCCTGCATCAGTTGTAGCATGGCCAAATAGTAAAACTGTAGCAGGGCATGCTGGGATGTGTAATTTATGCAAATTACCATTCTTTCAGCTACATACATTATGGGAATATAAACATTACGAAACGGAATTAGGTTATGAGATATTATGTAAACGTGGCACAATGCAGCAGAATAACGAAATGGGCGTTGGATAACATTTTGACATGCGCTACATCTGGGTAAGATACATAGGTAACTTGTGAAATCCAAATTGAATGTTTCGGATACTCAGAATTGGTTCTGATATAAAAGTACTGCATCTGTGCTGCTAGTGGAAGCCAAGAGCCGATCTAATACTGCACCATTGATGCAGAAACAACTCAGGGGTTTATTTACTAAGATTATAGTGCTATTGAAGATTGGATGTTGCTATGGGCAACCAATCAGGATCTACTTCTGATTTATTTGTCACTTTTTGGAATATAATAGAGATCTGAGTGGTTGCCAATAACAATATACAATCTATTAAAACAGGGATGGGGAACCTTCGGCCCTCCAGCTGTTGTTGAGCGACACATCCCAGCATGCCCTGCAACAGTTTTAGTATGGCCAAATAGCAAAATTGTAGCAGGGCATGCTGGGATGTGCAGTTCAACAACAGCTGGAGGGTAGAAGGTTCCCCTTCCCTGTTCTAAAAGGTGATAGATAAATAAATCAGCAGTAGATTATGATTGGTTGCCCATAGCGACATCCAGTAGCTGATTGGCTGGTGTTAAAGTTATACTACTAAGCCATAGGGATCCACTCTTCTCACAAAACACAAGCCAGGAAAACTATTTTATGTATCATCTATATGTCTATTGTCTGATTGCGTGTCTCCAAAACACTGCCATCTGTTGGCAGCGAGTGGAACTATATCTCTTTCTCTCACACATGCACAAACACAGAGGCAATCACAAGGTAGTAGACTAGCTTTCGAAGCATTTGCTTCAAGCGGGTTTACTAGTGTAACATATGTACTTTGTCCTCTTTGGAGCCATCAATACCTACAGTATATTAATCTAACTCTTGTTCTTACCCTGTTTGTGCCTCTGGAATAATATCATCCATTACCACATAGACCATGGCACCTGCAGCAAAGGCCAGGGCATAGGGCAACAGTGGTTCTGCCAATGAAATGGTCACAGCTCCCAAGACACCAGCAATAGGTTCCACCATTCCGCTCAGCTGCCCATACCTAAAAAAAAAAAAGAAAAACACTATTTACTTCTAGAAATCATAAAAAAGCAATATCTGTACATATGTTCTACTATGATCAGAGTCTATGCTAATTTACATGATTTCCCAGGCTCTGTCTGCCTATTCTTTGTATTCAATAAGTTGAATTTACAGAGGCTTGTAAGAAGTTATTAAAGCTATCCCCACTGGTGCTTTGGTAAAAGTTCCAGGCCAAATGGTTATACCAGGCTTGCCTACCCTCCCGGAATTGCCGGGAGGCTCCCGAAAATAGGGTCCCCCTCCCGGCCCCCCAGGCAGTCCCCGCACCCCACTTCCCTGCAGCACAAAATTACCGGTTTTCGCGGGTCCGCGGCAAGGCTAAAATTAGGCTTCTCCCGGAGAGGAGAAAAAAAAAAGTCGTCAAGTATGGGTTATACCATTACCTACTTCCAATGATCACCTTCCCCGATTTTGCGAGTAACACGATCTAATTTCTCCCGCCAAACCATGTAAGCCTACATTTCTGTGATCTCGATGATCCCTCCTTTTATTCGAGTTGCCACCTGGTACCCCTCATTAATATCCATTTATGTGGTTATTGATCATGTCCCTCACTTTAAGGGAAAGGTAATTGATAGAGCTAAAGAGCATGGCAGCCTGGCCACTGATATTTATGGAACATGACAGCCTACTGATAAATGGGGAATATCTTCACTATATTTATTACCACATAGCTAAGCAGCGCAAGCAAAACAAAACAATAAGTACTGTAGTGGGGAAACCTATCCATGCTCAACATTCATTTGGTGCTTCACAAATCATCGGATTGGAATTATTTGGATAGATATAAAACTGAAATAATTCCATTTAATGCTGTGATAATGATAACACCTACTGAATGGCAGGTACTGTATGGCATGTATATGTAGTTTTGTCAATTGGGTTAAATATCAAAAGTAAATGTTGCTCACCAAAATGCTTTCCAAGTAGACACTCCTGCGCCACGCAGTGGTAGACTGACAGCAAGGCCTTCTGGGAAATTCTGTATTCCTATTCCAATGGCTAAATTCCTGAGGAATAGATCAATATTTGTAAATACATTTTATATATATATATATATATATATATATATATATATATATATATATATATATAAGATTTTGATAAATACCATTATTCTACTTTTTTTAAAATAAAATGACAGTAGTATCTGAAGCGTATTACTTTTTTATGTGGTTCCGGTTGATAGATCTACGGTGTCTAGATACAGTCTAGATAGTCAATAGGTCTACCCCAAAAGGCCGACAAGGTCAAAAGGTGAACATTAAAAAAGTCTACATGAAAAAGTTCGACATTAGATTTTTTTTTTTATTGGCTTGTTCTTACTTCACCCTCCATGTTGGCATAGGGGGAGATTATAATAGTGTGTGGAGCGCAGCGAGGAACAGAGCCCAAAGCATGGCGAGCAAAGTGTGCCATGCGAGGGTATACATTACACTAATTGGGGGTCTATGTCAACATTGACACCCCAAAATGTGATCCTTTCACATGTCGACTTTTTGACTCTATCTAGACCTGGGGTAACCAACCCTAGTCCTCGAGAGCTACCAACAGTGCATGTTTTGCAGGTCTCCTCACAGAATCACAAGTGAGCTAATTAGCTCCATCTGTGTATCTTTTAAAATGTGTCAGTGATTAATGAGTGCAGCTGTGCAGAAGCTAGGGTGTCTGGAAAATGTGAACTGTTGGTAGCTCTCGAGGGCTAGGGTTGGCTACCACTGATCTAGACCCTGTCGGTCTAATAATCCACACCCCTTTCTATACCCAGCAAGCCTTGTGTAACTTGTTCTATCATATTTGCCAGTAGGTGGTTATATTATAATATTTTATTTAGAATGGAGTGCCATACAATAGAATAGAATAAAAATGGAAACGGGATACATACGTAGAGAAAATACAATCTATAATCATCTTCTATATAATAAAAGGTTAATACTGCTCCTCACCTCTATGAGGGAAATTCAAGCGTGTTGCACGCTACCTGCCAATAGCTGGGTATGGGAGAAATTCTATATCAGTGTTTGGTGGTAGCGCACCCCATTCTCAGATAAGTCTAGATTAAATATATATACAGTATATATATGACTTGTTGGAGATGGCATCCTGTCCCTGGGTTGACCACTACCTAAGAATGGTCGACATACATTAGGTCGACAGTGACAGAACATCAACACAAGCTTAAGATCAACACGGACGACACTCGATAGGTCACGTGTTTTTTTTTAGACATACTTTACTATCCAAGTGGGCATACAGTGAGAATACAATAGGGTACCGAGCGCAGTGAGGCCCCATGCCCAAAGCATGGCGTGTTCAGAGAGTCATGCCAGAGAACGTGGTACACATGTCCACACAGACATAAAAAAACCCTGTGAAAAACTTTGCCCCATTTGAGGAAACCATCTTGTGATAATCATCTGGGACTATAGCTCTGTTCCTGAAAAGCACCACAGAGCCGGATTAGGCCATATATCTTCAGGAACTGGTAATATCAAAGCGGCATATTATACACTGAAAAAGTCTGCTTGTCCTTGGACACTTATTTACTAAATAACCAGCGGTCATTCATTTAATTCTATAAAGAATATGTTTATTTGTTAAATAAACCAAGATTTAAATTAAGAAACCCATCCTTTGTTCAGCCAGCGCTGGTATATTTTCTTGTCTTTCTTGACTTAATAGAGGATTAAATACCCTCTTACCAAGCGCTGTTATTTGCGCACCTCACTAATTCACTTGTTTAAAGGGGTGTTCATAAACGCAGGAGGCGTATTGCAGGAGGCAGCAAGTATTGCAGGACAACAAAACCAAGGAATTACATTGATGGATGACAATTTTCTTGATCAAAAATTCCACAATAGTTTTATTTTTATTTGTTTGCATATCTTGCATTTCTCGAAATGTTAGTAAATTAAAAAAGTGCATAGCATTTATATACAAATATTTGCATAGAGGATGTGAAGGACACCATGTTGCCAAATTATTACGCACACTAGTGAATACCACGGCACACGTCTGTGGGTTATTTTGTATACATTGGCAGGTTTTAAACCTATAATTGTATTTTGCCCAAATGTACTAATATACATATGTAGTGTTCATTCTAGCACCCGCCATATTGGAAAACCCATGCAGTTCCCCTTCCCTGCCTGGGGAGTCGCTGTCTGCTGTAGTGCTTCTATCACAGTGTGATCTGTATATCAGCACTGATATGCAAACCAGACCTGTGCTAGAATCACCACAGAAGACAGCGACACCCCAGGCAGGGAACAGGAACTGCATGGGTTTTCAAATATGGCGGGTGCTAGAATGAACACTACACATGCAGGGCCAGGGGTTCCCAAATGGAGGACATAGCTGGGGAGAGTTTGTGCCGTCGCAGCTTAATAAACCCTAAAGAAGCCTATAGAGGCTGCGGCTGCTGTTGGAGATGGCAGGACCAATGTAGATACTATAGATCTATCCAAGGTACATTTGGGGGAAACAATATTTGTAGGTATTGCCCAAAATGGGTGTTTTCATGGGATATCCCGCAAATATACTTTAATAAATACGCCCGTTCTACAGTAAAAATGTTTGATAAAACAAGATTGTAACCTCGCTCACACACCTTTAGGAGCTGCAATAAGCAGTCCCCTAGGGGGGGTCTGCAATAAGCAGTCCCCTAGGGGGGTATGCAATCCCAGGTCATGACTGTCGATCCGTTCCAACAGCCCTGACCCTGGCCCGTTTACCTTTTGATCGACAGCATATCGTCAGGCAGGATTCAATGTCCTGGTTGGCGATCAGCGAAAAGGGGGCGTGTCCGTGTAAATGGCCCTGGATTGTTGAGACTCGGCCGTGATCACGACAATTCACAGCCGCAATAGACAAAACGTTCCCGACAGCTTTCAAAGTCGGTCCCGTTCTGTCGATCTGCCTCTCCAATCCTGTCGGACAAGACAGCATTAATTAGGCGCCCGGAAATAGCGACGGGGATTGAATACCCCCCAAAGTCTCTGGAACTCTCCCCTCCCCTACACACCAAGGAGTATATGTAATGGTTGCACGCTGTGAAGGAGGTACATCCACTACATCATTCATAGCAGCCTGAAGTAAAAATATTCCTTTAGCTTGCCACAGTGATTTCTACCCCTGATTTACCATGAGATTGATGCCTTAATAATAAAGGTTGCACTAAATAAATAGCATGATATGATTTTACACATATACGTACATGCCGCTTGAACTTTTGCCAAGAAATAAACTGTTTTAAGACTTGTTTGTGCAATTTCCTGTCAATTGAACATGCCACTATGAATTTATATGATATCAGAAGCTACCTGTATATCCAGCTTTTCATTTATCCTATTTTATTTCATCTTACCAAATTCTCTAATTTTGAAAGCACAATTTGACATGAATATATCTGGACCTATCAAATAGCAGTTGCATGAGAGGTATGACAGATTCGGCAACCTCTGCGTAAACAATTACCTGCAAATGTATTCAGAGAAACTATAGGAAGGATATCACATTGTATTGCTCTTTTAATGCATGTGTATTATTAATGTTTTAATTGTAGGACTTTCATCCAGCCATCCAACTAAAACACTGCTCCATATACCTAACCAGCTCTTCCATCAGACCAGCCACTTTCTCTTAAACTTGGTGTCACAGAAGTAGGGAGAGAGTATCTGCCTACTTCTGCATATTTTGAATAAGTATTCAGAATGGTCCATTAGATTGTAGATAGATAGATATATGAGCATGTATTATGGGATTATTGAGACTTTAGAACATTAAAAAAGGCACTGTAAATAGGATTGCACACTGCTAAAACTTAGTTAACATAAGGGACGGGACTTCCCTCTACTCAAGAATGATTAGTTGGGAAAACTCAAAAAGAGTTTGACTTTAGAAACTTTCTTTTGGGCAGTACGGATGGTGTAATGGTTAGCATTACTGCCTCACAGCGCTGAGGTCATGGGTTAGATTCCCACCATGGCTCTGTGCGGAGTTTGTATATTCTCCCCGTACGTGCGTGGGTTTACTCCGGGTACTCCGGTTTCCTCCCATATTCCAAAAATATACTGGTAGGTTAATTGGCTCTAAACAAAAAATTAACCCTAGAATGTTTGTGTGCGTGTACATGTGGTAGGGAATATAGATTGTACTCTGTAAAGTGCTGCAGAATATGTGTGCACTATGGATGAAACTGTGAATAAATAAAGTAAATAAACTTCTTGGACAGACCGTTATCTTCCATTTTTCAACATGTGGGAGCAAATGGATGATGATCGTTTCCTCCCACATCACCATATTATCGTTCCAACAACTAATTGTTCCCTCACTCGTAATATCTCCATCACGGTCTTGGACCTCATGTGCCACAACTATAATTTTATTTGGCGCTCCTCAAAAAACTCAGATACTTTGGATTTTACATTACAAGCAGCTAAGTACCTAATCCCTAAGTACCCCCACTAGTACCTAATCCTAATCCCCCTTCTCCAGCCTGACTAACTCACCCCAACATACTTATGTTTGGGATGTCGGCTGCTGGTATTCTGACATCCAGATCTCTTTGACGTTCTGGCGCCAGTGTTCTGATGGCAGCTGGGATGGTGCCATCGGTATACTAAATTTCGGCATTCTGACCACCTAGATGCAGTGCATATACGCAAAAACAAAACTCCAAGAGTTCTGTGTGTACACACACAGCACCCCACAGTCACACACAATACAGCTGGCCCCCAAGAATTAGTGTGCTTCATACTGTAATTCTGAGTGGGATCTGTAGGCAACAGCCATGGCTGAATGCAGAGCCGGATTAACAATGGGCCTGATGGAGCTATAGCTCCAGGCCCACTCTCCATTTTGTAGCTGAGGGCCAGGGCTTTCCAACGAGACCAGCCCTGTGTCGCTAGCCCCCCGGGAACTGGAGATACCGCCAGGCAAACCTGGAACGTTTTCCCCATAGGATAACATGGGACCCGCTAATTCCGACCTCCACCCGGTTCCAACAGCTGCCAGTTCCCCCTCTGGCATCACAGAAACTCGAGGTTGATCTCAGTCGAACCCAAATCGCTGGGCCTTCAATCTGATACCTGGTTCATATGGGTTCATTGGTTCTAGAGATATTGCAGGTAAAACTATTTTTTTTTTTCATTTCTGATATGTAATTTCATGGCTGTTCATGTTGTTTGAGGACAGATTTCTCTGGAACCAAACGGCCCAGAAGGCTACATGTAAATGGGTCAGTTGGTTCCAAAGATATAGCTGGTTGTTTAAAGGGGGGCAGGGGTGGTTTTCTCTCCCCCTCACACCAGAAAATGCAGGGACTAGGCTTGTGTAAAAGGGGCCAGTCCGAGAATGTCCCTGCATGATCCTGGGACCATATTCCCTGCATTTTCTGGTATGAAAGGGGTATTATTTCAAATAGCCGGGACATGCAGTGCTCTGAATACAGCAGGGCAGTCCCCTGCTCGCTGCCCGGCTATAAATGGCTGTCATTTCTGCCCGGCGGCGACTGTCCCCCAGTTACCGCGAGCATGTATTCCCCCTTGGCAATGAGCATGTAATCCCACATGGCAACGAGCATGGAACCCCTGGCAATGAGCATCGAACCCCTGGCAATGAACATGGAACCCCTGGCAATGAACATGGAACCCCTGGCAATGAACATGTAGGTAAGCAACACTTATGTAGCATAATTTTTAATAGGCATTATGGTGGTGTTTGGCATAGTACATAATGGAGATTATGGTGTGAGGCTTAACATGTAATGGGCATTATGGTGTAAATTTTTAATGTGCGCCCTTGGCGCGCAATGCCCCTATTTATGAAGCATATTGTGCATTATTGCTCAATCTGTTTGGTATAGTAACAAAGTATATACACCGTACCACCTTGGTGGGGCGGTATATACAGGCGCTTTGAGGTGGGTTATTTGGCAAGCTGCTCACACCATGGGGAGGTCAGCCCCCAGAGAAAAGGGAAGAAATAGAAACAAACGGGTGGTGGAGCGCTAACACAAAATTATAATTGACCAATTGGGTATCAGAAATATTTTATTTACTAAAAAAGAGTATATTAAAATAATATATGGGTTTTAAAAAGCAATTGCATTTTCCATATTACATATAAAAGGTGTACAGCCTATTCTGGGACATATAGTATATGCATGAATACAGTTGGGGATATCTCACTTGTTCCTAGATACGTTCTCCTGGGATAGATATAGCGATCTCCCACAATCAATTGAAACTGGTGTGGCGGGTGTCCATAAACCTGTTGGAGTTTTCTTGGGACCTGATCCAGATTATATTGGACCTTGGGGTTAAGTCCTTGGTAAGGTGACTCCAGATGTAGTGGCAGGTGGTGGTTTCCCTTGAAATGTCCAGTGAGTGTCCAAACAATATGAATGGTGAGGAAATGTAGAGCTGGTCCAAGTAAGAGATCTTTTGTATTCCCAGAATTGTAGGCTGTAGACGCTTGGCCTGACGCGTTTCGTCGTCCAAAGACAACTTTTTCAAAGGTACTTAGAAAAGATCTCTTACTTGGACCAGCTCTCCATTTCCTCACCGTTCATATTGTTTGGACACTCACTGGACATTTCAAGGGAAACCACCACCTGCCACTACATCTGGAGTCACCTTACCAAGGACTTAACCCCAAGGTCCAATATAATCTGGATCAGGTCCCAAGAAAACTCCAACAGGTTTATGGACACCCGCCACACCAGTTTCAATTGATTGTGGGAGATCGCTATATCTATCCCAGGAGAGCGTATCTAGGAACAAGTGAGATACCCCCAACCTTTTATATGTAATATGGAAAATGCAATTGCTTTTTAAAACCCATATATTATTTTAATATACTCTTTTTTAGTAAATAAAATATTTGTGATACCCAATTGGTCAATTATAATTTTGTGTTAGCGCTCCACCACCCGTTTGTTTCTGTTTGGTATAGTGCTGGAATGTCCAAACTAAGGCCCTCCAGCTGTGAAACTACAAGTCCCATCATGCATTGCCACAGTTTTGCAATTAGGGAATGCTAAAACTATGTCAAGGCATGCTGGGACGTGTTGTTTCACAACAGCTGGAGGGCTACTGTTTGGACATGCCTGGTATAGTGTGTATTTTGGCTCAATCCATGTGGCAAAATGTGAATTTTGCCTTAATCTGTGTGGCATAACGTGAATTTTGACTCAATCTGTGTGCCATAGTGTGAATTTTAGCTCAATCGTGTGAATTTTGTCTCATTCCATGTGGCATAATGTGTAAGAAGCAAGTACAGTATAAGGGGGTTACTATTGTGTTGCATGATTTGTATAAGGGGTATATGGTGTGATAAACTTAGGTTACCACATAAAAGGTGCTGACGTATTGGGGGAAATTTACTAAAGGAAATTTGTAAAAATTAGGTGTATTTCTATCCAGAAATACACATATTTTTGACATTTACTATGCCGAAAATACGGCAATTCGTATTCGTATTGATAGCACATCAATACGAATACGAATTGCCGTATTTTCGGGATAGTAAATGTCAAAAATAAGTGTATTTCTGGATACAAATACACCTAATTTTTTTACAAATTTCCTTTAGTAAATTTCCCCCATTGTCTACCAAGTTTCGGTTTTCAGTATTTTTTTATGACTGGAGTGCTGTCTCACCCCGCAAGTATCTTAGGACATCGGCGTCCTGCGGGTGCACCTTTGGAGTGCACCCGCCAATATATCTCCCTGCATTTTTCCTATGCAAGCCCCTTGCCTTTTCCAGGCATATATAATTAGTTGAAAGTATTTACACAAATAGAGACACACCCATGAGCAGACCACCCAACCAGAACACTGGTCACGCCCCCCACATTATTAGGTGCTGGCCGCAACCCCTATTATTGCGCATAATAGGCCCTTAATCATTTTCAGCTCCAGGTCCATTTAGACCTTAATCTGGCTCTGGCTGAATGGAAACCCGAGAGCGGAATTTGAGGACAGCAACAGTATTTGGGAGTAGCAGTTCAGCCAGATGGTTTGGGTGTGTGGAAAAGGGGATTGTCTCATTTTATGTGTGTTATATGTGGGGTTTTCATGGTCTTTTTATTATATGACAGTCACTGCAATGCTCCCTGTATTATATGGTGGTCATTGTGATGCAGTTGTGGACTGGGGCTCTCACAAACTGTAACTTATAATAAGAATGAACCAAGTAATGCAGTCTTCAAAAACCCCTGAGCACAGTTCTAGTGCAGTCTCGTCCTCAGTACAGAGGACGTGCGTAGAACACAATGAGGTGTGACATCACCATCCCGCTTACACTTTCTTCTGCACGTCTTCAGGTGAGGTTAATTAGAACGAGCAGGGCCTGGCCTAGATTTTGGCAACAATACACAAGTTGCATGTGCAGTGTGTTTATGGTGTGCTCTTATCAAAACTGGGACACATCCCATTCCTCTGAGACACAAAGAATGAACTATGCGCACAGTACCTACCTGACTGATATTTATAGCCCCACCAATACTCTTTGCTGTCTTTCTACTTTTAAATGTGAGCTTTATTTACATTTTAACACTTTATAATCCTTTTCCGTTCGCATGAATGGAGTTTTATTCTCTACACTAAAGGTCCATACACACTGGGCGATTATGCCCAGCATGTTTGGACAGCGATGACAGCTGTCATCGCTGGGGGCAAAGCCGCTCAGTGCATACACACTGAGCCACTTTCCCTGCCTGGCACTATCAGTGGGGGGTGGACGGCTTTGCATAGCGCAGCACTATGCAAAGGCATCCACAAAGTTGCCCATCTGCTGGTAATACCAGCAGATGAGCGGCTTTCCTGGCGATGATACGGGATCTCGCAACACCGCTCATCGCTGGGCCATACACACTGGGCGACTTTGAGCTGAAAGCCGCTCAAGCTTGTGCATGGGTCTTAACATTGTAAAGAAGATATGAAATAAACTGAAAAATGAATGGAACAGTGCAAAGTTTCACATAAAGCAAAAGTACAGAATAAATACTATACCTTGCTAATCTACAGTGCCTTATTGTTATTTTCTACAGCTTGTCATCTATATATATATGTCTAGTGTGAGCGAGTCTCCAAAACACTGCCATCTGCTGGCAGACTGAAACTACATCTCTTTCTCACACATGCACAAACACAGAAGGTACTGTAGCAGACTGGCTTTCAAAGCTTTTGCTTTGCTTACAATTATAATTAGAGAGGCATTCAGTGTTATGTCAATGGTCCTCATAAATGGAGACACCACAATGCAAATCAGCAACAGAACATGACTGAAGACAACTAAAATATAACATACCTTATTATTACAACGATTTTTATAATAGAAGGGAGAAGAGACAAGAAAGGACGGTACTTGTTTCCTAGAACGGCCACAACGATTTAGATCGTTGTGGTCGTAAGATAAAAAATCGGATCGATCGCATCGCATGCGATTTGGTCGCATACGATGCGACCGATCCGATCGACCGATTTTTCACCCGATTTTTTTTTTTTTTTCACCAGATTTGTTTCAATTGCCCCCCCAAATGTTAATAAGTGTGCTAGACCCCACGATAGACGTGAACCCGAAGCGTGGCGAGCGCAGCGAGCCCGCGAGGGGCGGCGGTGCGCGTCCTCCGACCTTTTCATTCCCCTACTATCCACTAGGGCGTGGAGTGAGAATATAATAGTGTGGCGAGCGCAGCGAGCCACCGAGCCCGAAGCGTGGCGAGCGCAGCGAGCCCCGCGAGGGGACGCGTCTAACTTCACAGGTATACGCGTCCCCTCGCGGGGCTCGCTGCGCTCGCCACGCTTCGGGCTCGGTGGCTCGCTGCGCTCGCCACACTATTATATTCTCACTCCACGCCCTAGTGGATAGTAGGGGAATGAAAAGGTCGGAGGACGCGCACCGCCGCCCCTCGCGGGCTCGCTGCGCTCGCCACGCTTCGGGTTCACGTCTATCGTGGGGTCATGGCGGGCACATAAAAAATGTGAAATGGGTCATATTGGCCCATTTCACCTTTTTTATCATTTTTCCCTATGTGAGATGGACTTAATCAAGTCCATCTCATCTTGTGCCATTATAATGGCACAAGACCGACCGATTTCAATGTTAAAAGATTTTTTAACATTGAAGTCTATGGAAAAATCGGGTCAATCGGTCGGTCGCATCGCGGCCGATTTTAATTGGTCGCGACCGACCGATTGACCCGATTTCTGTCAATCAAAGTGAAAAAATTGTAAAAAATCGGCCACATCGTGAGGATCGTGTCCCTTAATTAAGAGCCACGATCACTCACGATTGTGGCCGTTCTAGGAAACAAGTACCGAAAGGACAAAAAGGAAAAAAAAATAATGAGTAGTTTATAGGGGATACATGCGAAGGAGGGAATCCTGATAGGGGTCAGTTAAGTACAACAACCCTCTTCCATCTCCCTGATTCTGCCTTTCTGCAGCCTAACCTCAACCCTTCCGGCTAGTGCCTAAACCTAACCCTGTACCCTGCTGCCCATACCTAACCCACCCTTCCGACAGCTTAACCCTAAGGCCCCCCATTAGTGCCTAAACCAACCTGCCCCCCCCCCCCACACACACACACACACACAAACATACAAACTTTCCTGGTCACAAGCCAATGCTGCCCAAATGCTTACGGTTTGGCATGACTGTCAGGATTCCGGCACCCGCATCCTGATTTATGTCGGGATTCTGATGTTGATATACTTAAACCTGGGATGCTGACTACACCCTGGTGAAATACGTAGAGAAAGGTACTTTTGTGAGATGAGCCAGGGACCCCAAACACTTTCAAAGGATTTGGAAGAACTAATAGTAATATTGGTCATATAGGCTATGCGTTGTATGTACTGTACCAGATACACGGTATTATCAATTGCAGACCGTTTTCAAGCAGCAGCTATTTGACAGGTAGGTGCAATGGCTATATGATGCATTAGGAAGTTTTGGGAGACCCAGAGGGAGAAGAAAAAACGTAAGTTCCCATGGGACAGGTATTTGGAGAACTTGGAAAATTAGACTTATAACCTCCCACCAGAGGGCTGACATTTTTGACCACCAAATGTGGAGTTGGGCATCCCCTTCAGCATCTATATAAGATATATCAGGGAACACTTCATAATTCAATATGTCTTCCAAGTTAACTTCCTTGGCCCTTTCGTGATTATAATGCAAATAAAGTCATCAGCAAGTGTTAGTCTTCAGCGATATTAAACCCTTCGGTGAGACTTGTCTAAGGCTTCAAATTTGTGATAGGTCTGTGGGAAACACTGTGTTTTACAGTAAAAGGGATAATGTCGGAGTAAAGGGAATTGATAAACATTCTTAGAAGTAATATCCATCTTAGATTGGATGTCAGAAAATGCAGGGACTAATGTCATTTAAATACTGACTACCACCCACCAGCCAAGGATTGTAAACTCTCACCACTGCCACTAACCAAATCCCTAATCCTGCTCTTACCCCTAACGCTGTTTACAGAACCCTAAAAGTGCAGACTAGATGGGCCTACTGGCTCTTTATTTGCTGGCAAATTCTCTATTTCTATGTCCTTTTCTGTGCAGGCTGCATTAATAACAGGTGAGTAAGGTAGAACAGGTGAGGGAGCGGCCAGCTATGCTGCTGTATAATGGAGCTCATCTTTCCTTCATATAATAATATCAGAGTGTGGTAGATGTCCTGATGCTACCTGGTGTCCCAGAACCCTATTAATTGGCCCTATATTGGTATTTTTGGGTACAAAAATAATCAGATGACTGTTACTGCCATCCAATGTTAGTTTGTTAAGTACAAATAATAATGACATAACTGTTACTGACATCCAATGTAGTACACATGTGTCTGGTTAGACGTAAGCCTCATTTGATTAAAAGCAGAGTTGTTTTCTACCAGCAGCCTCTGCAGCGCTCCCAGAGCAGTGCTTACTTGCTAATATGCGCCAGTGTTCATACAGAAACCTGTGCTGGAAAATTCAGACTTCAATGAAATGAACCTTAAAGGACCGCAGTTACTTCTTGATTTCCAGAAAGGTTTGTCATCTCCTCTCATCAAAGGGGTTAATTATATGGTCCTGTAACTCACAGAGCAGCTGATTACAGCTCCAAGCTGTGTACTGCTCGCCCCTGGCTCCATTTACAATGAGCCTGTTATTCGCGGCAGGAACCAGACTATGAAGGAATCTAAATCTCCCTTCTTTTCTCTAACATCTGAAATAACACTTGGGTTCCGCTCCACAATATCTCTCTCCTGCTCTGCTCCCATCACCTGAACTAACACAACATGCCCTGATGCTCACCCTGCTGCCCCCAGTGCCACCTCCTGCCACAGGAAACCTGTGGTTGGATAATCATGGCAAATGGTTAGAGGAACATCTGTGCTTCCTTGTGCACAGGACAGTATTGTTAGTGGCAGGCCCAATTGTAGGTTAGATGGGGACTAATTGAGCGCCTTCCCTTTACACAAATGTCCTGAGAGATTTCTATGTTCAGCTGATTACACCAATTGAGCTTGACCCAACCCTGCAACCACTGACAAAGCAACAAGAAGTCCCTGCGGCAGGATCAGGTGCATTCCTCTGCGTTTTGTAGATTACCGGATCATACAGGTAACATAAAATAAACAGGCCAGATCTGTACTTTTGGAAGGAAAAGTAAATGCAGCCCAGAGAAGAAGAGGAGATGTGTGCCAACCACTTGTCAGGTTTGCAATCCCTGAGGGACACTAGCCTATAATGTACCTTGTGTTGGTTCTTCCAGCACTGGCTTATAGTCCCTATCTGGTGTGACAGAAATGTAACATCAGCATCGCTGGGAAAATCAGCAATTTCTACAGAGACATTTGCTAATAATCTCTCCCCCCCCCCCCAAGAAAAAAAACAACAACAGTAATATTTGTTGTTGCACCCTCTATCCAGGCTGAGTTTGGCAAAGAAACAGACCTGTTTTGTAATTCTGAATCCCGTCTCACAATGACTTCTATTCATTCTATAGCCTTGTGCTGCATGTCTGCTACCAGTCCAGACCTCATCCTGCTGTCTCATCTTAAGCTGAGCCCCTGTAGGAGAGGTAGCAGCTGTCGCACCATGTAACATTTTCCATGTGGATTCTACTCCAATAAATGTACGTACTAGTAGAGTTGAATAAATACTTAAGACCATGATACTGTATACCTCATGACACAAAACACTGTAGATGAATAGAATATTAATAATGATACTAAATTGCATAGTAGAAAATCTGTAGAGATGAGATTTTTGCCACTGGCTTCCAAGCCTGTGAACTTTGTATATCGCTGTTCTCTTGCTGCTATCAAACCATTGTGTATAGTGATGTTGTGAGATGGGTTTGCTCCTGCATAGTGCTATAGCAGGGGTGGTCAATCAATCAGCGGCAATGAGCCCAAAAAATATGTTAAGATAAGACAAAGAGCTGATACCATGGAGAAAATGGGCGTGGTCTAGCTCTCACCAGTCCACTCCTTATTTCTAACATGGGTTAGGTTGACAGGGTCATTAGGTCGACATCGGTTAGCTCAACAGTTAAAAGGTCGACATGGGGGTTTTCAACCTTTAAAGTGCACTGCTGCGCTCGCAATGCTTCGGGCACGGTGCCTATTTTTTTCCTCCCACAACGCGCTAGTGGATGGTAAGGCATGAAATACCGCCTGCCGGCACATGTCGGCTAAAAAAACAGAGAAAAACCCCATGTCGACCTGCTGACTTTCGACCTAACCCATGTCTACCTAAACTTATGTCGACCTAGGCTCATGTTGACTTAAATGCATGTTGACCTAATGGTGGCCACCATCATGCTGGTGACCGAATGACCGTATCCCGCACACATGAGCCAGAAAATCCAACACACTTCTGAATTTGTAGGCAGGTGCATAGAAGTGGTGGAGAAGGGCACCACAGGTAACAGTTCTTGGACGCCATCAGGAAATGGCTTACAGCACTTGTGGCAGGCACTCATTGGTGTACTAGTCCCCAGTGACGGAGCGTTTCTGCACAAGTGACATGGCTAGCTACATGACCACTCTTGGCCACATAATCAGTCACCGACTGCTTAGCCCTGTGACTTCTTTGTTGTCACATTTTCAACTGGGGTTCAATGAGCTCAGTCTCTTTGTTGAAACTGTAGATCCAGGATTCAACGCAATTGATGATTTCCCATATAAAAGTCTCCTTTTGCTGTAGTCAACTGAAGGGGCACCCAGGGTCAAAAAAGCTTGCTTGGACCAAGCTTTTTCTGGAGTATCAAGTGGATTGATTGTGATGAGATGCCTATCCGCTTCTCTACCTGGGCCATGGCCATCTTCTTCAACTATGGCCCACATGGCAGTAATGTTGGCCTCTGTGATGATGAACGCACCTCATCTTCCAGGGAACTTCTCCCACACAAAATTCTGCAAACCACTCAAACACAGTGGTTCAGGATGCAGTTGTTCAGAATTCTCCTCTTGTAGTTGTAGAAAATCTTGGCTCTCCAGTGACCTCCTTAACGAGTTTGTTAATAAAGTTAACATGCTGACTTCTTCGGGGACATATAAAGTTCCGTGCCTTGACATCTCAAGAACTTTGGTCTGAGATTAAAGACGTGTGTATATATTTATATGTGTGTGTGCTGGGGGGATTCTGACCAGTCAAATCTTCCTATGTTTTCAGAGTAGCCTGTTCTAAATAACAGTTGATCATCCCAGTCAACTGTTATTGGTTGGTCTTTCTGTTGAGGTACTTTTACTGATGTGCCTCTATCTGGATCTCATGTAATAACTGTAAATGCTGCAGCTTTCCTTTACCCATTAAAAAGTATGCGTAGACATATTATTCAGATATGATCGCAGTACAAATTTGTTCTCAAAATGGGCAAAACCATGTGCACTGCAGGTGGGGCAGATGTAACATGTGCAGAGAGAGTTACATTTGGGTGGGTTGTAACTGAAATCTAAATTGCTGTGTAAAAATAAAGCAGCCAGAATTTACCCTGCACAGAAACAAAATAACTCACACAAATCTAACTCTCTCTATACATGTTACATCTGCCCCACCTGCAGTGCACATGGTTTTGCCCATTTTGAGAACAAATTTGTACTTCGATCAGATCTGAATAAGGGAAAAGGGTGTACGGGGTCTGTGCGCCTAATCCTAGTGTAGCAGCCTCCTGGTGGCCTAGAAAGAGTACACACCCACTCTTTAAATAGATACAAAGAGAAAAGAGGTGGTCACCCTGAATGGCGCTTACACTGGATCAGTGGATATACCTTTTTTCTGGACCCAAATGAGGGAGTAATTTTTTGTATATACCAGAAAAAAAATTATTAGACACTTAAAACATCAAAACAAATTGTTCTTTGTTTTGATGTTTTAAGTGTCTAATAAATTTTTTTCTGGTATATACAAAAAATTACTCCCTCATTTGGGTCTAGAAAAAAGGTATATCCACTGATCCAGTGTAAGCGCCATTCAGGGTGACCACCTCTTTTCTCTTTAGATCTGAATAAGGGCCAAAATGTGCACTTATGAGCCTGATTAGCACATTGTCGGCGAATCGGCCCGATAATAGCAAAGTCCATGGCTGATCAGTGATGATCAGTCAGTTGACACCCTGAAATAGTCAAGCATGTCAAAAAATCCAATCAGTGGTCAGACAGATCTGGCGCATACTTGAGTGATTCTGATTAAACCATCTGTGCTGAAGCCTGGTTATCACTAAAACCTGCACTGTTGGTGTGCCTTGAGGACCGTGGTTGGGAATGCCTGGTATAGATGTTAAAATAAATGACTGGTTCAGCAAGAATAGGCTGAAACACATACTTTAAATAAATGGGCTCTTTCCACTGCTTTAACCCACACTTTCCAGCTGCTGCAAGGATGCCATGTTCTCAGGATAGGCAGTAAATCTGTATTGCCTTCCTTTTGCGAGTACAGGTTTGCACAAAAATAAAAGTAGCTGAAAACTACAAATCTACCTTCAAGTGATCTTAACTATACAACAAACCTGTCGGGCACACAAAGGGTTACAGTTATATCCCTTTCCCATTACTAAAGAGTACAAGAATGTGCTGGTAGTCGGATTCCTGCCCCCCTGGTTTGGCACGAAGAGCCTCTGGTGACTGAATTTAAAGCCTTGTCGCCACAAAGACTTCTTTCTTATGGAGCAGAACAGAGGTTTTCAGTCTCCCAACGGACTCTTGGTTTATGGGATGTGCTTCCGACCACAGAAGGCCACTGTCCTTGCATGCTGGCTGCATTTGGAGAGTGCTGGTATCAGCCAGAGATCAAACGTTCGTACCCTATACTTAGCAGATCTTAAAGGGTCTACTAGCATAATGATGGAAAAGTAGTAGATTCATGTAACCGTCTTTAGGCTGAGATGGTAGAAGAAAATGACAGTATCCGTAAGCTCAATGAATGTGGGTTACATGAATGCCATAATAACACAGGCATATATCTACCATGGGAACTGGTCCATTATAAACTGAGAAACAATATAAAGGCAGTTTCAGGACTATTTTCTGCTTGGGGACACCATACATACTACTGGCTATATAATACCATTTGTGTCAGCCGCTCATTATCTTCTAGATTTAAAGCAGTATTCCTTTAAAAGACAAAGTACCTACAGTATGTGTTTATAGTCTCTGCAAAATTACTAGAAGCCTCTAAAAGTAGATACAGTATAATGGGCCCTACGCACGTAGGGACCCGCTGAGCGTTCTGAGCAATGCTCAGCATGATCACTCAGCACAAGGTGATTTGCCAGTGCTGTGTTCTGAGAGATCTGTCAGGGTTAGTGTTCTCTACAGTGGCACCGACCGATTAATAACCTGCGTGTAGGGTATTAATCGCAGGAAGATACAGACCCACGGGGCCACGCATTTAAATTGCTATGTAAACTACACACACAGCGATATTCAGGCATTTTCTGAGCTATTCAGTGAAATTATGTAAAATAGCTCTGTGTGTAGGGCCCAACAGACTAATACATCACGAAAACACTACAGAACGGGATACGGTTTACAGTCATTAGTTCGACAGCACTGGGTTGACATACTGCAAGGTTGACAGGGGTCTAGGTCGACATGGGACAAAGTCGACAGGTCATTCTGTCGACACAAGCATTAGGTCCACAGTCAAAAGGTCGACATGGGGTTTTTCACTGTTTTTTGAGCCAACATGTGCCGACAGGCGGTATTTCATGCCCTACCATCCACTAAGGCAGGAGAATAAAAGTGTGCCGAGTGCAGCGAGGCACTGTGCCCGAAGCATGGTGAGTGCAGCGAACCATGCGAGTTGACGTGGTGCACTTAATCCTGTGTCCATGTCGACATTCGGGTAAAAAAACAGTGAAAAACCTCATGTTGACCTTTTGACTGTCGACCTAATGACCTGTCGACCTTGCAGTATGTCGACCTAATAACTGTCAACCATCTTCATGTCGACCATATGATCCCATTCCTTACAGAACAGCCACAGCTGAAAACATGATTGCTTTACAGCATTTTCAAGTTCTTTATAAAAAAAAAAAAAAAAAAAAAAAGGATATTTGTATAGTCATTACAACCAGGGCCCTATGTGTGTGGAAACGTAGTGGTGTGTGTGTGATAGGGAAAATGATAATAATCAGTGACTTTCTTCAGCAATCTGTTTGTATTAAGCAGATTTTATTGGCTAATAAAGGGCAGTATTATACAGATAATATAGGGCCTTATTCTAGTTCACTCTTTCTGACAAAATCCTTCTTAGATGGACAAAACCATGTGCACTGCGGGTGGGGCAGATGTAACATGTGCAGAGAGAATAAGATTTGGGTGAGTTATTTTGTTTCTGTGCAGGGTAAATACTGGCTGCTTTATTTGTACACTGCAATATAGATCTCACTTTGAAGTAAAAACCCCACCCAAATCTAATTCTCTCTGCACAAGTAACATCTGCCCCACCTGCAGTGCACATGGTTTTGTCCATCTAAGAAGGAATTTGTCAGAAAGAGCATACCTCCCAACTGTCACGATTTTAGAGGGACAGTCCCGATTTTCGGGTCCTGTCCCGCTGTCCCACCCGCGGCAGGCATTGTCCCGCTGCGGGGGGTGGCAGTTGGGAGACCCCCCAATCTAGTAGAATAGACGCTGTGCGCATGCGCACAGCGTCTATTCTCGTATGAAAATGAGGTTGCGGCTAATTAGCATAAGCCGCGACCTCATTTGCATACGCCCCACCCATTTTCGGCCGCTCGCGCGGCTTCGCCGCGTGAGTGTCCCTATTACTTCAGGTCAAAAGTTGGGAGGTATGGAAAGAGGGAACCAAAATAACCCCCATAGTGACAACACAATAAAAAAAAATCCTTCTATCCTTTGGGCTTCCTTCTGCAGGCATCTGACTTACATATCAGATGGAGCAGTAAACAAAAGCCTCATATTGTGTATGAGGATATATTGATGCAGCCATTAGTTGCTTAGTCCCTCCTATGCCTGATTTTTAAGATGTCCTTTCTGCTGACCAGAAGTAGGGCAAAACTCCAGCCCGCAACACAAGCTGCCTTTTGGTAATACTGATGTTATTGTGAGTCTGCAGTGGCTGGGACGCGGCACCTGGTGGCAGCAGAGCTACATAAATGGAAGCTCTCAAGCACTCGCTCTGTATTTATATACACAAGTGCTTTATTTTTGTCTGAATAATACGCAAGAAAATAAAATCACGCATATTGCTAATTAACACATCAGTCAGCACATAGTTATGTGACTTAAATAAAAATGACATTCTAATCATCAACAATTAAATTGATTGGGCAGCCCCTAGCACAAGTTCACCACTACTAGCTAACATTACCAGGAGCAGAGAGCTCCTCATCGACTGCACAAAGCAAGTCACTTGCCTACATTAATAACTGAAATGATGAAAGAACTGGGTATTAATGGGATGTGGTGAGCATCATGACAGTCGCTGCAGTAGTAGGGGTGGTTAGGGTTAGGCTGCAATGAGGGGACAATTAGAGTTTGGATGTGGGAGTGGACGGTTAGGGTTAAAACAATATACCAGGATTCTTCAGGGTTTCGGTTGTCGACATCCTCACTGTTCAGATTGTGAATGTCAACATTTTGTACCCAACCGATATTAACAATGTGCCCTGCACAAAAAGGATCGAGGTGGCAAGGTCACTAACCTCCAGGGAAAACCCTAGGATTACTGATAGAAGTTAGGATGCAAGTTCGTGCTGGCAAGTTAGGGAACTTCTTAACCCGGCAATCCCAGCACAAACTTGCATCCTAACTTCTATCTGGCACCCTCCCTCCACACCACGATATCTGGACAGAGCAATCCAGCCGCAGACCTCTGAGTCCATTGGAGGCCGTGACCGGGGAAACTGCGGAGACGCTTTGATGGTCACATGATAATTTGCTTGGTGCATGCCACACTTCTAAAGTTTCAAAGATGGCAGGTGTTAAAACAAACACTAGAATGATGTTGCAGCAGCAGCCAGGCAGGGTAGCAATATAATCAGGGACAGTACAGTTAACACACGGGAACAGAAACCCGCTGAGCTGCACAGCGCCTAGGCAGCCATAAGCGGCGCCACTGGTCATTGCAGCAGCCAGGTGGGTAACAATATAAGCATGGACAGTACAGTTTATCACACAGGTAACACATACCCACCAAGCTGCTCAACACCTAGGCAGCCATCAGTGGCACCACTGGTCGTGGCATCAGCCAGATAGGTAACAGTATGAGCACAGTATGAGGTAACAGTATGAGGCAACAGTATGAGGCAACAGTATGAACAGAGACAGCACAGTTGTAGCAGAGACAGTACAGTTATTACATAGAAGACACGGGATACATATGGCTGAGTGCACAGTTCCTAGGCAGCCATTGCGGCGCCATCTTGAATCTTCCTGTAGGGAGAGCCATGGGTAGCGTGGGTGGTGGTTGTAGTAGGGGAAGAAAGAGTCGCTGAGGCCTGGTCAGAGTCAGTGAGGCCTGGGGCTGGAGTTGGGCCACGGTGTCTCCTGGGGGCAGAGGCCCCATCTCCTGGGTAAGACAGGGGAGGCCGAGACTGGGCCTGCAGGAAAGGGAGCCACTGCTGGTGTCTCCTGAGGGCAGAGGTTCCCTCTCCTGCGGTCTCTCCCCTGGGATGAGCCTGCGAGCTGGGGTGCATGATCTGGCCTGCGCTGGACGGATGGGGGGGAACGCTACCGCTGATGCCCTCGCGCAGCTTCCCCCTCACCTCTCCCTCTGATGGTCACCTGGATGCCGGGTCACGGGATGGACGGGGGTCCTCCTCAGCTGCTGCGCCCGTTGCAGATATCTGTGTGGGGCCTCCGCTAGGCCGGACCACTGCTGCCTGGGGGATCCCGGCCCACTCTCCTCTTCTCTCTTGATGACTGGATGAGAGCTGTGGATGGAGCGGGAGCTCCACAGTGTGCGTCCATCCCTGAACCCAACAAGGGGGGGGCGCCCGCAGGCCGATGGTACTGCGGGTGGGGGGACCGCCGCGCTGCTAGACTCCGGCCGTCCTGCTCCGGCAGTTTACAGCGCTTGCTGCCGGGGGTGCACAGCATTGCCTCTTCCTCACCACCGCCACGCTGCACACCGCCCGCTACTCTGAAGGCCGGGGATGGTGGAGCATGCATGCGACCATCCCCGGCCTCCACCGGAAGTGTAGTAGCCACACCTAAATATTAAGTTTTGCGCCTGATTGTTTAGTTTTTTTTTTATCTGTGAAACCCTAAGATTCCAGAGCATGTTTCCACAGTTTCATTATTAGGGTTAAATTTACTAAAAGTTTTAAAAAGTGAAAAATGGGGATGTTGCCCATAGCAACCATTCAGAGAAGGTCTATTATTTTCTAGGTTGCAATAGAGAAATGATACCTAGAATCAAAACACCAGCAAAGCCAGGTGCAACATTTGAAATATGTTTTTTCCTCAACAAAAGAAAGAATATGTGGGATATTCAATCCCGGGTCAATCCCTGTCCCGTTCTTGGCCAGCTCGATGAAGAATCGGCAGGCGGGTTTCAATATCCGATCCAATTCAGTGAAAAGGGGGCGTGGCCACGAGATGCGGCAGTGGATCGTTGAGCTGCTCCCGGGAGCTCAACAATCGGGTCCATTCTGCTGAGATCCTTGTTCAATGCTGTCGGAAAGACCACACAGAATAGGGCCCCACCATTACTTCCCTCATCAGGAATAGCGGCAGGAGATTGAATACCCCCCTATTAGGAAGCCTTCTATCCTTGGATAGAAGCAGCAAACCCTCCCCCCCCCCCTCCCCTACCACATGCGATATATTACACATGGTCCATTTTCATGCGATACATTAGGCAATCCTTCCCAGCTACAGACACAATCCAAAAGATTGATTTTTGCAGACAGTGCGAAGCGTCCGGGAACGCTCATTGAAGTGGACCTGCAGTCACTCACCTGCAATTTGGGCTCTTTTACTTGATTAATTGCGGCAATCACAAGAAAAGAGCCCACGTTGCAGGTAAATTGCCTAGTGTATGAGGGCCTTAACTGCACATTTCCTATCTGCTTCTAGGGATGGCACTCCAGCTGTACTGCACAGTTAGGCAACATTTGCTTAGTATGTTGTATCTACCTCTCCAGATTTGTATGTCTTATATTACAGCAGTTAACATGATTCATCCTTCCCAGCCACCTACAGACCCACAATTTCTTTGCCACACTATTCTGGATACCAATCTTGTTGTTAGGTCTTGTTATGCCACCCTATACATCTTCTTACTGCTCAGAGACAAATAGTCTTTCCTATGTTTACTATGTGGAATACACAATATTTGTAGCTCAGCTTCTGTATTCAGGTTATCATTACTCTAAATGACAGCTCAAGATTGCACTGCAGAATGTGATCACACTGAGTGAACGTGTCACCCTGCACGGGGACAGGGGCTTCACAAAGAGCACATCTCTGCAATGTGACGAGTGTGGTGCTGGGGTTGCCGCATATGCGCTGTTACAAACACTGCCATGCACAGCTGCTATTTCTGGCGGAGGGTGTCTGGGGACCTACAGCCCAAGCTATCGCAATCTGAGGGTAAATCTGGCAGAATGGTATCCTTCATGTACACCTATGGGGGATGCGGCTGCAGGCAGGAATAATGGGATCAGAGCAGGCTTATTTCATACAGTCTCGCTACACTTAATATTTGCGGCTAACCCCCGAAAACAGAAATAGCTGCAAATATGGGTTAATGTATGGGCCCCTTTATCTGAGCAATGTAACCACCAAAGTTTCCTCAAAAACCTTAATCATGTAGGTTTTGTGTAGAATTTGCCACAAAAGGGAACAAATATACCAATGTAAATTAATACCAGATTAAACTGATATTTTTCTATTGAATACCAAAGCGCCTCATACTGTAGATCAAAATGATTCAGGACATTGATCTAATTGCCCCCATACATTAGGCCGACTTGTCCTAAGGACAAGTCGGACCCAATTCTCCTCCGAGCCACCCGGCAGCTCCCCGGGAGGCTCACATACATTTAGGACTTGAGGTGCTATTTTTTACATGTGATAAATCGCATGCGATTTATCACATGTAAAAAAAATAACAACGGGGAGCTGCAGGGCGGTGAGGAGCAGTGGGGGCGGGCGGCGGCTCTCAAATGAGTGGCCGGCTGGGGAGGAAGCATTGGGGCAACAGCGTTAATCAGATCAGTCGGGGCGGGCGGAGGTGACCAAATCATCAGTGTCTGTCCACTGTCCAGCACCGTAGCGAGCGGGCGGCGGTGACCAGATCACCAGTGTCTGTCCTCTGTCCAGCACCGTAGCGAGCGGGCAGCGGTGACCAGATCACCAGAGTCTGTCCACTGTCCAGCGCCGTAGCGAGCGGGCGGGCATTGGCGGCTATTACATCTTTAAAATAATGTGTCAAATGACTTTCTGGCTTTTGATTGGCTGAGACAGAGCACTCTCAGCCAATCAGCGGCCGCGGAAGGAGGCCACTGATTGGCTGAGAGTGGCTCTATATCTCAGCCAATCATTAGCCGGGCAGTCATTTGAAATGTTATTTTAAAGTTGTAATTGCAGCTGATGCCTGCCCGCTCGCTACGGCGCTGGACAGTGGACAGACACTGATGACACAGCCGGCTGGTCGTCTTCCTCACGGCACCCCACCCCCCCCCCCCCCCCCCGCTGCAGGAGGTCGGACGTGATCGTACATGATGACCGCCCGACCCCCTGATCCGGTCCGATGCCCACGGGACCGCGCATCGGATCGGATCAAATGTCAAACACATGCAATAATGCCAGGAGTCTGATCGTTGGCATAAGTTAATGATTTCAAGTTACGGTATTGGTGGCAAGAGTATAGCAGGGCGGATTAGGTTTCAGCAATGGTGGGTATCGGAGGGGTGTTAGAAGTATATCTGCTGCTGGATCCCGGTCAAATTTCCCTCGATGCCGGTGGTCAGAACATCAATATTTATTTATTACAATGTCATTTAAAGCTAATGCATCACAAGTCTACAATCTACTTATAATAAGAGGTATGCACAATTGGAATGATACTTCTAAAATGGTCTTTTAAAGGAAGTCAAACCTAAGCTATGAGCTACAGTACAAACATGTAGGAAATGAAAGCTTAATTCTAACCTGAATATTGCTACATTACATTGATGTGCCAAGCCCCATACCGGACTCATATCTTGCTCTGTATTGTTCTCCATCCCAAATGCTAAAGCTCCTATTATCTAACCACAAGAAGCCAACCACTGGAGGGCCTTCTTCCCATGCACCTCAATTATTTACTTGCTGAAAAATAAAAAAATTCAGCGTGAAAAACGTCTGTACATATAATCGTCCAGGAAGTTACTGATACCAGAAGAGTGATATATGTTATAAATAAATGCTCCAGCAGCACAGCGCAGGTAATCTGCATCTATGTCTTTGTTGTACTAGTGATACAATATTCAGCCTGAGATTTGTAACTGAATCTGAGTCCAGCTGTTGTGTAACATCCCACCTGTTCTGCAGAGGGAACGTCAGCACAGTACACTGTGTACACAACCAGCCAGCAACCTACGCACTGAGGTAACGAGTCACCTGCTGCAATTCTACACTGACAAAGTAGCTAGTGGAAGAGCTACAGAAGACCTATCGTCGGCAGGATGGCAATCTGCCTGCATTTACAAGTATGCCTTCAGGTTCGTAGGTTTGGCGGCACTAGCTTTGCCTGCTCGTGTTTTGTCCGTGTAGTTTCTAAAAAACTAGAACAATACATTTTAAATCAGATGGTAATCACAGTCATAAGCACATGCAAGAGTGTGGAGCAGGACTATTACCTTAATAGTGCTAGTTAGGGATCCTCCATGGAGTTCGTAGAAGCAGAGGTCAGCTAAGATTAGTTAGCCCTATCATGTGCAAAATGGGAATCAGACAACAAAAGGCAGCACTGGCTGATTCACATCAATACACTCCGCACATAAGTTGCAGCTGTGAGTGGCGGCACAAGGAAATATGTGCTGTAGGAAGTCCACCGATACCAGGCAGCAATCTATTGCTGTGGTAACAAGTCGTTTCTGACCCTTTCAGGCATAAGTACCGGCTCAGGCCTGGGACACCAAGCATGGGTTGAAAGCCAGGGCCACCATTCAGTGGGCATCATCTCTAAGCTCTACTGTCCACAGCCAATCAATGTATTTTAGGCCTTAACGGGGTCATTAAGACCCAAGTCACACATTTCAGGTAACTTGTCCTGTGAAAAAACTAAAAGCGAGTAGGGTCATGAACCCAGGACTGTCAACCCGAGTAGATCCTATAAGACATATGCTGGACCTGTGCCAAAGCATGTTCACATGTAAAAGCCGGGTTATAGGCGTGTCTGAAAAAAACTATACCATTATTTACTAACACATCCAGCCATATGCACATCTAAGAAAGCTCCTAAACTTTATAAAGACAGCAATATGAATTGCATGTGTATGATCCTATACATTCAATGTACTGAAACCAGGGCCGTAAAAAGGGAGGGCACACAGGGCCGGCGCCGCCACTAGGCAGCTTTGGGCATTTGCCTAGGGCGCCGGACACTGGAGGGCGGCAGTTCGGAGCAGGTCCCCCCCGAGATGTGGTCATTTGGTCTACAGCATGATGGTAGACAGTCATTAGGTCAACACCATTAGGTCACCATGGGAAAAGGTCGACATGTGTTTAGGTCGACATATGAAAAGGCCGACATGGTTCTAGGTCGAAAGGTCATGAGTTCGACAGGTCATTAGTTAGACAGTGAAAAGGTCGACATGGGGTTTTTCACCGTTTTTTGAGCCGACATGTGCCAAAGGCGATATTTCAAGCCCTACCATCCAGTCGGGCGTGATGGGAGAATAAAATAGTGTGCCGAGCGTAGCGAGGCACCGTGCCTGAGGGGATGCGGTACAATTTAAACATTGCCCATGTCAACTGTGTTGACATTCAGGTCACAAACAGTGAAAAACCCCATGTCGACCTTTTGACTGTCGATCTAGACATTGTTGAACTAACGACCTTTCGACCTTTTCCCATGTCGACCTTTTCCCATGTCGACCTAATGGTGTCAAACTAATCACTATCGACCATCATGCTGTAGACCAAATGATCCCAACCCCCAACCCCCCCCAGATGGAGGTAAGCGGGGGTGAACTCCCCGCCCCCCTGGCTATATGCAGCAGGAGGGTCCGTGCGGTCTGAGGGGTCCCTGTCCCTGTGGAACAATCCGGCGTGGGGGGGGGGGCTATATGTAGCAGGGCGGTCCGCATGGTCTGAGGGGTACTTGCGGTCGGGTGCTACCGTCTGGCCAGAAGAGAGGGAGCCGCCCGCTGTACCGCCCAGCCGGAGTGAAGTGCTGCCGCCCATCATCATCCGCCGGGCGGCGGCGCGGGAAGCACTTCTGGGCTTCAAAACACTTGCTGTCCCACCCACCGTGTAGCAGGTGGGTGCCTTGCACCGGCCCTGGGGGCACATGCCCCAAATGCTGGATGTTATACCCATACTGTATGTGCATGCAAGAGAGCGATGGACAGACAGAGCAGAAACAAATTATTGCCTTGCCCTGGTTGATGAAAATCCTAGCTTCTCTACACACATTAAAAGGGGTGTAAATGAAGTTATGCCATTTAGAGCATCCCGACTGTAGGTCAATGTTTGATTATATCAGTCTAATTTCATAAAATTAAATACATTGCTACCATTATAATGTTCTATAGATGCTGATTTTGTTTGTATCCAGTATCCCTGTATTTGCCATCTTATTTGTGTCAGTATTTTGATCATGCCACAGAGCGGTGTCTCATGACAGAACACAATGCAACATCACTGCCAATGGGGGCTACTCCGGCACATAGCTGCATTGAAAGGAAGCTGCAAGTGGGGTGTGTGGGGGCAGGGGCATTACTCCCAGAGGCATTGGAAACACCTGCCTCCAGTCTGTAAACCCTGTACAGCAACACCTGTGTAGTTCAGAGGGATGCATTTCTGTGCATGTGCAAATCCCGACTGCGAGTGGCCTTGGTGATTTACAATGTCACTGGGCCTTTCACAGCGGGGAGGGAGGGGCGGGGGCAGACAAGGGTGGTGGGCCATGGGAACGTTCAGCGTTTCATTGGCGTTCCCGTGGGAATGCAGGCGGCTGATGTCACATGACACCCGGTCTTCTTTCCAGCGCCCGCAAATATAAGTCAGTCTCCACTGACTTATTCTTTTGGTCGGCGACCATGGAACGATTTCTCCTGCTGAAAGCATCATGTGAGGGGATGTGTCTTCGTCACACATCCCCTTGCATAGCTGCGAGGCAAAATGGTGGCAGAGGGGAGCGTATTCGCCAGGGCAGCGCCACAAGGACTCTGTAAACTGCGATCTTCGCTGATTACTGAGTCACCTAGAATCACCCCCACAATGTATATACAAATATCATTAGTTGTGTAGAGTCATCATGAGGCCAGAAACTAAAACGGTCTAGGAACTTCACTAGAACATTATCTTTATATAGTGTCATCATCAATTATCCACCAGTCATCCATATGTGTTCTGCTTAAAGACCCCATCACACAAAAGCTGACATTTCAGTCAACAACCAATGAATTTCCTGGTTGGAATAAAACTCATAACCACAATGCTGTGAGGCAGCTATGATAAGCACCTTGCTTCCCAAAAGGGAATTAGACTGTGTGACATGGTGTACTAAATACTGTACATTTCATCTAGTAAAGGAACCTGGCATAGGTCACGTCACCTCAGTCTGTCACACACTCGGGCTGCTGATCTGCTCTGCAAACCTCCTTTCTGCTGCACTGGACTGGCCTACCCCCATAACTATCCCTACATTTCTGTTCTGTCCCTGCCCTCACCCAAATGTCACTATATTCTGTAATCCCAGCACTATAGCGCCATCCTTAATAATCACAATCACTTGCCATTTTTCCTTTTTAAAAGTTAATTCAATATATTAATTCTATTATATATCTATTATATATTACCCTATTTATAGCACCAGTATTGACTTAAGGAAAGTGTTATAAAAAAGGAACAATTAATTATAATAAACGTGAAGGCATAAGAATTACATTATGCATTATTTATCTTACTGTATTTACTATCAATGTATTAAATTAATATATGTAGTCATAGGGATTATAGCGCACAAGGGTCATTTTAGACAGCGATGTAGTGTCAATCCAGATTACATGCACCTACAGAGCAGCAAGTTGGAACATTCAATCCTCCTCCAGTGGTCGCATGGAATGTTAGGAATGATGTCATCAATCCCCCCCCCTCCCCCCCCCCCCCCCCCCACGTGATCAGTGAGGACTGCAGAGAAAGGTTAGGTTATACAGGTAGGGGCCACACTGCACTGCTTTTCCCGGGGGCCCATAATGCTGACAAGATTGCACTGAATGACACTCCAAAGGAGATTAGCGAGAAGAACATAGGAGATTTTGCAACTCATATATATATATATATAAAAATAATTTTAAAGGAATTAAATCTAGAAACGTATGCTAATTACTAACAGTGCGAAACTGGCATCTTCTGTAGATTTCATTGCTTCAAGCGCTGTTTAAATATCCATAGGATTAAACACTATTTTCATGACAAATTCTCCTTAATACCAAAGTTTTTTGTAAAGTAAATTATTTAGAGGAATGAATGAAAGGCCTTTTTTTCCCATGAGCGAGTGGAATAACTTGTACAGTACATATCTATGATGAAAGTATAATTTGGGATCAGAAAAATTATCATTACACCACCATCTACTTAAAACTGATTCACTAAGTGCCAGTTGTTTTTCCATGATAGAAAGATTCGGTACTTGTTTCCTAGCATGGCCACAATCGCGGGCATCGGGTGTCATTTTTAGTGGTCTGCGACGCGACCGACGCGATGCCCCCGATTTTCCCATTGAAATGCATTGAAAAAAAGTCAATATCGCGTCGGTCGCGTCGTATGCGGCTAAAAAAGGCTTAAATGGTCCAGACGCGATGCCCCCCGATTTCCCAATAGGGAACAATGTTAAATGCCTCAATTTACTCGCGATGCCCCCGATTTCCCATAGGAATCAATGTTAAATGGCTCAATTGACCCAAATCATCATAGGGAACAATGGTAAATGGGCCAGAAAACCGAAAAAACACCCCTGAACAGTGAAATGTCCCCCCAAAAGTAGTTGACGCCACCCCACGATCAACGCGAACCCGAAGCGTGGCGAGCGCAGCGAGCCCGCGAGGGGCGGCGGTACGCGTCCTCCGACCTTTTCATACCCCCACTATCCACGTCGGCGTGGAGTTGAGAATAGAATAGTGTGGCGAGCGCAGCAAGCCCGAAGCGTGGCGAGCGCAGCGAGTCCCGCGAGGGGACGCGGATACCTTCACAGGTAAACGCGTCCCTTCGCGGGCTTCACAGGTATCCGCGTGCGCTCGCCACGCTTCGGGCTCCCCACACTTTCTATTCTCAACTCCACGCCGACGTGGATAGTGGGGGTATGAAAAGGTCGGAGGACGCGTATCGCCGCCGCTCGCCACGCTTCGGGTTCGCGTTGATCGTGGGGTGGCGTAAACTACTTTTGGGGGGACATTTCACTGTTTAGCGGTGTTTTTTGGTTTTCTTTACCAGTGTTCCCTATGATGATTTGGGTCAATTGAGCCATTTAACATTGATTCCTATGGGAAATCGGGGGCATCGCGGGTAAATTGATGCATTTAACATTGTTCCCTATGGGGAAATCGCGGGCATCGCGTCGGTACCATCGCACCCGATTTTTTAGTGCATGCGATGGCCGCGATGCCCCCGATTTTTCCTCACGATCATGATCGTTGTGGCCGTGCTAGGAAACAAGTACCAAAGATTCTTTAATGTAATAAAACTTGCAAATCAAATGAATTCACCGACTTTTGGTGAGAAGCCCATATTCTCACAAATGTATCCTGTGATTCACCACTTTTATTTTTTTCACTACACCACTTTGGTAGAAAAAATACAGGTCAATGGTCATTATCAGGCTGTCCAATTATAGCCCTTTTTTCGGCTGAAAGATTACCCATATTTGAGTGAAAACAGATAGGATCCGTAAAAAATCATGGACCTGCGTATTTCTGCTGCCAAGATAGATTAAAATAAATGCACTTTTATCATGGAATTGGCAATCTATAAGCACCATCGTCGGGGTTGATTGGATAGCCCCGTGTGAGATAATTAGCCAAGCTAATTGGATATTGCCATTAAACTCCAAATCCGTGATGAAAATTATACCAAATCATTGTTTTTTATTGTATATGTGTGGTCCTTCAAATAAGTGTAAATTTTACCTTTTAGTTGGTTGTTACCTATATAACGTGCTAACTGCTTAAGTGTCTGAGTAAATTAGATTTGTTGACATTATGTATGAAGAAACCCCCACCCCCTCCTCCAAAAAGCAGCCTTACCTGGCACTGTCGAATGTCGCAGATGCAGTTTTTCCAATAGCACCAAATCCTACGCCAACCGCTAGCCCCTCTGAAAAAAGAAGAACACCTCTCATTATGCTGCATTCCTAATTTATGTTTCCTAATAATAACTATAATGCCATCAAACTATTTACAGGTAATTGCCACTGGTAGAGGGTAAATCCAAGTTGTTGCAAGGCTTGCTGGGACTTGCTGTTAAACAGCAAAGCCCAATGCTATTTATTTTAATCTACATTTCACACAAAAGCTATCAACCCAGCTCCCATCGCCCAGGGGTGCCGGTGATAACCACGGGCTTAAGCCCTGGCCTGGGGTGGTCTGGAGGGGGGGGAAGGACCCCTTCATTGGGTGGGTCCCCAATCCCCCAGGGACCCGACCAGGACTGACCAGTCACAGCATAAATGCTATGGCCATGGGACCTTATAGAAAAAAAGTGTCCCTCAGCTGTGGTATTAATCTGATGGCTGTTGGAGCTTGATGCTGGTTACAAAAATATGGGGGACCCCTACTTTTTCCCATATATTTATGGAACCGGCACTGATCCAAGAGCCCGGTGCTGTTTTTTTAAATACAGGGGGACCCCAGTCCTTTTGTCCCCTGTATTTCTAAAAACCAGGACCGGTAGAGCTCGGTGCTGGTTATGCTTCTATATTTTCATATTTTTTACACAGAGAAGAATTGCACAGATAGCACTGATCTGTGCGAGGCTTCAGGGGCGTCTGTATTTGGCTGAAGGTAAACTTGGCAGTTAAATACAAATTACTTCAACATCAGAATATAGGAATCCTGGGAACTCGGCAACTTAGTAAATTTGCTTTGTTCTCAGGCTGTAGTTGGCTTTGTTGGCTCAGGCCAATCACGATCATTCCGCTTTGTATCTATTCGTACTGGGGAATGGCCTTGACCACTTCTTAGTAAATTTCCCCATTTATGGAAAAAGTGAGTAAATAGGCTGAGGATGGGGAACACCTAGGTCACCAAAAGCTTCTGGTGAATTTGATAGTGTAAATTAATTTTAGATGCTTTTAAACCATAGGTAGTGAAAGATAAGAACATAAAAGGGTAACACCTCTCTTTATGAAATACGAATTCTGACAAGTCAGTACCTATGTAAATTTGTCATTTGTAAAATTTACAAATTTGTAAGTTCTCAGGCCAAAAATACAGCCAATCGCGGCCGATCCCATTCATAGCCATTTGTAAAGCAGTTTGGCCATAACAGCCAACCTTAGTAACACACACCATGGTTATTTATAAGATGTCCCTCATAGTTTCCAAGCAGAATTCCATTTATCTACAGAGAGACCTACTGCTCGCCAGTTCTACACAGGTGTGCGCTGCTATAAATGCGAGATCTAGTATCTACATCATTCCGTTGGCTCTATGACACTCTGGTAAATCAAGCGATGGCAATCACAGATAACTCCTGTTAAGATTTCAATAATAAACAGAGCTGTTATATTTGACTTGATTTATCTATGTAACGTAAAAGGAAACCCCCAGGAGAAGCAAAGGAATGAGTCACAAGACAGTCCGGAAAGGAAAGGTTACACTGACCTTTCCCATGCAATTATCACACACACATTAAAATATTTAATTAGTAGGAAGCAGGGGCGGTGGAGTAATTAGCTCAGAGCTCGTCTGTCTCCTTGTTTCAGACCTTGGGTTCGTCACGGTGCCAGTGGAAAGTAGAAACACTCCACACACAAACAAACACAAGAACATATCTATCTATTATATATATAAGTTCCACAGGTAAGGCGGCACTCACAACAACAGAAGTAGTCGACAGTCTTTATGTCATCATCAACGTTTCGATATTTTTATTTCTTATCTCTTCTTCAGGATATATATTTTTTTATTAACAGTTTCTTATATAGCGCACACATATTCCGCAGCGCTTTACAGAGAATATTTGAACATTCACATCAGTCCCGGCCCCAGTGGAGCTTACAATCTATATTCCATACCACATGTACATGCACACACGTCATTCTAGGGTTAATTTGTTGGGAGCCAATTAGCCTTCCAATATATCTGTGGAGTGTGGAAGGAAACCAGAGGAAACCCACGCAAGTATGGTGAGAATATAAAAACTGTTCACAGTTAGGGCCATAATATATAATACAGTACCATGGCCCTAAAGCTGGGTACACATATGTACAATCGTCGGGCCGTTCTTCCGATCTGCGGACGAACGGCCGTTCGATTGTATATATGTGTACGCTGTCCCGATCCCTTCGTTGCGATCGATAAACGGCCAAAAACGCTCTTGGCCGTCCACGGTCGGTCGGTCGCAGGTTCTTTGCTGCTTAATATTCTTCCGACAGGACGGCTCCATATCGAAAGAAAAGTGACATGTGTACGCACGTTCGATCGATATGCAGCCCGTTCCTGCGATCATTCCTCCCAAAAGCAGCACGCCCATGTGGGTGTTGACTAGCTGCGTCATCCCTCCATCAGCGCAGCATGTAAACAACAGGAAGTCTTCTCCCCCGTACTTTCCGCGCCATGCTGTTAAAGAATATTCGTTGTGTGTGCATTCCTGACAGATATAGTTATAGAAGATAGATAGATAGATAGATAGATAGATAGATAGATAGATAGATATGTGATGTTCATTGTTCATTGTTCTGCATAAACACTTAACATTTATTAAGAAATACTGACAAAAAATACTGTGAACACTTTGTTTATTTGGGTGGTCGGACCTGAACAGAGTATCACATACAGGTGCTTGCGTGAAGGTGTAGCAGGAACGCCCACCCACCCAAAAAACATAAAAACACATTTGAAGATGGTGGTGTATGTAGTGGAAAGCGGTCCCACGGCAGCAACGCATCACATGGGAACATCCCGGCCTGCTCACGTGATGCATTGCTGCCGTGGGACTGCTTGCCATGACATAAGTGCCACGTGTGAAGGTGTAGCAGGAACGCCCACCCACCCAAAAAACATAAAAACACATTTGAACATGGTATTGTTTCAATATTTACTTTCATGTATTGCTCCTGGAGACTGTACAAAAGTACCAGGAGAAATTGGCATAGAAATAGGTGTGGTGGAGCAACTACTTGCTAGTACATAAACACCAGTACTGGGTACAGTCTGCACTCCCGGTGTCGTGGCATTGTGCCCTCCAGGAATGCCTGGCACCTGAGTACTACCACTCACTTGCCGTGATTCGGCCTCCACCTCCCCCTCCTTGCTGCAAGAAGACGCAGAGGACAACTTGTGCGGAACTGTGAGTATACAAATTTTATTGGCAAAATATTGATTAGTACACACCAAAAAACAATATATTTACAATGACAAAAACGTATATTTTCAAGCAATCATGTCATTCTGCCACTCCACAGCCCCAACACCATTGAAATAATTCAAGTACTCGTCTCTTGACAACTTTGCTTGCGTTGATGCATTTCTGGTGTTTAAATTATTTGCCAAAGCTGTCAGACCAATAGGCTCGTCAACAACTTGGCTGTCGTCCACTGTAGCCCCCAGTTGTTGTGTGTGCACCGCTTTTCTGCGCATGTAGTTGTGCAGCACACAACAGGCCAGCACCACTTTGTCAATCTTATCTAGGCGCAGATTGATGGCACTGTGAAAAATTCTGAATTTATTACTCAGAATCCCAAACGCATTTTCAACCACTCGCCTGGCACGTGACAGGCGATAGTTAAAAATGCGCCGTTCCCTGTTCAGTGCCCTTTGTGGGTAGGGTTTAAGGACATTAGGGTGCAATGCAAAGGCCTCATCCGCCACAAAAACAAAGTTCAAACCGTGCTCATTTTCAGTCCGCTCTGGCAGATTCAGTTCATTTTTTTTCAGTTTGTCATGGAAAAATGTATTCTCCAGGGCTCCTCCATCTGAAACTCTACCATTTTTCCCAATGTCCACAAATACAAACTCGTATCGAGCATTAGCGATGGCCATTAGAACAATGCTGAAGAACCCCTTATAGTTATAATAAAAAGAGCCACTCTTTGCAGGGGGCATGATTCTGACGTGTTTGCCATCGATAGCTCCACCACAATTAGGGAAATTCCAAAGATCACGGAAATCACGTGCAATATTTTGCCACTCCTCCTTGGTCGATGGAAACTGCAATATAAAAGTATATGCGTATTAATAATCTGTTGGGTTGATTTTAGACCCATCAGCCCTCCCCCATTGCAGCCTCAAAGCTATTACCCGCCTTATCAAAATGACCCCCCACCCACTGGTGTAAAAGATTAAATTAACAGGCATTGTAAAGATATACATATAGGGTACAGGTATGTGCACAGCTATACATATGGGGGACATGTATGTAATTTCCATATTTACCTTCATGTATTTGTCCTGTAGAACTTGGACGATGGCATCACAGGTGTCTGGTATTATCAACCCCAGCGCTTGAGATGATATTGCGGTGGTGAATCTCAGGTCGGCAAGGGTCCTGCCTGTTGCCAGGTAACGCAGCGTTGCCACCAGTCTCTGCTCTGCAGAAATAGGCCTCCTGAAATAGGTGTCCTCTCTCTCTATTAAAGGGGTAACCAGTGTCAGCAGCTCCATGAAGGTAGCGTCATCCATACGGAGATAATTCCTGAAATCATCAGGATTGTTCTCCCGTATCTCCTGTAGCAATGGCATGTGGGAGAAGGTGTCTCTCCTCAGAAGCCAGTCTCTGGTCCAGCAGTTCCGATTCTTGGTCCTTTTTCTTTTTTTAATAGCCTGCAATCTAATGGCCATAGCAGCCAAAATGCACGCACGAGCCTTCCTTCTCCTCAAGCTCATAATTAAAAAGGCCCAAATGCACCGATAGACGAACGAACGTACGTATATCCTGTACAGCTAGCAATGGATCTGAATAGTCACGGCTCTATTCACTGTACTACACGAACGATTCTTTGTTCCGTGATCACGCCTCGTTTTGGTATGCTCTTTTAAATCCAGCCCATTATGATAATGTTGTGTACATTTTTATCGTGCGAATAGCCAGAACGGGAGAGTGTGTACGGTGGTACAATCTTTTTCTTGCGATTGTTTGGACGGGTGTACATCGGACGTCGCAAGTAAAATTGTACATATGTGTACGCGCAGATCGGTCGTATGTTTCGGACGGCCGAACGTGTATTCGGTCGATCGAACGGTCGCAAGAAAAATGAAATTGTACATATGTGTACCCAGCTTAACTGTGCAGAGTTTTTATATTCTCCCCATCCTTGCGTGGGTTTCCCCTGGGTACACACACACACACACACACACACACACACACACACACACTTGTGAGCCTGCTCAAAGCAAATGCTTTGAAAGCTAGTAAGGCAGCTATATAGGAAAGTTCACACTTGAGTAATAACTATTGTTTGCAAGTAATTTTTTGTGAAAAGAGTCAAGGGATGACCAAAGCAGAACAAAGGGGTTTTGGGGCACATTTTATACAAATTAGTGAATGATAACAGATAAATTGTTTATCTATTATCATTCACTAACTTGTATAAAATGTGCCCCAAAACCCCTTCGTTCTTCCTTGGTCATCTCTTGACTCTTTACTCAGTTCTAACGCTGAACTATTTTGGGAGCACCGCCAAGCAGGTACCCTGGGTGAATGTCAATAACAGTTTTATATTGGTTCTATGATTATCCTCTGTAAATATTATCTATGCTTTTCAATGCTATATACAGGTTGAGTATCCCTTATCCAAATATCCGTTATACAAATTATTCCGAAAACCAGAGTCTACAAAATGTACTTTTATTTTTTTGCTAAAAACCTACTGGCTACATCTGTAACTGGCACTATTGGGGGAAATCTGTGCAAGGACTTTCTTGGCATTCAAATTCAGTGTCTGAGATTGCACACAAACTTGGGGCCTTATTCTAGTTCACTCTTTCTGACAAATTCCTTCTTAGATGGACAAAACCATGAGCACTGCAGGGGGGGCAGATGTAACTTGTGCAGAGAGAATTAGATTTGGGTGGGGTTTTACTTCAAAGTGAGATCTATATTGCAGTGTAAAAATAAAGCAGCCAGTATTTACCCTGCACAGAAACAAAATAACTCACCCAAATCTTATTCTCTCTGCAGATTTTACATCTGCCCCACCTGCAGTGCACATGGTTTTGTCCATCTAAGAAGGATTTGGTCAGAAAGAGTGAACTAGAATAAGGCCCTTTGTTTCATGCTTTAAAACCTTGTTTCATGCACAAATAAAACACATTTGTGTGTACTTCATGTGTTTGATGTGCTGATACAGCATAAATGCAAGATACCTCATTCAAAGATAAAAATATTCCAAAATACAAAATAATACGTTATCCACAATTCTTCTGGTCCCGAGCATTTTGGATAAGGGACACTCAACCTGTACAAGCAAATTTCTGTAACTTATTATTTAGTTACGTTTGGTGTTGTTTTATGCAGCAGGATACAAAGAAAATATTGCTGCATATAAATTACAAGAATTGTTTACATGAATGTAGGAGCATGAATACATTCCCACTGTTATTATTCAAACAGCCTGGTGAGTGCTGCTACCTTGTGATTGACTCTAAATAGATGTAGTTTCATTTGCTGTCAACAGATGGCAGTGTTTCGGTGACACTCCGGGACCTTAATCTTGACCTGGTTCACCCACAATCACTGAACAGCGTCTTGATTGTGAGTTGAACCAGGTCAAGATTAATACCCCTTTTACACCGCCGAAAAATCCGGGTCAGCGGCGGGTCAGACCCGGATCCTCGGCGGTGTAAATGGGGGGTATCCGTGTCCATTTACACGGGTCCTCTACCCGGATGGGACCCGTGTAAATGGTCCCGCTGCGGGTCCAGGCACCCGCAGCGGGTCCACAGCGTGCAGCGCTGGGGAAGCTGTCCCCAGGTGCTGCGGAAGGAGGGGGGTCCCTGCGGCTACTGAGGGGAGATGGGGTACCTGTCAGCGGCCAGCCTGACACGGCGCTGCCACTGCTGTATCTCCCCCCGGCGGCCGGTCCTTGCGGCGGATGGATAGTCAGTGTCGGCGATCCCTCTGGCGCAGGGGAAATAGTACTATTTCCCCTGCGCCAGAGGGACCGCCGACACTGACTGTCCATCCGGCGCAAGGACTGGCCGCCGGGGGGAGATACAGCAGCGGCAGCGCCGGCAATCATAGTGTCAGGCTGACAGGTACCCTCTCTCCCCTCAGCAGCTGCAGGGACCCCCCTCCTCCTCACAGCACCCGGGGACAGCTTCCCCCCTCTACCCTCACAGCACCCGGGGACAGCTTCCGCCCTCTACCCCCTCCAAGCTATATAGATAGATCTATATATATAGATCTATCTATATATATATAGATATATATAGATATATCTATATAGATATATAGATGAACAGTCGACAAAAGAATTGGAGAAAATTAGAACTAAAATCTCCACCTTCGAAACATCCCATATGCCTACATTAGCAGCAGATAAAGAAGAAGACTGGCTCGCCAAATTGCAGGGTCAAGTAATTCAATATAAACAAGAACTTTTAAAGTTCAAAAAAGAAAAAATGCAAAAAGTCAACATGGACTATGAGCGGCACACCGTCTACCGCTGGCTTGCCGACCCATCATCCAATGAGGGCCGGCGTCAACCCTTTTTCAGGAGAAATAAAAAACCTTTCTCCAGATTTGAGAACGACAGCTCACAGGACTCGGCTAGCAGTAACTCTGAGCAAGACAGGAGACGTGCCCCTGCTGTCCCTTTAGGAGTGGCAACACGGGCCCATATCACCGGCGCAAGCGCCAACTCACGCGGCGCGGCGGGCAAAACGCAAGGCAGAAAAGCCGGGCGCCCCCCGAAAGCGAAGTAAGCCCCATATACAACTTATCATCCCATGAATTAACCCCAGGTGAACACCAGCTCCTGAGTAAAGGGTTATCTTTTGTACCATCTAACCATTTCGACCCTCTACAGTGGAATATTGAGAAAAACTCCCTCTACCGCAAATTAAAACTCAAAGAGTTCTTCCATGCCCGCCCACCAGACCCTAATGTAAAGAAGACCCATTCACCGCTACCAGATAAACTTCAACAATATGCTCCAAGGTCAACATTTGACCCTTTGTCAAACAGTGCAAGCATTAAGACTTTCGTCAGAATGCTTGACCAAGACGTGACCAATGAAGTGAACAAGCCAAAAACACAGCACCTCAATCTTACTCCAATTGAGAGAACGGCCCTTAAAAGTTTGTCCACCAACAAGCAAATCACCATACGTCCGGCGGACAAGGGTGGAGGGATAGTCCTCCAGGACTTACAGGATTATAAAGCAGAGGCAGAATTACAATTAAATGACCTAGAGGTATACATACCTCTGTCTCAGGACCCTTCAGCCACTTGCAAAAAGAAGCTGATCCAGGTATTGCAAAAAGCCATCGCTGTGGATCTTGTTGATGAGGAGTGGATGAAGGCCCTTGTCCCGGTACATCCCGTGGTCCCGTTATTTTACCTAATCCCAAAGATCCACAAAGACCGCAACAAACCCCCTGGTCGTCCGATAGTGGCTGCAAGAAACTCGTTGTTCCAGCCAGTTGCCACTTTCCTGGACTCTATCCTTCAACCGCTTATCAAACAGGAACCCAGTTTCTTGTTGGACACAGGCCACTTTCTCTCTAAATTGGCTCTCGTTCCCAGCATCCCTGTGGACAGTTGGCTAATAGGCATCGATGTCGTGAGCCTATATACTTCCATCCCCCACTCGTTTGGACTAGCAGCTGTCAGGCGTTTCCTTACTGGAAAGCCAAACTTCACTGAGGCACAAATTGATTGTATCATTGATTTGTTTGAATTGATTCTAACCAATAACTTCTTTCTTTATGATGACAGGTTCTTTTTGCAAACACGGGGCTGCGCGATGGGATCATCCGCAGCTCCGTGTTATGCCAACATAGTTATGTTTGCCATAGAGGATGAACTCTTCTATGGAAACGATGTTATGGTGTCCAACACAGTGATGATGGGTCGCTATATAGACGACCTCATCTTGGTCTGGAGGGGTCAGAAACCTAAATTTGAAGAACTGCTAGAACAGTATCATAGTCGGGCTGGACACATAAGATTCACCTATACTATGAGTCAATTGGAGTTAAATTTCTTGGATGTAAAAATCAGCATCGCCGGGGGTCAATTCACCACCTCGGTGTACAGTAAACCTACGGATCGTAATCAATTGCTGTTGGCCAGCAGCTGTCATCCAAAATCTTTAATACGCGGGTTACCATTTTCCCAAATGGTCCGCATTTGTCGCATTAACAGCGATAGAAACACTGCCATCCTTCAAATAGAGGCTCTCATTAATAAATTGCGAAGTCGAGGGTATTCCCATAAATCACTGTTAGAGGCAAAAGAAAAGGCCTTAAAATTAGAAAGGGATAATCTTCTTAGCCCCAAAACCAACTCCCAGGGTCCCACAGAGGCCATCATCCCATGGGTTTGTAAATATAATACAGAGGCCAGTCAAATTCAAAAAATGGGGAGTAGGCGGCGCTAAAGGACACTGAAGGCACACAATTTTAAAAAAGGTACAAATTTATTTTGCAATAAACAGAATAACAATTTATTTAAAAAACTGGAAACACCGGCCGGTGGTTTGTAGAATTGAGAAAACCTATTGGTGCATAAGTAACGATTTTTAAAACATCACTAGATGAGTATCCCCTCTAGACGGCAGCAAGGACACAACAATATTCCCAGCGCTCTGCTATTTATTCAAATTCAAAAAATAGCCAAAAAACATTGGCCTACTATTGCCACTGATCCTAATTTGGGCCTTGGCAATACCAGACTCATGCCCTGTTTCTCAAAAGGAAAAAACTTACGCTCCTGGCTAGTCAAGACTGACATTGCCAAATTGAAATGTCCTAAAGTCAGCAAATCGTTTTTACAAAATGACAGATGTGGCAATTTCCGATGCGGTTGCGTACCATGCCAATTCTTATTGGCAGGAGACTCCTTCAACCACCATCATTCAGGGTATAAATTTAAAATTAGACATCGTTTTAATTGCACCTCTACCTTTGTTATATATCAAATCATCTGTCCTTGTGGACTTATATACATCGGTAAAACCGAATGCAGATTTAAGGATCGCATGACGGCGCATAGATCCGCCATACGTCCAGCCATTGAAAAAGGATCCAGTGAGCAACCGGTGGCTCGCCACTTTGCCACCTACCAACATCCCCTTAATACCCTACGATATAGGATGATAGACACAGTCCCTCCATCTATTAGAGGAGGGGACAGGGGTCTTAAATTATTACAACTTGAAAGTAGGTGGATTGCAAGATTGGATGTAGTTGCCCCCAAAGGGCTAAACGAGGGAAATTCTTATGGATGTTTTCATTAAGATTCCCTCTACATATATGTATATCACCTTTGATATTCTCCATGTTTATTAGCTGCATTTTTCTGTAATTTTTATGTACATTTTTGTGGAAGCTTTATGTATATTATGTATGCGTATTGTCCATAATCATGCATAGTTTAGATCATATTTAATATCATGTCAGCATAAAGTCCAGGCGCCTAATGCATGTTATTCTTGTTTATTATGTATTTTTTTCATTTTTATTCACGGCATGTTTATTGTTGATGTCCCAACAGCGTCTTGGTTGTCTAGACAACCAATTCCATTGGTAGCGTGAGCCCCGACGTCCGGCGGAGTGACATCATCCATACTGGCCACGGCAGAACGGAACACGGACCCTCCCCGCCGGCGTGCGGCTCCACGCGCCACATCAACTGGGTTGTAAGTATAAATTAAGGTATGCACTGTCACTTTCCCTGTACTTGACTTGAAAACAGTTTATTAAAGAACTGAAACGTTGTCCTAAACCTTCGCCTCCCAGAGCGTACGTTCATAGCTGAGTGCCGCACCCCGGACACACTGTATTTGCAGCGGACTCCCCGCTTCAGTGAGGGCACCAGCGACAGCTATTTTCTTATTTTGGAGTGCCAGACCACGCATTTTCTATCTATATAGATATATATATCTATATATATCTATATATATATATATATATATATATATATATATATATAGATATATATATATCTATCTATCTATATATCTCTATATATATATATATATATATATATATATATATATAGAGATATATATCTATATATCTATATATATATAGATAGATATCTATCTATCTATCTATATCAACAAGGAAAGGCAGGGCTGACCCAGGTTCAGTGTAAATGGTGCAGACCCAGGTCGAAGTGCTGTGTAAATGCAGTATAAAGCAGGGTCAGACCCTGGAAACTCCAGCGTTCAAAGACCAGGGTTTTTGGTGTAAAAGGAGTATAATACCCCTTTTACACCGCCGAAAAATCCGGGTCAGCGGCGGGTCAGACCCGGATCCGCGGCGGTGTAAATGGGGGGTATCCGTTTCCATTTACACGGGTCCTCTACCCAGGTCCTGACCTGGGTAGAACACGGATAGGACCCGTGTAAATGTCGGTGTAAATGGTCCCGCTGCGGGTGCAGGCACCCGCAGCGGGTCCACAGCGTGCAGCGCTGGGGAAGATGTTCCCAGCTGCTGCGGGAGGAGGGGGGTCCCTGCGGCTGCTGAGGAGAGGGGGGTACCTGTCAGCCTGCTGTGCTGGGGGTACGGGGGTGCTAGGGGTGCTGGGGGTACCTGTCCTGCCTGCGGTCGGATCTCAGCGGAGAAGATGATGTGCGCCGCTGCTGTATCACCCCCCCCCCCCCCCGCATCCGGCAGCCGGTCCCTGCGGCGTATGGAGTGTCAGTATCGGCGGTCCCTCCAGCGCATAGGAACTAGTACTAGTTCCCATGCGCCAGAGGGACCCCCGCCACTGACACTCCATACGCCGCACGCCGCAGGGACCGTCTGCCGGGGAGGGGGGGGGTGGTACAGCAACGGCGCACATCATCTTCTCCGCTGAGATCCGACCGCAGACAGGACAGGTACCTTCAGCACCCCTTGCACCCCCCAGTACCCCCAGGTACACCAAGCACAGCAGGCAGGACAGGTACCCTCCGGCACCCCCAGCACCTTAAAAAAAAAAAAAAAACAACACTTTACCTGGGTCAGCCCTGATATATATATATATATATATATATATATATATATATATATATATTATATTTCTATATATTATATATTTCTATATATATATATATATATATATATATATATTTCTATATATATATATATTTTTCTATAAATATATATATAAAATATTATTTAAGGCAGGGCTGACCCAGGTTCAGTGTAAATGGTGCAGACCCAGGTCCGACCCAGGTCAAAGTGCTGTGTAAATGGGGTATAAAGCAGGGTCAGACCCTGGATACTCCAGCATTCAAAGACCAGGGTCCGACCAGGGTTTTTGGTGTAAAAGGGGTATAATTAAGGTCCCAGAGAGGACCGAAACAACAACAATGGATGTATAACAATGCTGAAGTAGTAGATAACGCTTTTATACAACAGAATCGATAAGTGCTCTGACTATTGTCAAAGTATATATATATATATATATATATATATATATATATATATATATATATATATATATATATATATATATATATATATATATATCTCCAAGCATTTAGGAAGCCAGCTACATCTTCATGCAAAAATTGTAAAGTTTTATCTATAATAGAAAAATAGCACAAGTGCAATCAGACAAGCTTTTAAAAATCCGAAGTGGGCAGTATTATGGTGATATAGCCAGTTCACCTCCGGACAAGCATACATGGCGCCGACAGCTGTTTCGGTGCGTGCCCTGCACCTTAGTTATGGGCAAATTCTAGCCATACACACAGGTCTACATATATGAGGTCTACATATATGAGCTACAGCACTCTACCTTACTGAAGTAAGTGTGTTCAGTCTTAGTCTCATGGTTCAGTATATATATATATAGCTTAGCAGGGGGAACCGGCACTCCGCTCTTATTTAGTATATGTACTCCGGTGCCAGCACAATATTGGGCATGTAGAATAGCAGGAGATGCGGCACTCGAATATAAATGAAATAAACACGCTGTACAAAGCGAAAGTTTTGCAACGTTTCAATCGTTTAAGATCCTGACGAAAATCTTAAACGATTGAAACGTTGCAAAACTTTCGCTTTATACAGCGTGTTTATTTCATTTATATTCGAGTGCCGCATCTCCTGCTATTATATATATATATATATATATATATATATATATATATATGAGGTACATTCAGGTGCTGCATACTGACTGTAGTTCTCATTTATCGGCAAAATAAATCCCATGATGCAAGCTGTTTGCATTGTTGTCTATCTGTTCGGACTGTGGGGGGAACCTGGGCAAACACGCTGTTGGGCTGACATCACAGCATGCCAGACCTTAGGCTACTAGAATACAATATACACACAAATGCATAGTCATATACATATGAACAGTTATTCTCTATTTTCATTTCTATTTCACTGACCTCTAAAGAAAAGTTTTTTTCCATTGCTGGACATGGTTAAACTTTACCTCTGTGAATTTTATACTGGACTGCCGTAGAATGTGGGAGAAAGTGATACTTGTTTCAATAGTACTGGAACCAAATAAATAGATCTGTTTGTCTAGTTATATTCTAAAAACCAGAAATACAATATACACCGGGAAGAGGAATGCATGTTTGACCCCCCGTGGTGTTATCTCTTTGTTTAGTATTGATGCAGGAAGAACTTGGCAGTGAGTCTACGATAAGATAATAGAGACAAGTTTCCTCTGTCAGCCTGGACTGTCTATTCTCTCCAGAATACCTGAATATTGGCTGCCAAGATCGCAGGAGCTGCCAGTACAGCTATATTACTCACCGCTTAATTCCACTAGCACAGGAAGAAAAGCAATAGAACACCTGGCCAGCCTTTCATCCACCCAATGCAGTCAATAAATGCTGCCCACTGAGCAATGGAATACCATGGACACCAGCTGATAACAAATGTTCATATAACCATCTTTTAACATTTTGTGGTATTATAGGCAGCTTTGTTTTTCTTGTTACAATGTGTTATCTTACAGTTCAAAGGTTGCTCAAGTCAACTGCCTGAGGGGAGAGTTAATTCGCTTGTCTCAGTATCGGGCCCCCTTCTGACACATCCAATGCTGTCAGAGGAGGGATTGCGTGGGAGGGAAACCTGCAGGCATGAAAAATTAGTCTAGCTGTGTGTGAGAGCGCTGCACAGATAAAGCTGACAGTGAACTGGCTGAATGTATCCTCCATGACAAAAAGGACAAAATACATCTATTTTTTCCTAAGCACCTTTGACGCTTAAGAAATATCTTTATGAATGATGACACTTTAAAACAAAATAAAGCAATCAGCAATCTAATGATCAGTAGCAACGGAAGGCCAATCAACACACACACACACACTGCACTACAGTATGTGTCACCACATGTACAATTTTGTTGGTACTTTTTCATTCATGAAACAAGCAACGATGCTAATACAAGATATTTTTGCATGTGCCCAGATCTGATTAAATCTGATTATTATATATTTCTGCAGATATAATTAGATGATTTATATCATACTTACAGAAGTAACTCTTCTATGTTGAATGCAAGGGCATAAGTATAGCTCCATGCCGCACTATTCCCTGGGCTGTGTGTAGTCTCTGACGGCTGGCCACCCGCCGAAGTAAATGGGACTCACTCACACTAACCGTGATGCATGTGAGCGTGGCTACATCTCTACTTACTTTTTAAGTGTCCTCAGGTGGTGGGGATGAACGGTCTTATCATTAGGCTCACCCTCAACACACAGAAATTCCCATAATTCATGGGTCCATGTTTTTTTTAATTATTTTTTTTGGGAGGGGGGGGGGGGGGGTAGTAGAGCTAAATTACATTATCCAGTCATTTAGCCTCACCCCCTTTCCATGGTCAAGATAGTCATTGGGAATTGTCACACGTTGCCTGTTTCATTATGAAGTAGGCAGGATGTGGGAAAACAGTCTGCTCTACAGGGGCTGTGGGACACTACCCAAAAATCAAGAGCCTCCCACAGCTTAAAGATATATAGATAACAATAACACTATAAGTCCGTGAGTACTGCCCGTCTACTACTTGCTACATTTACCTGGGAGGGCACCTGGCATATTTACCTACTGTATCAAGAGGGCAGAGTGGAAATCGCTATATATACTTGGGATTCCGGCATGTGCATCAATGTCAAAATTGGGTTGCCGCCATTAACCACATACCATCTCCAATATCCCACTCTTTTCCTAGTGAATCAGACAAAATGAGGAGATTATACCTTGTATTTACAGTTGAGGTGGGGGTAAATTACTTAATTTATCCCTACCACTTGCCTGTGGATCTTACTGTGACAGGGGCAGGGCCAGGTTGCCATGTCACTAGATCCTCTACCTGTCACAGCAAGATGCTGCGATTTACAGATCCACGGTGAATGCACAGTGGAACTGAAATCCCAGGCAATTCCACTGTAATGGTAGGGGATAGGGGGGATATGGGAAAGATCAGTTCACAGATTTTAAGATACAAAGTGTATTTGCGCATGTTCAATCAATTATCCACAGTTATATGGGGTTAAAGGAGAGCAAATTTCAGAATTAGTCACTCACGTGGAGGTGCACCCTTAAGAGTGATGCTATGGTTAGAGGTTCAAGAACAAAAGTACTCCTTTTTTGTCAGGGTACTCTTGAAATAAGTCAATATAGAACTATTAAAGAATAAATAAATAAAAATATATAATTCACAAATTATACAATGATATATACAAATACATTGAGGAAAACACAACGGCATTGTAGTGGCACTCTATGGTACACATTTACAGAACTGTTGGGGAACATAGGTCTAAAACATAACTTTTAATAGATTTAATGTAAAACTCTGCAGAATGTTCCAGAAAGACAGCAAAAATTGCTGTAAAGGTGATAGTATACACACAATATAAATAAATATATATATACTGTATATATATATATATATATATATATATATATATATATATATATATATATATATACACACACACATATACAATAAGCAATCAAAACAGTTAAGTAAAAAAAGAGTTTAAAAAAAAACCGTAGGGAGATATATCTGGCAGCCTGTAGATAGTTATAAAAAGAAAAGGTCTCATGTGTATAAATACTGTAGGGCTTTCAAGAAATATCCCTCTTGGTGACACTTTCAATAAGCCTCGACTATTTCCAATACTGGGAGAATCGTTACAAGTGTGCAGTTATAGTAATATGTGGTATCCAAGGAGATATTTTTTCTATATATATTCAGTCTTCCAGATGATTTTATAGTGACAGCCGTCACATATATAAATTTGTCTGACTGTGAATCTTTATGAATGACACTATAAGTGTGCCTTAGTTGCGCTTATTGAATTCACAGTGCATGCACAGGATAACACCCCTTAAGCTTGCAAAGCACAGGATTGGACATTTATTACTTTTATAGGATAGCTGTATATATAGTATCCATAGGAAGAATTAAATATGTAGTGAGAAACGACACATATGTACTGTAATGGTCAAATTGCTATACATTTATTTGTAGTGGGTAAGGAGCACTTGATATGGTACTTATGTATTATCTGGGCTCCCATGTTAAATGCACCCCATTTTTTCATACCCCTACTATCCAACTACGCATGGAGTTGATTTTATATAGTGTGGCGAGCGCAGCGAGCCACCGTGCCCGAAGCGTGGCGAGCGCAGCGAGCCCCGCGAGGGGACACGGTCTCATAAGAAAAACGGGAGCCCAGATATTACATAAGTACCCTTGATATATAACACACTACAGTGTGTTTCCTACTACCAGTATAACAATTGTGCAATTATTTAGTGATTAATTCACTTTTAATCAATTAGACAAGGCTAAGTAAAGGACAAAAATGTAGGAGAAAGTTTATTAAAGTGACGGTGTGATTAAAACACCATAGGGGTGCACTACTGCAGCACTTACAATTCTGTCAAGGGTTAAGTAGCACAGTGATGTGCCAATATTGGAGCATATGTTGTGTCGCAGGGGGGAGATTCGATTAGTATGGGCTGTCGTTGCATTGACACAATTGTAGCCACACCCCTGCTATATAATGCCAAGATTATGGCCATTTTACAGCTGGGGGTGTGGCTAGGATGAAGCGATTCAGCAAGAATTGTGTCATTGGAAGCCTGAAATTTGGGAGTAAAGTGGGTGGCCAGGTCTGGGGGTGTAGGTATGTCAGAAGACTTGCTTAACCATAAGAGGGGGGGGGGGGGGCAGGAGAGTCCCCTGATCCCCGTGAGCCTCCCACCGGATCCAGGGGAGTAGGCAAATATGCTCTGGGGATGTCTTTTCAGTTGTAAGAACACATTGCTATCCTATAGAACAAGTTGCAATATACTTTCCACATTTTAGTGCGTTTTTATTTGGGATACCCTGCAGTGAGGACTGAGATGAGGGCCATACATCAGACCTAATTTCTTCCAACTGACCAACTAAAACGCTGCCCCACACACCTTAACAGCTTTCCCTCACACCAGCCATCTTCACCCTCTTCTGTGATATAACAAGTTGGAGAGGACAGGTTCTACCTACCACTGCATATTTATTTGCCATTTTCACTGTATGGGAGCAAAATGGCTGATTAATGTTTAATCTCACACAATGCAAGGTTATCAACTGGTTGGGTGGTTGGAATGATATCATTCTGATGTATGTCCATCTTAACTGTGGGTAATCTGTAGATCTCAGAAAACATTCAGATAAATTAGTGTCTCAACAATACATAAACAGACTATTTCTATTGACCATAATGCAGAGGATTACAAGATAACAGTCATTGTGCAAGCCCCTTTCTTCTATCTCAATGAGTAGATAGAAATGGTTATTATCAATAAGATCTTTGAGCAGATTACATACTCGTTTCATTAATAATGAAGGGCCAAGTAGTTTTCAGATTTGAATGATATAATTAGCAAAGCCATCAAACTCAGTTAAGATCATTTTTGTAGATGCTGCTGCTTTGATGAGCTTTTCTTGAGGAGGGGGATGGGAGATGGAAGGCGGAATGGGTGGGGGACAGTGCCTGCAAAATATTTACGGAAGAACATACTGAAACCCTGGCCACCAGATCCTTTTAGTAAAAGTACATACTGGATATTGACAAGGAAATAATGTTATACAGTATGTAAAGTCTGTCCATGCATGTTCAACAATGTTTCACTGAAAATCTACATGAAATGAAACATCACTCTCAACCTGGCACATCGGTTAAAAATGGCATAGAAAAAAATTGGCGTTTTGGAAGGAGTGAATGTCCTGGTCAGTTACAAACTCAAATTCAGCAAGGTATATACTGTATATCAACATACTGTACCAGATTTATCAAGCTTCAAAAAAGTGTTTGTAGAAGGATTCCCTCTAATACCCCGTTCTCACTGCAGCCAAATTCCCGGGTGTAACATGTAGACCCGGGAATTTTCTTTTTAACACGGGATTTTTGGCAGTGTGTACGGGTCCCATACCCGGATCTCAGACACGGGTAAAACCCTTCTTTTTACCCGTGTCTGAGATCCGGGTATGCAGACACGGGTTGACCCGTTCACACTGCCGAAAAGCCCGTGTTAAAAGGCAAATTCACGGGTAGAACTTCTTCACCCGGGAATTTGCCTTGCAGTGAGAACGGGGGTCCAGCGCGGCAGTCCCCGGCATTTCAATGCCGGGGAAAAGCCGTGTATTTCTCACTCGCAGTGAGAACACGGTATAAATCGTGTTATCATTTCCATTCCCCCAGCTGTACAATATAAAACCACATAGAGCACGCTGTCTGCAGCAAAATTGGTTAATATACCAATATTACTTGGGAACTTCCAGCCTGATGAATGCTGCATCAATATCAATCACATGACAATACAAAAAAAAAAGATGCAATTATACAACTAGACACTTATTGAAAACATTGAAAGCGGCAATCTTTATTAAACCACATCTGCTCCAAAAGTATGATTGGTAGATCAATTAGCAAGCATGGACTTCAATTAAATCCACATATGTTCTTGCCCATACACGTTAGAATGTTAGTATTTATAATATCTTGCATAACTGTAGGTCTAATATGGATCATTCGATATACAACAACTAGGTCGACAAGCATTAGGTCAACATACATGAATGTCAACATGGCGTTAAGTTGACAGGTTCATTAGGTCAACACATTCATTAGGTCAACAAAGGGAATGTCGACGGTCAAAAGGTTGACATGGGATTATCACCTTTTTTGGCCTGAGTGTCGACACAGTCGACATGGACACTAAAACAAAGTGCACTGCATCCGCTCACCATGCTTCAAGCATGGTGTCTCGCTACGCTGGGCCCACTATTTTGTTCTCCCATCACGCCCTAGAGCAGGCATTCCCAACCACGGTCCTCAAGGCACAGTAACAGTGCAGGTTTTAGTGATATCCAGGCTTCAGCACAGATGGTTTAATCAGAATCACTCAGGTACTAATTAAGTCACCTGTGCTCAAGCCTGGATATCACTAAAACCTGCACTGTTACTGTGCCTTGAGGACCGTGGTTGGGAACGCCTGCCCTAGAGGATGGTAGGGCAAGAAATACCGCCTGTCGGCACATGTCCAGTCAACAAAAAAGTTAAAGAATCGATGTCGCACTTTTGACTGTCGATCCTCCCCCATGTCGACCTGATACTTGCGTTGACCTAATGACCCTGTTGACTAACCTCATGTCGACCTAATGCTTGTAGACCTAGTAACCATATCCCGGTGTAATCTGTGGGCAATGTTGCTTAAATTCCCTTTCCCTAGTTTCCATAGCACTATTAACTAACCATAACCACAGCACAACAAATATGAGAGTCAACATTAGGTTTCCATACTGTGAGTGTCTACATTCAGACCATGTCGACATGAGCGTATACCATGTTACTGGTACCCAGTAAATTGATAAGCTGAGGATATTGATGTACTTTAAACATACTATTTGGTTACATTACATTTAGAGAGCAAATAAAGGTTCTATTCCTACTTTTCTACAACAAAACACTTGATCTTCCTCTATGCCCACTGGCACGGTAAAATATGAACAAGTCAGTTTTTGTGAAAAAAAATCATGAAAAACTATTCAGTATTATTTGTGTCAATGTTTTGGCTGTCAGCATTGCGGTTTGTGTGTGTTTCGTACCTGTCTGTGTTTTGATGTGTCTGTATTTCGTCTGTCGGCAAATAAACTACAGTACATACTGCTAATAGCCTGTTAAAATAACAACAGTGCCATATTATAGGGGGAACGGTGGGTGTGGCCACTATGTGCTCAATGCTATTTTTAGACAATTGGTCTCCTAATGCGAACACTAAAATTGTGCCTCATTGCAATGGGTGCGGCCTTGTAGGAAAGGACAACTTTACACTGACACAATAGCACCCCTTACACCATATTGTGCCCCACACAGTAATGTCGCCACAGTGCCTGCTCATTGTCTGGGTGCCAAAACCCCCACCCGTCCTTCCCGCAACAGTCTACGGTCGGGGTACTTCCAAGGCCAGCCTGCCTCCTTCACTGAGCCGCTATTAAATGTCCTTCCAAAAATGGCCGCTGCTTTATGTAGCATCCTTAACAACTGTCCTGCGAGGTGAGCGCCACAAATATTGTTTGTAGAAACTGCTGTCACTGTGTCCCCTTCTATTTTGAAAGACTCTCCCTGTGTTTGTGCACTTGACATTCTCAGCCTACCCCTCCCTATACAATGTTGCAGATTTAACCAAGCTGGAGACTGAATCCGTTTTATACTGGTGAAAGCTTTACTTAATTCCATGGGAAGAGAATAAGCATTGCATAAGATAAAGCCCCCCATACACGGTCCGTTTATCGGATCCGTTCTGTGCTTAAACAGCACACATCGTATCGGATCGCATCCCTTGTGCATGCACTGCGATCCGATACAATGTTTACCTAGTACAAAAAGTATGTGCAGCACATACTTTTTGTACCGTACTATGTGATGCACGGGAGCGCACATCGCATAGTACAGAACGGAGCCGGTCCACAACGGACCGTGTATGGGCTCCTTAAGGTTTAAAAAGCACAAATGTAATAGAGAACAATGACGTCTCCAGCTTTTGACACAAGGCGAAATGACGAGAAGTGCCACTAATGTCCTCTTTCCTCTCCATGTACCTGCATTTTACATGGAACCAATCTTCTCTTCATAGAATTATTAAAATATGCAAGGGCTTATAACGATATCATTTGCTTCAAATTTATTTTATTAATGTTTTAATTATTATTCTGCATATCATTAAAGAAGATTTCTCCTGGCAAGAGCTGCACCTGCACTACTGTATGCTACAGCCATACGTCAATTAAAAAGAAAGTAACTTTGGGGGCAGCTGCAGATAAGCTCCCAGGAGCAGGCCATCTCCCCTAATGTTCTATTCCTTCACTTACCCAGATCTCCCTACAATGGCCCTTGGTTTCTGCCACCCTGATGGTTATTCAGGTGTTACCACCGCTGATGAAGCTACATTTTGAAACCATGTCCTTGTCCTGCATTCTCTTGTACTCTAATGGGGCCCAAACACCTGCTGTTTATCGTAACGAATCCCCGGTCCCCTGACCATCGCGCTGGGGGATCAGGGATATTAAACATACTCAAAAATCCTGATTCCTGGGTGGTCAGCAGATTCTTCAGGTTTCTTCAGAAACCTGAAGATAGTAGTATCTGGATCTTTATTTAGTGAAAGGAATATTTGTAGAATTTATGAGATCATTTACATTCATCCTTAAATGAATACTTATATTGCCTGTAGAGGTGCATTATGGTCTTGGCTGTTAGAAAGCAGCTGTAACACTCCATGTTGATGTGCAGCTGTTCAGCTGCTGAATAGTTAATCTTTAAGGGGCCTGCCTCTGGGCAGCAGGGGATTGGCTCAGCCTTCCTGACGGTTATAGCTTTTGTTAGCCAGTGGTTACCTGCCTGCTTAGATTGCTGGTGATTTTTCTGCCAGTTTCTACAGCATCCTACCTTTGTACAAGGCTTGATGGTTGTATTTCGGGCCTGTTCTTACCTTGCCTGGCCCTGGGATAGTGTCCCAGTTTTTTTGATACCCACCTAGTAGTGTTCTGTCTCTAAACCAAGGCTTAAAGTGGTCATGGAGAGGTGGTGGAACTCATCTCCCCTGTCCACCCCCCTCACCACACACACTCCATCCAATATGAGGAACCTGTGACAGGGTCAGGGTTTTCAGCACCCCTTGCAAACTACAAAATTTGTGCCCAACCTTCCATACTCTATAAAAGGAACATTGGCCTTACAATAGGTCCTCCAATTCAAATTATGCCACATATTTGCACAACCATATTCACATTACAGCACATGTATTGTCCCTGATTCATATTACACCATAAAGTTGTGCCCCTTATTCATTTTATGACACACAGCAGTGCCCCTTATTCATGTTACACTACACAGTAGTATTCCTTATGCATGTATGCCACACATTAGTGTCGCTTACAAATAATGCCCACAGCAGTATTGCTTATACACATAGGCCCTTATTGTGATTGCTTCATATTCCCTGTGCGACCGATGTTGTGCTCAGCGCATGCACAAATGCATTTCTGCGCACGTGCAGCCTAAGGGTGCGTGCGGCCACAGCAGACAGGGGTGGGCAGGGGGCAGGGGCAGGTAGTCGCGCCCAGTGTTTCATGGGTGTTCCCATGGAGATCACCCTGTGACGTGGGTGGTGGGGGTGGGCAGCTGACATCACTGGATGTCAGCTGCCCGCCTACTTCCTTTCGATTGTGCACGATATGCGTGCACCTTCCACATCATTCGATGGTCAGCGACCATCGAATGATGTTGGTGTTCCCCATATGTTTATGTTAAACATCAATTTGCAGCCCGTGCGAACCTATGCAGTGTGTGAGCATACCAGCATTCGGCATCTGGGGGACTCACCATATTAACCCCCATAATGCCCACAGCAGTAGTACCCCTTACACCAGTGGTGTAAACTCATGGCCCTGCAGCTGTTGTGGAACTATACGTCTCAGCAAGCCCTGCCACAGTTTTAGCAATCCATTATATAAAATCTGTGGCAGGGCATGTTAGTACGTGTAGTTTGGAGGGCCATGAGTTTGACACCACTGCCTTACACAAAATGTTCACAGTAAGTGCCCTTTATACACTTATCTATCTCTGTCCTTCCAGGGCTTCCTCTCTTGCTCACTTCAGTGATAGAGACAACATGACATCATATACACCATGCTAGAAAAAGGAAGCTGCTGGGACAGGCTTTTCCATTATAATTACTGTGCAGGGCTGTGGTGGAGATGGAACGGAGTTCCCCCTACCATTATTCCGTTCCACCCCACTTTAGCCTCCACTCCAACCCTTGCTCTCTCTGTCTTGCCCTCTGCATTGTCAGCATCAACTTTACCACCTCAGCTCTCTCCTTGCTCACCTAGTCCAATGTTATTTCCTTCTTTGTGCATTAAGTCCTGGCAGCATCCCAGTACCGGGTGAACCTATTCACTCAGGAACAGCAGCTGTTAGAGGTAAAGCCCTTTTAGTCTGCGCAGGAGTAGCTTGCTTACTTGACAAGCGTAACATATGCTACTATAAAAATGCTTAGGAAGGTCTTTGGCCTGTAGCAGTTTCAAATCTTGGTGGGAACATGGCTGCCTCTCACCACCAGCATAAGGCTGAAGAGTAGTTATATCATGCATCCAGTGTTCTTTATTAATAATTGATTTAGTTTATTTCATGTCCAACTGAGAAAAAAAAATTCAGTAAAGCTGTGACCTGTTTTACGCACAGTTATGTGTTTATATTATGTATTTGTACTCATTCTGTAAATCAATATTTTAATGGAATAAGATGGTCAAATGGCCATTAAATACTCCTGCTATTAAGAAATTAATACAAGGTTTATCATTTTGCTATTTTTAGAAGAAAAATGAATGTTTGACCTTTTCAAGACATTTTATGCTTACAGTAACTAGGCAACACAGATTTCTATTATGTCACGTGAAGTGATGGATGGAAGAGATTACAATAAAAAGACAAATGGTACACTACCAATAGCAGGGATTAGACAATTGTTAGCATACAAAAACAAAAATCAAAAACTGGTCCTTGCATCTGGCAGCAACTGTGATTAAAGTTGGATATACAAATGTGTCCTTACGCACATTAGTTGCACTATGCAGCCCCTTCTGAACGCACCCGGCTGCGGGAAACTCAGCATCTTGTAGTTCCTTATGGGGTATACACACGGGGCGATTCCAGGCAATTTCTAAATGATCTTACTTTCAGCGGCCCTGTGGGATGAGCCATCATTTTTCAATGGACTTATTTTTGGGGCAATAATGTAAACAAGTAGAACATTTTAAATTCTCCAGAAAATATTTTTACATTAATTTAGGCCAGATTAGTTAATATATAATAGGACATCCATACTGGCACTTGCAGAGCTACAAGTTTGTAATTTAATTGGTGCATTTATCTTTAATAAATATGCTCCCTATTAGCATACAAGTATCCCCTACATAATTGTCAATGTTATTTTAATCATTATTGCTGCAATAACAAAATCTTTGAATAATTATGGCTCAACAACAATTTTTTATTTATTTATTAAAATTATTTTTTATGGTTTCATATTCTCAAACTAATCCTTCAATCGCATCTGGAACTAGATTCCCACCATGATTTCCAGGATATATGCCACCTATAACATTCTCTCTTATGGGCCAAATGGAATAGTTTGAGGTTTGTTGGAGCCAGGGCAGTACTGGCGAGATATTCACTAGATTAAAAGTGGCAATTATATAGGGTTAGGGTTCAGAAGGGGGGGTTAGGGTTAGGCTAAGGGGAGGAAGGGAGAATTAGGATTGCCGGGGGGGCAGGGTGAAGTTAAGTATACCGAACCCGTCAGGATTCCCTCCTGTTGGATATTGTGCTGGTATTCTGACCGTCGGCATCTTCACCGTCAGTCATCCTCCTCTCACATATCAAGTAATTGAATAAATCATTTAACCAATCATTACCTCACACACTATCAAATCATTAACTCCCATAAAAGCAATAATCCCTTCACCCCCCCATAATGACATCCCCACTCTATCACTTTCCCCCTTATATTTATTAACTGTCCCTTTAACCCCTCCCTTCCAACTCGCCTGTTGATCACAATTTGGCTCTGTTCTGTAGTCTGTACCCTGGATGGTTTCCTGCCTTGGGGCCGGAGTCACTGGGGAAGAGGTGGCACCAGATCATGGAGGAGGAAGCACCATTGGAGGAAAATGCCAGAAGGGGAGAAGGCGTAATGTACATTATTACATGGACTTGCACTGCATGGAGCAGAGGATGTGATGTGCGGTTTTTCACCTGAATGCACATCACTCCTTCTGCGCAGCGGCTCCATTCCATCGTGTTTGGGGGATGGGGCTGAACTACCCCCTGTTCCGATGCCTCTATGTACCCCTCCGCTGCCGGCGCCGCTGCCAGTCGCTGCTGCTGGGCAATGACTGTGATGGGCCCAGCAGCAGCGAACATTACTGCGGACATGATCAGCAGAGCAGGGAGAGCGCCTATCCAGCCCGGCGCCTCCCTGCTTTGCAGGCTTTGCTGAGCAGGTAGCGCCGGCCCTGATCCAAATAATCACAAGTATAATGTAGGGATGTATTAGTAGATTGATACTCATAATGTTTATATTCACCATGTTTACATAGGAATGTCAGTATGGTATGAAAGTCGACATTGTGAACCTATTGCAAAAGTTGACAGCGGTCATTTCAACAGTGACATAATGTCACATTTTCAACATATTAACATTTTCACATCGATGAGCAATCCATCAGCAATACTATTAGGGATGGCAATCGACCATTGATGATTTGAAATCGATGGTTTATGGCCAATGTTGAATATTTCTGCCATTGATGTGGGAGAACCAGATTTTTTTCCCTTCATCGATGGTAAAGGAGAACCGATGTTTCCTTTTTTTTTTTTTTTTAAACAGGGTTCCGGGACACAGAGCGTAGCTCGACACCTGGAAGTCCCGCCCCCCGAATTATGATTGGCCCACAGGCCATTCAGTCAAATGTAATGGATGATCATCGATAGCTAAAACTATCGATGGTTATCCATCAGATAGTTTACAACTATCAATGGCTGGTTAAAGAATCACCATCGATGGCAACCATCAATGGCGACTGCATTGATAGCCATTCCTAAATACTATCTAACCCTAACCATAGCAGAACCTTAGTAGTGATAGGTTTATAACATAATTTCAACATTTGTCAATGTGAACATGCTGACATTAGAAACAACATTGTCAACATTGGCAAGGACATGTATGCTAACACTACTGTAGAAACTACTTTTCTCAACGGGGATAATTTAATAGTTTTTTTACATAGGCATGACGGGGAACTCCACCCCTTGATTCAGAATAATCCACTACTTTTGACTACTCGCAAAGTTTGGCATGTGTTACGCCATAAACACCTATTGAATCAATATACCTCCCTTCATCTCCCCCTGGTGTCTAACCCACAGTTTCAGCAAGGAATGGCCCAATACCCATTTACCTTGTGGCAAAGATTGGGAATTACTAAAGTAGGTCACTTAATTAATACAACATCTAACAAACCACTAACGTTCACACAAGCGGTAGATAAGTTTCCATTTTTACAGTCCTTTCCATTACCATTTTACCAAGCTCAGCACTATGTGGCCGGTCTTGATAGGGTGCTGGCTCCTAAGGACCATAGTAATTCATTGGATAAACTTCTGGCCCAAGAAAACCGCCCCTCGAAGTCGATATCTGCCCATTATTTATTCTTACATAACCCTTTACAACATGAACAGATATGTAATGGGATGGCGCAGTGGAGAGACCATATGCCTACACTGACTATAAAACAAATATTGAAAGCTTTAGAAATTGCTATTAAATTGGTACCAGCTGCTTCATACGTGGAACTCTTTCTTAATGTGGCACACAGAACATATTTGTCACCACATCGTCGGTACTTGATGGGATCACTCCCTAACCATTTATGTCTTCGATGTGGGACACAGGAGGCGGAGCTATATCATTGTATATGGAAATGTCCTGTGATAAGGAGATTTTGGGTCCAGGTATGGACATATACCATACAACACTTAGCTTCAGCCTTAAGTCTGACCGCAGAATGGGCAATATTTGGAATTATCCCTGTAGGAACACGGATTACACAGGGAGTACGTAGACTCCTAATTATTATATCAGCAATAGCTAAGAAGTGCATTTTACAAAATTGGTTACAGCCTATAGCCCCTCCGTTTTCCCTCTTTCTTAACAAATTACATCATATATTTAAGATGGAGTGGTTAGAAGCATCTTTGAGAAAAGATATAGCGACTGGGAAATTTTTCAACACATGGGAAAGTTATATTAATACCCAACCCAATATTGTGAAAGATCAGATTTGGAAAGGCTTCCGGGATACACCTTGGTACGAAGCACGTATTAATGCACAGGACCCACCGATCCTCTTTGGGTGAGAGAATGCACAGGACCCACCGATCCTCTTTGGGTGAGAGAAAACAATACTAATAGTGTGGAGTATAACATGGAAGTGTGAAATAATAGGGATAGGGATTGGAAATGTATTACTGGACCCCCCGCGCTGTATAGTGATACATGATATTTTATTTTTGGTGTGTACATGGACTCTGTAAGATATGCAAAAAGAAACAGTACTGACTCTTTTGTTTTTCTAACTATGCTTCAATAATAATAAAGAAACTATAAAAAAAAAAAAAAAAAAAGAAACAACATTGTCAACATTATTAAACAAAGTTGTTGGCCTTCAGAACCATTTCACATTATGGTGTCAACGATGTGCATGTTGAATATATGACTGTATAGCATGATTGGGGCTCATTCATATTGGCGTTGAGTCAGAATCTGTTCACCGGGAGCTTTCCGGAATTGGCAGAATTGACAAAGGAGTGGTAGAAATTCAGGTACCCAACACAGGAAACCGATTTTCTGAATTGTTGTACCAACATGCAGTTTCTATGGCTGATCCGTACGCAGGCACCGCACGTGATAATTCCAAGAACCATACTTACAGCTGCTTTCTGACATCACAGTGGAACACACATTACTTGAACCTACTTTTACGTGTCATTAAAACCTTCATTGTGTATCCTGACTATTAATTTACTGTACTTATCTTTACTCTAGAAACGATATTAAAATGAAAGCTGAAAGAGCAGTAAAACAGGGGGTGCAAAAAACGTCCAATACATATGGGCAAGAAACATTCAAATGTACTACTGAGCCAGGACTATCATGAAGTATCCAGACATTATGCATTCTGAAGCTGCATTCTACAGATAAAACGTAATAGAAAATATAAGGCAGACTTTGCCAGGTAGTGCAGCACAGACATTCCAGTTCTACCCTGGGAAATTGCTAAATGACAGAGTATGAGCTGAAACTATGGTAGTTAATTCATTGAGAAAATCTATGGTCTGTTCTCCAGGTCTTTACAGGAGCTCTTCCTGTTGCAGCTGTGATTCCTGCACATTGCCAGGCAGTTTCTCTCCGGGCAGAATGAGATTGGTGAATGTCACATCTACAGAAGTATGTAGTCTGGGTCTAGATCTGCTGACCTGCATTAATTGCATCTATTAGAGAACCTTCCAGGGCTCATCATCCTACAGCCAGACACTTATCAAAGGGAGGTAAGGGTCTTGTAGTCTTTTGTGCCATACTCCAGAGGAACCTGCCTCTGGCAAGGGGCAAAAGAGGTCAGAGCGTGTCTTTAATAAAACAGTGAACAGAACAGGAGAGAGGTTGTCATTTCAGGCCAAAATAAAAGTGGTACAATATAATTACAGTATATAGATTGTATTTTAATCTAACAGTGGATCACAAGGTTTGAGACAGAAAAAAAGGACTGTTGCGTCACACAGCAAGGAGCTCATTTTGTGTGCACAGCATAAGCTGTCACGAGCAGGGCCCTCTCTCCTTATGTACTTTTCTTAGAATATATATACTGTATCTCTGCCACCCTGATGATTGCTTCATTGTCCTGTCCCCTGATACAACTATCCTTATTCACCATGTACTTGTCCTAAATTGTCTTGTACTGTAATCTGTTACTTGTTTTGTGCTCATTTATGTATTGTTAGGTGCTGCAGAACCCTTGTGGCACCATATAAATAAACGATAATAACAATTATTTGCCGCTGCAAGGCCCACTGGTGAAAACTGACAAACAATGTACTTTGTCAGGCCTAGACAACCTGTGGCTCTCCACCTGTTGGGAAACTACAAGTCCCAGCATATCTTGCCATGCAAAATCAGTGGCAAGGCATATTGAGATGTGAAGTTTCACAACAGCTGGAGATCCACTGTGCCAGGCCTGTACTTTATAATGCATTTACATTAATGCTCTTACAGATGGAGCTCCTCTCAATATTGACGCCAGCTCGCCATGGCGGAGGTTCTGGCGTTCCGATTTTCTACTTGCGCTGCCGTCCGCCAAGGGGCATGGGCGCACACCATGCAATACAATCCGCCACCCCTGGGTGGCTAATGCTCCATCAAGCTAGCGTCGGAGTGATATACTGTGCCAATGGAATCCCGCCATTCGCCGTACGGAGCACGCTTACAGTATGAGATGCTTTTGCGGAATGAGACGCTCGTGAACATCGCTGCGAGCAAATGGGCTGTGTAGTGTAATGATCCTATACAAATATTTACCTTCACGTTCACGTAGCCGATGCTGAATATTTTGAACTGTTGGTACTGTGCATAATGTGTATGTAGCTGAAATCAACCGCATCCTCCCCTTCCCCCAGGGGGGGAGGGGGTCGACTTGACCTGAATACAGTACATTACTTTACAATATCCCCAGCAGCGCTAATCCACGAAGGGACCGTCTAAAGTGACTCGTCTGAATTAACGGGTCCATTCTATGGTCGGGCTATGTTTTTTATTGTTATTATAATTATCTTTTTAATTGAAACATTTACAAACCATATACTTAATAGCAGGAGACTCTTGGCTTACAAAGGAGACTGTAGTAGTTTATATGACATCAGGAAGGGAAGCGGCAAGCATCCGTAGATAAGGTCCCCTCCAATTGTCCATCTAATGCAGCTCATTACTAATGTAAAACATGCAGAGTGGCACGCTTATACACTACTTTACAACACTTGACAAGAGCGGCCAGACTTTCCACTCAGATACATCCTAGTGCCTTTTGACTAAAACAATGAGACGCATTAGCGTCCGTGCCCATGCAGACGCACAGAAAGGTTACTAGGGAGGCAGGAATTTTTGTGTGCTAAAAATACAGTAACTGACCTACTGTAAATTTGTTGGAAAAAAATAAGTTCCCTTTAATAATCAAACTCAGGCATACTGTACTTTAATGTACAACATGCAGAGCGGCACGCTTATCCACTAGCCTACACACCTGATAAGAGCTGTCTATCTACAGTACTGTAGCTTACTGGACAGTACAGTAGTAGCAAAGTAGTTCCTGTGCTACAGAGCTTTTTAATACTGTAGTCACTTAATGCACACGCTGCAGCACAAATTTCACACATGCGCAATGAGGATTTCAAAAAGTGACATCTGGTGGATGATCATTGGTATTGCACTCATCCGGAGACGCCACTGGAAATCGCCAAGTTTTTAAAATGTATTGCGACGCCGCGCCCCCATGGCCCGCCATGGCGGACTGGTGATACAATCGGCATAGGTAGGTTGAATGAAAAGGCGCTCCATCAGTACACACGGAATATGGTTATTTGGTCTACAGCATGATGATCAACAAACATCAGGTTGACACCATTAGGTCGACATGGGTATAGGTCGACATGTCATTAGGTCGACGCAAGCATTAGGTCAATATTGTCTAGGTCGACATGGGTTTTTTCACTGTTTTTAGAGCAGACATGTGCTGACAGGCAGTATTTCATGCCATACCATCCACTAGAGCGTGGTGGGTGAATAAAATAGTGTGCTGAGCGTAATGTGTCGACATTTGGGTAAAAAAACAGTGAAAAACCCCATGTCTACCTTTTGACTGTCGACCTAATGCTTGTGTCAACCTAATGACCTGTCGGTACTTGTTTCCTAGCACGGCCACAAAGATCATGATCGTGGACATCGTGAGGAAAAATCGGGGGCATCGCGGCCATCGCATGCACTAAAAAAATCGGGTGCGATGGCCGCAACGCCCGCGATTTCCCCATAGGGAACAATGTTAAATGGGTCAATTTAGCCGCGATGCCCCCGATTTCCCATAGGAAACAATGTTAAATGGGTCAATTTACCCAAATCATCATAGGGAACAATGGTAAATGGCCCAGAAACCCCCCAAAACACCCCTGAACAGTGAAATGTCCCCCCAAAAGTATTTTACGCCACTCCACGATCAACGTGAACCCGAAGCGTGGCGAGCGCAGCGAGCCCGCGAGGGGCAGCGGTACGCGTCCTCCGACCTTTTCATACCCCCACTATCCACGTCGGCGTGGAGTTGAGAATAGAATAGTGTGGCGAGCGCAGCGAAGCCCGCGAAGGGAAGCGTTTACCTGTGAAGGTATACGCGTGCGCTCGCCACACTATTCTATTCTCAACTCCACGCCGACGTGGATAGTGGGGGTATGAAAAGGTCGGAGGACGCGTACCGCCGACCCTCGCGGCCTCGCCACGCTTCGGGTTCGCGTTGATCGTGGGGTGGCGTAAACTACTTTTGGGGGGACATTTCACTGTTCTGGGGTGTTTTGGGGGCTTTCTGGCCCATTTACCATTGTTCCCTATGATGATTTGGTGAAATTGAGGCATTTAACATTGTTTCCTATGGGAAATCGGTGGCATCGCGGGTACATTGAGCCATTTAACATTGTTTCCTATGGGGAAATCGGGGGCATCGCGTCTGGACCATTTAAGCCTTTTTTAGCCGCATACGCCGCGACCGACCCGATTTTGACTGTTTTCAATGCATTTCAATGGGAAAATCGGGGGCATCGCGTCGTATACCACTAAAAATGACACCCGATGCCCGCGATTGTGGCCGTGCTAGGAAACAAGTACCGACCTGTCTACCAAAATCCATGTCGACCTAGAACTATGTTGACCTAATGGTGTCAGCCAACTTACTGTAGACCAAATTATCCCATTCCTTACACACACCACTAAGCACTCTCTACATGAATGCAGTATAAGAGGAGTGGCCCTTGTTAGTATCTGTCTGGGCCCCTTACTCAGTCTAGCCAGTGGCACAGTAAATACACTTTAGGCGCTGTGCCATAGTCCACTGAGCAAGGTCTCTAAATTCGATTGCTGTGGCCATATTCTCAGTGATATTTGAACTGTACATGCACAAAAGCTACTGTGCCATTTACCTGGTGATTTGTGCAGCAATGTCAACCTGGTACTCCGCAGTATTAGGTTATAGGTCTGAAATCAATCAAAGCTGCTGCTGTGCTGTCCGATATTAGCCAGCCCTGCCCCCTTAACCCAGTAGTGCTGTGCTGTACAGTAGCAGGCCCCTCCCCTGGGATCAACCACCAATTAGTAGCACTCCTTTACAGGCAGGTCCCTCCTCTCTGTTCCACAGTCTCTCTCTGTTTCCTGCCTCTTCTCTGGGTTCCAATAACACAAAGCCCAGGTGTGCAGTGATTGGTGGTGTTGCTTCGGGGCAGCACTGCTTCAGTTCGCCCCCATGGCCCGCCATGGCGGACTGGTGATACAATCGGCATAGGTAGGTTGAATGAAAAGGCGCTCCATCAGTACACACGGAATATGGTTATTTGGTCTACAGCATGATGATCAACAAACATCAGGTTGACACCATTAGGTCGACATGGGTATAGGTCGACATGTCATTAGGTCGACGCAAGCATTAGGTCAATATTGTCTAGGTCGACATGGGTTTTTTCACTGTTTTTAGAGCAGACATGTGCTGACAGGCAGTATTTCATGCCATACCATCCACTAGAGCGTGGTGGGAGAATAAAATAGTGTGCTGAGCGTAATGTGTCGACATTTGGGTAAAAAAACAGTGAAAAACCCCATGTCTACCTTTTGACTGTCGACCTAATGCTTGTGTCAACCTAATGACCTGTCGGTACTTGTTTCCTAGCACGGCCACAAAGATCATGATCGTGGACATCGTGAGGAAAAATCGGGGGCATCGCGGCCATCGCATGCACTAAAAAAATCGGGTGCGATGGCCGCAACGCCCGCGATTTCCCCATAGGGAACAATGTTAAATGGGTCAATTTAGCCGCGATGCCCCCGATTTCCCATAGGAAACAATGTTAAATGGGTCAATTTACCCAAATCATCATAGGGAACAATGGTAAATGGCCCAGAAACCCCCCAAAACACCCCTGAACAGTGAAATGTCCCCCCAAAAGTATTTTACGCCACTCCACGATCAACGTGAACCCGAAGCGTGGCGAGCGCAGCGAGCCCGCGAGGGGCAGCGGTACGCGTCCTCCGACCTTTTCATACCCCCACGATCCACGTCGGCGTGGAGTTGAGAATAGAATAGTGTGGCGAGCGCAGCGAAGCCCGCGAAGGGAAGCGTTTACCTGTGAAGGTATACGCGTGCGCTCGCCACACTATTCTATTCTCAACTCCACGCCGACGTGGATAGTGGGGGTATGAAAAGGTCGGAGGACGCGTACCGCCGACCCTCGCGGCCTCGCCACGCTTCGGGTTCGCGTTGATCGTGGGGTGGCGTAAACTACTTTTGGGGGGACATTTCACTGTTCTGGGGTGTTTTGGGGGCTTTCTGGCCCATTTACCATTGTTCCCTATGATGATTTGGTGAAATTGAGGCATTTAACATTGTTTCCTATGGGAAATCGGTGGCATCGCGGGTACATTGAGCCATTTAACATTGTTTCCTATGGGGAAATCGGGGGCATCGCGTCTGGACCATTTAAGCCTTTTTTAGCCGCATACGCCGCGACCGACCCGATTTTGACTGTTTTCAATGCATTTCAATGGGAAAATCGGGGGCATCGCGTCGGTCGCGTCGTATACCACTAAAAATGACACCCGATGCCCGCGATTGTGGCCGTGCTAGGAAACAAGTACCGACCTGTCTACCAAAATCCATGTCGACCTAGAACTATGTTGACCTAATGGTGTCAGCCAACTTACTGTAGACCAAATTATCCCATTCCTTACACACACCACTAAGCACTCTCTACATGAATGCAGTATAAGAGGAGTGGCCCTTGTTAGTATCTGTCTGGGCCCCTTACTCAGTCTAGCCAGTGGCACAGTAAATACACTTTAGGCGCTGTGCCATAGTCCACTGAGCAAGGTCTCTAAATTCGATTGCTGTGGCCATATTCTCAGTGATATTTGAACTGTACATGCACAAAAGCTACTGTGCCATTTACCTGGTGATTTGTGCAGCAATGTCAACCTGGTACTCCGCAGTATTAGGTTATAGGTCTGAAATCAATCAAAGCTGCTGCTGTGCTGTCCGATATTAGCCAGCCCTGCCCCCTTAACCCAGTAGTGCTGTGCTGTACAGTAGCAGGCCCCTCCCCTGGGATCAACCACCAATTAGTAGCACTCCTTTACAGGCAGGTCCCTCCTCTCTGTTCCACAGTCTCTCTCTGTTTCCTGCCTCTTCTCTGGGTTCCAATAACACAAAGCCCAGGTGTGCAGTGATTGGTGGTGTTGCTTCGGGGCAGCACTGCTTCAGTTCGCCCCCATGGCCCGCCATGGCGGACTGGTGATACAATCGGCATAGGTAGGTTGAATGAAAAGGCGCTCCATCAGTACACACGGAATATGGTTATTTGGTCTACAGCATGATGATCAACAAACATCAGGTTGACACCATTAGGTTGACATGGGTATAGGTCGACATGTCATTAGGTCGACGCAAGCATTAGGTCAATATTGTCTAGGTCGACATGGGTTTTTTCACTGTTTTTAGAGCAGACATGTGCTGACAGGCAGTATTTCATGCCATACCATCCACTAGAGCGTGGTGGGAGAATAAAATAGTGTGCTGAGCGTAATGTGTCGACATTTGGGTAAAAAAACAGTGAAAAACCCCATGTCTACCTTTTGACTGTCGACCTAATGCTTGTGTCAACCTAATGACCTGTCGGTACTTGTTTCCTAGCACGGCCACAAAGATCATGATCGTGGACATCGTGAGGAAAAATCGGGGGCATCGCGGCCATCGCATGCACTAAAAAAATCGGGTGCGATGGCCGCAACGCCCGCGATTTCCCCATAGGGAACAATGTTAAATGGGTCAATTTAGCCGCGATGCCCCCGATTTCCCATAGGAAACAATGTTAAATGGGTCAATTTACCCAAATCATCATAGGGAACAATGGTAAATGGCCCAGAAACCCCCCAAAACACCCATGAACAGTGAAATGTCCCCCCAAAAGTATTTTACGCCACTCCACGATCAACGTGAACCCGAAGCGTGGCGAGCGCAGCGAGCCCGCGAGGGGCAGCGGTACGCGTCCTCCGACCTTTTCATACCCCCACTATCCACGTCGGCGTGGAGTTGAGAATAGAATAGTGTGGCGAGCGCAGCGAAGCCCGCAAAGGGAAGCGTTTACCTGTGAAGGTATACGCGTGCGCTCGCCACACTATTCTATTCTCAACTCCACGCCGACGTGGATAGTGGGGGTATGAAAAGGTCGGAGGACGCGTACCGCCGACCCTCGCGGCCTCGCCACGCTTCGGGTTCGCGTAGATCGTGGGGTGGCGTAAACTACTTTTGGGGGGACATTTCACTGTTCTGGGGTGTTTTGGGGGCTTTCTGGCCCATTTACCATTGTTCCCTATGATGATTTGGTGAAATTGAGGCATTTAACATTGTTTCCTATGGGAAATCGGTGGCATCGCGGGTACATTGAGCCATTTAACATTGTTTCCTATGGGGAAATCGGGGGCATCGCGTCTGGACCATTTAAGCCTTTTTTAGCCGCATACGCCGCGACCGACCCGATTTTGACTGTTTTCAATGCATTTCAATGGGAAAATCGGGGGCATCGCGTCGTATACCACTAAAAATGACACCCGATGCCCGCGATTGTGGCCGTGCTAGGAAACAAGTACCGACCTGTCTACCAAAATCCATGTCGACCTAGAACTATGTTGACCTAATGGTGTCAGCCAACTTACTGTAGACCAAATTATCCCATTCCTTACACACACCACTAAGCACTCTCTACATGAATGCAGTATAAGAGGAGTGGCCCTTGTTAGTATCTGTCTGGGCCCCTTACTCAGTCTAGCCAGTGGCACAGTAAATACACTTTAGGCGCTGTGCCATAGTCCACTGAGCAAGGTCTCTAAATTCGATTGCTGTGGCCATATTCTCAGTGATATTTGAACTGTACATGCACAAAAGCTACTGTGCCATTTACCTGGTGATTTGTGCAGCAATGTCAACCTGGTACTCCGCAGTATTAGGTTATAGGTCTGAAATCAATCAAAGCTGCTGCTGTGCTGTCCGATATTAGCCAGCCCTGCCCCCTTAACCCAGTAGTGCTGTGCTGTACAGTAGCAGGCCCCTCCCCTGGGATCAACCACCAATTAGTAGCACTCCTTTACAGGCAGGTCCCTCCTCTCTGTTCCACAGTCTCTCTCTGTTTCCTGCCTCTTCTCTGGGTTCCAATAACACAAAGCCCAGGTGTGCAGTGATTGGTGGTGTTGCTTCGGGGCAGCACTGCTTCAGTTCGCCCCCATGGCCCGCCATGGCGGACTGGTGATACAATCGGCATAGGTAGGTTGAATGAAAAGGCGCTCCATCAGTACACACGGAATATGGTTATTTGGTCTACAGCATGATGATCAACAAACATCAGGTTGACACCATTAGGTCGACATGGGTATAGGTCGACATGTCATTAGGTCGACGCAAGCATTAGGTCAATATTGTCTAGGTCGACATGGGTTTTTTCACTGTTTTTAGAGCAGACATGTGCTGACAGGCAGTATTTCATGCCATACCATCCACTAGAGCGTGGTGGGAGAATAAAATAGTGTGCTGAGCGTAATGTGTCGACATTTGGGTAAAAAAACAGTGAAAAACCCCATGTCTACCTTTTGACTGTCGACCTAATGCTTGTGTCAACCTAATGACCTGTCGGTACTTGTTTCCTAGCACGGCCACAAAGATCATGATCGTGGACATCGTGAGGAAAAATCGGGGGCATCGCGGCCATCGCATGCACTAAAAAAATCGGGTGCGATGGCCGCAACGCCCGCGATTTCCCCATAGGGAACAATGTTAAATGGGTCAATTTAGCCGCGATGCCCCCGATTTCCCATAGGAAACAATGTTAAATGGGTCAATTTACCCAAATCATCATAGGGAACAATGGTAAATGGCCCAGAAACCCCCCAAAACACCCCTGAACAGTGAAATGTCCCCCCAAAAGTATTTTACGCCACTCCACGATCAACGTGAACCCGAAGCGTGGCGAGCGCAGCGAGCCCGCGAGGGGCAGCGGTACGCGTCCTCCGACCTTTTCATACCCCCACTATCCACGTCGGCGTGGAGTTGAGAATAGAATAGTGTGGCGAGCGCAGCGAAGCCCGCGAAGGGAAGCGTTTACCTGTGAAGGTATACGCGTGCGCTCGCCACACTATTCTATTCTCAACTCCACGCCGACGTGGATAGTGGGGGTATGAAAAGGTCGGAGGACGCGTACCGCCGACCCTCGCGGCCTCGCCACGCTTCGGGTTCGCGTAGATCGTGGGGTGGCGTAAACTACTTTTGGGGGGACATTTCACTGTTCTGGGGTGTTTTGGGGGCTTTCTGGCCCATTTACCATTGTTCCCTATGATGATTTGGTGAAATTGAGGCATTTAACATTGTTTCCTATGGGAAATCGGTGGCATCGCGGGTACATTGAGCCATTTAACATTGTTTCCTATGGGGAAATCGGGGGCATCGCGTCTGGACCATTTAAGCCTTTTTTAGCCGCATACGCCGCGACCGACCCGATTTTGACTGTTTTCAATGCATTTCAATGGGAAAATCGGGGGCATCGCGTCGTATACCACTAAAAATGACACCCGATGCCCGCGATTGTGGCCGTGCTAGGAAACAAGTACCGACCTGTCTACCAAAATCCATGTCGACCTAGAACTATGTTGACCTAATGGTGTCAGCCAACTTACTGTAGACCAAATTATCCCATTCCTTACACACACCACTAAGCACTCTCTACATGAATGCAGTATAAGAGGAGTGGCCCTTGTTAGTATCTGTCTGGGCCCCTTACTCAGTCTAGCCAGTGGCACAGTAAATACACTTTAGGCGCTGTGCCATAGTCCACTGAGCAAGGTCTCTAAATTCGATTGCTGTGGCCATATTCTCAGTGATATTTGAACTGTACATGCACAAAAGCTACTGTGCCATTTACCTGGTGATTTGTGCAGCAATGTCAACCTGGTACTCCGCAGTATTAGGTTATAGGTCTGAAATCAATCAAAGCTGCTGCTGTGCTGTCCGATATTAGCCAGCCCTGCCCCCTTAACCCAGTAGTGCTGTGCTGTACAGTAGCAGGCCCCTCCCCTGGGATCAACCACCAATTAGTAGCACTCCTTTACAGGCAGGTCCCTCCTCTCTGTTCCACAGTCTCTCTCTGTTTCCTGCCTCTTCTCTGGGTTCCAATAACACAAAGCCCAGGTGTGCAGTGATTGGTGGTGTTGCTTCGGGGCAGCACTGCTTCAGTTCGCCCCCATGGCCCGCCATGGCGGACTGGTGATACAATCGGCATAGGTAGGTTGAATGAAAAGGCGCTCCATCAGTACACACGGAATATGGTTATTTGGTCTACAGCATGATGATCAACAAACATCAGGTTGACACCATTAGGTCGACATGGGTATAGGTCGACATGTCATTAGGTCGACGCAAGCATTAGGTCAATATTGTCTAGGTCGACATGGGTTTTTTCACTGTTTTTAGAGCAGACATGTGCTGACAGGCAGTATTTCATGCCATACCATCCACTAGAGCGTGGTGGGAGAATAAAATAGTGTGCTGAGCGTAATGTGTCGACATTTGGGTAAAAAAACAGTGAAAAACCCCATGTCTACCTTTTGACTGTCGACCTAATGCTTGTGTCAACCTAATGACCTGTCGGTACTTGTTTCCTAGCACGGCCACAAAGATCATGATCGTGGACATCGTGAGGAAAAATCGGGGGCATCGCGGCCATCGCATGCACTAAAAAAATCGGGTGCGATGGCCGCAACGCCCGCGATTTCCCCATAGGGAACAATGTTAAATGGGTCAATTTAGCCGCGATGCCCCCGATTTCCCATAGGAAACAATGTTAAATGGGTCAATTTACCCAAATCATCATAGGGAACAATGGTAAATGGCCCAGAAACCCCCCAAAACACCCCTGAACAGTGAAATGTCCCCCCAAAAGTATTTTACGCCACTCCACGATCAACGTGAACCCGAAGCGTGGCGAGCGCAGCGAGCCCGCGAGGGGCAGCGGTACGCGTCCTCCGACCTTTTCATACCCCCACTATCCACGTCGGCGTGGAGTTGAGAATAGAATAGTGTGGCGAGCGCAGCGAAGCCCGCGAAGGGAAGCGTTTACCTGTGAAGGTATACGCGTGCGCTCGCCACACTATTCTATTCTCAACTCCACGCCGACGTGGATAGTGGGGGTATGAAAAGGTCGGAGGACGCGTACCGCCGACCCTCGCGGCCTCGCCACGCTTCGGGTTCGCGTTGATCGTGGGGTGGCGTAAACTACTTTTGGGGGGACATTTCACTGTTCTGGGGTGTTTTGGGGGCTTTCTGGCCCATTTACCATTGTTCCCTATGATGATTTGGTGAAATTGAGGCATTTAACATTGTTTCCTATGGGAAATCGGTGGCATCGCGGGTACATTGAGCCATTTAACATTGTTTCCTATGGGGAAATCGGGGGCATCGCGTCTGGACCATTTAAGCCTTTTTTAGCCGCATACGCCGCGACCGACCCGATTTTGACTGTTTTCAATGCATTTCAATGGGAAAATCGGGGGCATCGCGTCGGTCGCGTCGTATACCACTAAAAATGACACCCGATGCCCGCGATTGTGGCCGTGCTAGGAAACAAGTACCGACCTGTCTACCAAAATCCATGTCGACCTAGAACTATGTTGACCTAATGGTGTCAGCCAACTTACTGTAGACCAAATTATCCCATTCCTTACACACACCACTAAGCACTCTCTACATGAATGCAGTATAAGAGGAGTGGCCCTTGTTAGTATCTGTCTGGGCCCCTTACTCAGTCTAGCCAGTGGCACAGTAAATACACTTTAGGCGCTGTGCCATAGTCCACTGAGCAAGGTCTCTAAATTCGATTGCTGTGGCCATATTCTCAGTGATATTTGAACTGTACATGCACAAAAGCTACTGTGCCATTTACCTGGTGATTTGTGCAGCAATGTCAACCTGGTACTCCGCAGTATTAGGTTATAGGTCTGAAATCAATCAAAGCTGCTGCTGTGCTGTCCGATATTAGCCAGCCCTGCCCCCTTAACCCAGTAGTGCTGTGCTGTACAGTAGCAGGCCCCTCCCCTGGGATCAACCACCAATTAGTAGCACTCCTTTACAGGCAGGTCCCTCCTCTCTGTTCCACAGTCTCTCTCTGTTTCCTGCCTCTTCTCTGGGTTCCAATAACACAAAGCCCAGGTGTGCAGTGATTGGTGGTGTTGCTTCGGGGCAGCACTGCTTCAGTTCGTGGTGGGGGTGGGGTGCCTGTATATGCATGTTAGGTGGGAATGCTTATGTGTATATGGTACAAATGTGTGTGTATCTTGATTTATAGTTAACTTACTATACTGCTACAGTTGGGATCATTATGTGTGACTGGTGTGTAGTATGCCATACCCTCCACCGGGAGCTCCTCCATAGATAGATAGATAGATAGATAGATAGATAGATAGATAGATAGATAGAGAGAGAGAAAGAGACTGTTATACACTGCAGATTTATGCCTCCACCCTTGTGGTTTAACCCCTTCCCGACATTTGACGTATATATACACGTCATGGCCGGGATGTACTTCCCGACACATGACGTATATATTCGTCATGACTTTAAACTGTCCCCGCGTCTATAGACGCGGTGACAGTTTAAACATGTCTGCTGTCCCCCCCGTCGGCGATCGCTGTGATTGGCTGTTCAATGTGAACAGCCAATCGCAGCGTTTTCCTGTGTTACCGGCGAATATGACGCTCGGTAACACAGGTGTCAATCACCGCCGGGTGTGAGGGGGCATGAGGGGGTCACCGGTGATGACCACACCTCACCCCACCTGCCCCCAAGGCTGTGATTGGTCCGTCGGACCGACGGACCAATCACAGCCAAGGCGCGTCATTTAAACTAACGGTGACTGCGCTGCAGACGCCATTCCGGTCTGGAATTGCGTGCAGAGCGGTCACCGGCCACTCTGTCGTGCTATACATACCTGAACCTTGCCTGATGCTTACCTGATCACCGCTGATCACCGCTGGTAGCGTGCTGCCAGCAGTTGGATGCTTCCTGGATCTTGTGACTTCCTGTGTCCTGCTGCTGCAGTGTCAGAGTCACAGATCGTGAGAGATAGTGACAGATAGTGACAGAGAGTGATAGAGAGTGCTATATTTTGTGTCTGCTGCACCCCTTTTGTGCTGATCAGTATATCTGTGCTGATCAGCAACTTTTTGGTTTTTTTTTTTTTATATATATACCTGTCAGTTGCACCAAAGGTTGTGCTGCCTGTGCAACTGACTGCTGCCCCCCCCCCCCCCTTTTGTGCTGATCAGTTTAAATTAATTAACTGATCAGCAACTTTTTGGGGGTCCAGGGTTTCTTTTTTAATATATACCCTGTCAGGTTGCACCCGTGTGTGCCTGCTGCCCCTCACTGCTAATCAGTGTTGCATCACTGCATCACTGATCTGCAGTTTTTTTTTTTTTTTTGGAGAGTGCAGTGGGGTTTTGTTTTAACACCCACGTTGCTTTTGTGGGTGTCCTGTGGCCGCTGATCAGTGACGTACATCACTGAACAGCATTTTTGGCACAGGGTTGATCTCATTTTTTTCTGCAGTTTTTTTAAATTTTTTTTTTTTTTGGAGAGTGCTGTGGTTTATTACACCCACGTTGCTTTTGTGGGTGTCCTGTGGCCGCTGATCAGTGACGTACATCACTGAACAGCATTTTTGGCACAGGGTTGATATAATTTTTTTTCTGCAGTTTTTTTAAATTGTTTTTTTTTTTTGGAGAGTGCTGTGGTTTATTACACCCACGTTGCTTTTGTGGGTGTCCTGTGGCCGCTGATCAGTGACGTACATCACTGAACAGCATTTTTGGCACAGGGTTGATATCATTTTTTCTCTGCAGTTTTTTTAAATTGTTTTTTTTTTTGGGAGAGTGCTGTGGTATTTTTTTTTTTTAAATTGTTTTTACACCCACGTTGATTTTGTGGGTGTCCTGTTGCCTTTGAGCGCTGTTCAGTGACGGACGTTACTGACCAACATCTGTGCTCAATTTTTGGCGCAGGACCTTTTTTTTTTTTTTTTTTTAACCCCCTTCAATTTTTTTTTATTTTTTTTTATTGGGATCAAGTTAATGTATAAAGTATTTTTTTTTCTGCACTACATACACACTACACACTACATACCCCCCGTGTTGAAATAAAGTTTGTACCCCCCCTACACTATACACGTGTTGAAACATTACACTTACAGAAACACAAAAATAAAAATGTCATCCCAAATGTCATCCCAAATGTCATCCCAGTCATCCAGAAGAATGTATTCAGCGGAGGAGGCATATGCCATGCTTGCCTTTGACTCTGACACAGCCAGTGATGCAAGCGGGGAATTTGAAGGATTCGTCTTAAGCTCCTCTTCCTCCTCTAGTGATGAGGGACCCCCTCAAAGACGCCCCCGTAGAGCAGCTGAGACCCCCCCCCCCAAATGATTGATCCCGTATGGACCCCACCACCAGACAATTTTGAGCCCCAGGTTCCTGAGTTTTTGGCCATCCTAGGAATCCAATTTGATTCAACAGGTCTCAGAGAAATTGACTTTTTCAAATTATTTTTCTCTGATGATTTTATAAATTTAATGGTGGACCAAAGTAATTTATATGCCCAGCAGTTTATCGCTCAAAACCCCACGTCATCATTTGCTAGGTGGACCCCTGTAGATGCAGTAGAGATGATGACGTTTTGGGGTCTGGTGTTACATATGGGCATAGTAAAAAAGCCAGAAATTAGGCAATATTGGAGTACAGATGTTCTGTACAGCACCCCATTTTACCGTATGGCCATGACTCGGACTCGTTTTGAGACAATCCTTAAATTTTTACATTACACCGATAATGCACAGTGCCCACCCAGAGATGATCCCACCTTTGACCGGCTATTCAAAGTCAGGCCGGTCATTGATCATTTCAGTGCCAAATTTGCAGAGATGTACATCCCTGAAAAATTTATTTGTATCGACGAGTCCCTTATACATTTTAAAGGAAGGGTTAAATTCCGCCAGTACCTTCCCAGTAAGAGGGCAAGGTATGGCATAAAAATGTATAAGCTGTGTGAAAGCACCTCAGGGTACACCCACAGGTTTAGGGTATATGAAGGGAAGGATTCAAGAATTGAACCGCCAGAATGCCCCCCCTCCCTCGTAGGTGTTAGTGGAAAAATTGTCTGGGATTTAGTGCACCCATTCCTGGATAAAGGTTATCACCTCTATGTGGATAACTTTTACACTAGCATCCCCCTGTTTAAGGCCCTTGGTTCAAGAGGTACAGCAGCTTGCGGTACTGTGCGCAAGAACCAAAGAGGCCTCCCAAAAACGCACATTGCCCAAGTACTGAGAAGGGGTGAAAGCAGGGCACAATCCACCGAAAATATGTTGTTGGTCAAATATAAGGACAAGAGGGATGTCCTTATACTGACAACAATTCATGGAGACAGTACCACCTCCATCCCTGTACGAGGTACCAGTACCCACACCTCAAAACCTAATTGTATCCTAGATTACAATAAGTACATGGGCGGAGTGGATCTTTCAGATCAGGTACTGACGCCGTACAGTCCCCTGCGGAAAACAAAAATCTGGTACAAGAAGCTGGCCGTGTATATCATCCAGATGGCACTGTATAACGCTTACGTGCTATTCCGTTCTACCAGCCAGAGGGGAACATTTATGCACTTTCAAGAGGAAGTCATAAAGGGCCTAATATTTGGGAACCAGCAGGCAGAGGGCCCCAGTACTTCTAGTACTGGCCCCCGTATTGTATCAGGGCAGCATTTTCCTAACGAAATCCCCTCCACTGCAAGAAAGGGCAGGACACAAAAAAGGTGCAAAGTTTGCTATAAAAAGGGAATAAGAAAGGATACTATTTTCCACTGTGAAACTTGCCCCGACAAACCCGGCCTATGTATAAAGGAGTGTTTTAAAATATACCACACATCTATGGATTATTAGGTTCATCATTTCACCGTGCTTCGGGGGTCTTGCTAATGCCACATAGCACCCACCATTCATTCCACCAGAATCTGAGCTGCAAAATCCAAAAATCACTCCTTCCCTTCTGAGTCCTGCCATGCACCCAACTGGTATTTTTTGGTCACATATGAGGCATTGCCATACTCGGGAGAAATTGGGGCAAATTTTGAGCCAGAACTGCATTTTTGTGTAAAAAATGTAATTTTTCATTTGCACAGCCCAGTTGTATCAAAATTGGTGAAACCCCGGGGGTTTGAAATGTACACTATACCCCTAGATGAATTCCCTGAGGGGTGTAGTTTGCAAAATGGGGTCACTTGTGGGGGGGTTCCACTGTATTGGTGCTTCGGGGGTCTTGCTAATGCGACATAGCACCCACCAACATTCCACCAGAATCTGTGCTGCAAAATCCAAATATCACTCCTTCCCTTCTGAGTCCTGCCATTTTTTGGTCACACGAGGCATTGTCGTACTCGGGAGAAATTGGGGCACAGATTTTGGGGTGCTTTGTCTCCTTCATTCCTTGTGAAAATGAAAAATTTGGAGCCAGAACTGCATTTTTGTGTAAAAAATGTAATTTTTCATTTGCACAGCCCAGTTGTATCAAAATTGGTGAAACCCCTGGGGGTTTGAAATGTACACTATACCCCTAGATGAATTCCCTGAGGGGTGTAGTTTGCAAAATGGGGTCACTTGTGGGGGGGTTCCACTGTATTGGTGCTTCGGGGGTCTTGCTAATGCGACATAGCACCCACCAACATTCCACCAGAATCTGAGCTGCAAAATCCAAAAATCACTCCTTCCCTTCTGAGTCCTGCCATGCACCCAAATGGTATTTTTTGGTCACATGTGAGGCATTGCCGTACTCGGGAGAAATTGGGGCACAGATTTTGGGGTGCTTTGTCTCCTTCATTCCTTGTGAAAAGGAAAAATTTGGAGCCAGAACTGCATTTTTGTGTAAAAAATGTAATTTTTCATTTGCACAGCCCAGTTGTATCAAAATTGGTGAAACCCCTGGGGGTTTGAAATGTACACTATACCCCTAGATGAATTCCCTGAGGGGTGTAGTTTGCAAAATGGGGTCACTTGTGGGGGGGTTCCACTGTATTGGTGCTTCGGGGGTCTTGCTAATGCGACATAGCACCCACCAACATTCCACCAGAATCTGAGCTGCAAAATCCAAAAATCACTCCTTCCCTTCTGAGTCCTGCCATGCACCCAAATGGTATTTTTTGGTCACATGTGAGGCATTGCCGTACTCGGGAGAAATTGGGGCACAGATTTTGGGGTGCTTTGTCTCCTTCATTCCTTGTGAAAATGAAAAATTTGAAGCCAGAACTGCATTTTTGTGTAAAAAATGTAATTTTTCATTTGCACAGCCCAGTTGTATCAAAATTGGTGAAACCCCTGGGGGTTTGAAATGTACACTATACCCCTAGATGATTTCCCTGAGGGGTTTAGTTTGCAAAATGGGGTCACTTGTGGGGGGGTTCCACTGTATTGGTGCTTCGGGGGTCTTGCTAATGCGACATAGCACCCACCAACATTCCACCAGAATCTGAGCTGCAAAATCCAAAAATCACTCCTTCCCTTCTGAGTCCTGCCATGCACCCAAATGGTATTTTTTGGTCACATGTGAGGCATTGCCGTACTCGGGAGAAATTGGGGCACAGATTTTGGGGTGCTTTGTCTCCTTCATTCCTTGTGAAAATGAAAAATTTGGAGCCAGAACTGCATTTTTGTGTAAAAAATGTAATTTTTCATTTGCACAGCCCAGTTGTATCAAAATTGGTGAAACCCCTGGGGGTTTGAAATGTACACTATACCCCTAGATGCATTCCCTGAGGGGTGTAGTTTGCAAAATGGGGTCACTTGTGGGGGGGTTCCACTGTATTGGTGCTTCGGGGGTCTTGCTAATGCGACATAGCACCCACCAACATTCCACCAGAATCTGAGCTGCAAAATCCAAAAATCACTCCTTCCCTTCTGAGTCCTGCCATGCACCCAAATGGTATTTTTTGGTCACATGTGAGGCATTGCCGTACTCGGGAGAAATTGGGGCACAGATTTTGGGGTGCTTTGTCTCCTTCATTCCTTGTGAAAATGAAAAATTTGAAGCCAGAACTGCATTTTTGTGTAAAAAATGTAATTTTTCATTTGCACAGCCCAGTTGTATCAAAATTGGTGAAACCCCTGGGGGTTTGAAATGTACACTATACCCCTAGATGATTTCCCTGAGGGGTGTAGTTTGCAAAATGGGGTCACTTGTGGGGGGTTCCTAACTTTTAGCATCTTATGGTGCCTAGAAACCTACATGGTGCCTAAAAAATAATCTCATAAAAAGGAGGCTCCAAAATCAAGTAGGTGCTCCTTCTATTATGAAGCCTGTGGTTTGGTCAACGTGCACACTAGGGCCACATATAGGATATTTATGAAAACAAAAGAATTGGGGGAATCAATTTTTAGTCACATTTCTCTAGTAAAATCTACTGTGTTCCTTAGAAAAATGTATTAAAATTGCAAATCTGCAAAAAAAATGAAATTTTGAAATTTCACCTACACTTTGTTTTAATTCCTGTGAAACACCTAAAGGGTTAACAAACTTCCAAAATGCTCTTTTGAATACTGCGAGGGGTGCAGTTTTTGAAATGGCATCATTTATGGGGGTGTCTCACATACAAGTCCCTCAAAGTCACATCAGAACTGAACTGGTCCCTAAAAAAATCAGTGTTTGAAATTTTCTTAAAAATTTGAGAATTTTCTATTCATATTTTAAGCCTCCTAGTGTCCAAAAAAATTAAAAGGAGGCTGAAATAATGATGGAAACATAAAGTAGACATATGGTCTATGTTAGTTATTAACTATTTTAAGAGGTATGATTATTTGTCTCACAAGCAGAAAATTTAACATTTTGCAAATTGCTAAATTTTCCATTTTTTTACGACATTTTGGTATTTTTCACAAAAAAACACAGTCTGTATCGACCCAAATTTACCACTAACTTGAAGTACAATGTGTCACGAGAAAACAATCTCAAAATCACTGGGATAAGTAAAAGCAAAAAAAGTTATCCCCACTTAAGTGATACATGTCAGATTTGAAAAAAAAAGGGCTCTGTCAGGAAGGCAAAAACATGCTGCGTCAGGAAGGGGTTAAACAGCTCACTGCTGGACAATGGACAGTTAGGACCTCCTTACAAACTATGGGCAACAGACCGGGTAGGGGGTTTAGTCCATATGAAACAGATCTCCTTCAAAGAGAGAGAGGTCTTGTAACGGGATCTTGTCACCCTTGAATGAATTTATGACTACCCAGTAAGTTTGGTGGCTTGCTTATCCAAACATGTTGAATTCATATGCATCAAAATTTAGAACCCCATGTGTGGTCATCTTTTCAGGAAGACAGAATTGGCTCTCCCCCGGCCTGTATACATTCAGGTCAAGCACAGGGCACAAGCCTGTCAGCCATTTTGTCCTAGCCACTTAGGTCACATCTAAGCTGAAAGAATATAAGCTATAACATTTACAATGAGACACATCATTTTAGGATCCGATCAAGTGATGTAACGTGACAGACAATATAAACGATCACACTATAAACACTACAATGTTTATAGTTATGCTGATATACTGACATACAACACGTCCACACAGTGGCGTACCTACATATTCGTGGGCCCCATAGCAAAAGTTTGTAAGGGCCCCCTATTTAGCAACTGATGGTGACAAATGTATGTAAAACATATTACTTAGACAGTAAAGGTGGCCCCCCTTCAGAGGTTGGAGGGGTGAGATGACTGCGCCACAAACCTTGTGAAATTGTGAGTTAGCTGCTGGGTGTGTGGGTACACTACAAATACCCAAAGTAGTATGGAGTAGACAAATGGGGATGTACACCCTGCGCTTTACTAACAATATTCAAACAATATACATACACAATGGTTATGATAAAATAGAAGTAACTTTTATTACAACAAGTTTAACAGTATAAAAGGATCAGTTTACATGGCAATGTATAAGTACTGTTGTGTTAAAAAATACACTATATCCAGTTCAATAAAAAATAATGATATTAAAAATAATTCTACTGACTGCTACTACCGGTATACACACACAAAAAGGACAGGGGGTCACAGGACAAACATATATAGTCCTGGTGCACTGGCCAAGTGGGTGTAAAGGAGTAGTTTTGTTCAGAGTCTTATACGCTTGTTAGAGCGATTTGGAGAAAATACCTGTTCCCAGGGTACAAGGGGTCTGCCGGCAGACTTTCCCGTCAATGTCGTGTTGCGCAATCGGCATCGGCGGGATCTCCACATGCATCGACTAGTTTCGCCGTATAGGCTTCTTCAGGATGGTGTGTGTGGGGTCCCATAGCAGTTGCACCCCTTGCAACTATGGTAGTTACGCCCTTGCGTCCACATATGCAGAACGTAGATAAGGTGCTCACTGGTGAGCTAATCACTCTGGGAGAGACAGGATGGTGTGCATCTATAAAGGCCCTTGGTTGCTGTTGGTATACCGGTGCAAGAAGACCATGCTCTGCTATTTTGCTGAAATAAAAGCTCACTTAAAGCAGAAACCTACCCACTACACTTGCCAGTGTGGAATCAAGAAGGAATTCCCCCAATTCATAAAGACAAATTATACTTTAAATCAGTTGGTGCTGTCCATTTCTCTGGATAAACTGAATGGGAAGTTTATAAATAGCAAGCTGACCTTGATGTGCCTTTTTTGATTCATCCTTTAAATACATGTTTTTATTGAATATATCACACATCTACAAAGACTGCAATTAGCAATCATTGTGAAAAAGAGGGAACGGAATGAGGGCCTGTTTGGAGCAGCTGATTACTAGGATTATACATCACATCCAACTGCATTTCACCCTTTCTCTATCTATATTGTTATGACAGTTAACAGTTGGTCATAAATTAAGCATATATTAATATTGTTTTGCTTTTACATATTGTGACAAAGATCACAAACACAGGGTCTCAGATGACGATTTGTTAGTTTGTTAGTTTATTCTCATCAGCAAATACAGCATAGCAGGTGACATTGGTATACAGCTGGTATCACAGGCAGTAGCATACAGGCATAGCAGACACATAAAAGGCTCCAATGGTCCCTAGTCTCACACACCCCCGGCCTATCACTCAGGTAGATAGTCCACCATCGAGAGCAAGGTGACTCTGCCATGGGAAGCCTTAAATAATATATCAGATGTAGCAGTTGTAAAGTGGCACAGATTACAGAAAGGGGGGGGGGGGTATGCACTGGGAGGGGAATATATGACACAGGGTAAGTGTACAAAAAGTAGACCCCGGGTTAAAAAAGTCACGCAGAGGTGGGGGAACTCATTTCTCTATGCCACCTAATTACACCCGCTCCCCGTTCCCCCTCACTTTAACCCCTGATTATACATTTATAGTACAGATACCCTGGATGTTTAAATTAATTGAAGGACAAATAATAAAAAGAATCAATATACAGATTGCAGATGCTAAATTATACAGATTATAATGAAACATGGAAGTAATAAATCATCTGCCTTATGAATGCCTTATGAATAATTAATATTAATTAATTAATATTAAAGCATCCCAAAACATTGTGTTTACAGAAGAAACAGAAGTAGTAAAGGAAAATAAACTTTGTATGTGGAATATTTAGTTTCTCCTCATATACAAGAGGAAATGTATCCATCACATTGAACTAGAGAGAGCCTTTGGGGGAAGTATAGCACAATAGATGGTTGACTAAAGATTGAAAATAGAAATGAGGAGGATTCGCTCACATTTATCCCCTATAGGATCTAAAAGCATTAATACTAGCACTAGAAAGAAGGATTAAATGGAACACAGCGGTCAATTGTTTTTAATCACTTTATTTCCTGACTTTATTCACATTTTTTAAATTATTATTTTAACCCCTTCCTGACAGAGCCTGTTTTTGCCTTCCTGACAGAGCCCTTTTTTTCAATTCTGACATGTCTCACTTAAGTGGGGATAACTTTTTTTTGCTTTTACTTATCCCAGTGATTTTGAGATTGTTTTTTCGTGACACATTGTACTTCAAGTTAGTGGTAAATTTTCGTCGATACAGTCTGTGTTTTTTTGTGAAAAATACCAAAATATCGTGAAAAAATGGAAAATTTAGCGATTTGCAAAATGTTAAATTTTCTGCTTGTGAGACAAATAATCTTACCACTCAAAATAGTGAATAACTAACATAGACCATATGTCTACTTTATGTTGACATCATTATTTCAACTTCCTTTTAATTTTTTGGGACACTAGGAGGCTTACAATATGAATAGCAAATTCTCAAATTTTCAAGAAAATTTCAAACACTGATTTTTTTAGGGACCAGTTCAGTTCTGATGTGACTTTGAGGGACTTGTATGTGAGACACCCCCATAAATGATGCCATTTCAAAAACTGCACCCCTCACAGTATTCAAAACAGCATTTTGGAAGTTTGTTAACCCTTTAGGTGTTTCACAGGAATTAAAACAAAGTGTAGGTGAAATTTCAAAATTTCTTTTTTTTTGCAGATTTGCAATTTTAATACATTTTTCTAAGGAACACAGTACATTTTACTAGAGAAATGTGACTAAAAATTGATTCCCCCAATTCTTTTGTTTTCATAAATATCCTATATGTGGCCCTAGTGTGCACGGTGACCAAACCACAGGCTTCATAATAGAAGGAGCACCTACTTGATTTTGGAGCCTCCTTTTTATGAGATTATTTTTTAGGCACCATGTAGGTTTCTAGGCACCATAACATGCTAAAAGTTAGGAACCCCCCCACAAGTGACCCCATTTTGCAAACTACACCCCTCAGGGAATTCAGCTAGGGGTATAGTGTACATTTCAAACCCGCAGGGGTTTCACCAATTGTGGTACAACTGGGCAGTGAAAATGAAAAATTATTTTTTTTACACAAAAATGCAGTTCTGGCTCCAAATTTGTCATTTTCAGAAGGTATGAAGGAGAAAAAGCACCCCAAAATCTGTGCCCCAATTTCTCCCGAGTACAGCAATGCCTCACATGTGACCAAAAAATACCAGTTGGGTGCATGGCAGGACTCAAAAGGGAAGGAGTGATTTTTGGATTTTGCAGCTCAGATTCTGGTGGAATTTTGGTGGGTGCTATGTCGCATTAGCAAGACCCCCCAAGCACCAATACAGTGGAACCCCCCCACAAGTCACCCCATTTTGCAAACTACACCCCTCAGGGAATTCATCTAGGGGTATAGTGTACATTTCAAACCCCCAGGGGTTTCACCAATTTTGATACAAGTGGGCAGTGAAAATGAAAAATTACATTTTTTTACACAAAAATGCAGTTCTGGCTCAAAATTTTTCATTTTCAGAAGGTATGAAGGAGAAAAAGCACCCCAAAATCTGTGCCCCAATTTCTCCCGAGTACGGCAATGCCTCACATGTGACCAAAAAATACCAGTTGGGTGCATGGCAGGACTCAGAAGGGAAGGAGTGATTTTTGGATTTTGCAGCTCAGATTCTGGTGGAATGAATGGTGGGTGCTATGTTGCACCAATACAGTGGAACCCCCCCACAAGTCACCCCATTTTGCAAAGTACACCCCTCAGGGAATTCATCTAGGGGTATAGTGTACATTTCAAACCCCCAGGGGTTTCACCAATTTTGATACAAGTGGGCAGTGAAAATGAAAAATTACATTTTTTTACACAAAAATGCAGTTCTGGCTCACAATTTTTCATTTTCAGAAGGTATGAAGGAGAAAAAGCACCCCAAAATATGTGCCCCAATTTCTTCCGAGTACGGCAATGCCTCACATGTGACCAAAAAATACCAGTTGGGTGCATGGCAGGACTCAGAACGGAAGGAGTGATTTTTGGATTTTGCGGCTCAGATTCTGGTGGAATTTTGGTGGGTGCTATGTCGCATTAGCAAGACCCCCCAAGCACCAATACAGTGGAACCCCCCCACAAGTCACCCCATTTTGAAAACTACACCCCTCAGGGAATTCATCTAGGGGTATAGTGTACATTTAAAACCCCCAGGGGTTTCACCAATTTTGATACAAGTGGGCAGTGAAAAAGAAAAATTACATTTTTTACACAAAAATGCAGTTCTGGCTCAAAATTTTTCATTTTCAGAAGGTATGAAGGAGAAAAAGCACCCCAAAATCTGTGCCCCAATTTCTCCCGAGTACGGCAATGCCTCACATGTGACCAAAAAATACCAGTTGGGTGCATGGCAGGACTCAGAAGGGAAGGAGTGATTTTTGGATTTTGCAGCTCAGATTCTGGTGGAATTTTGGTGGGTGCTATGTCGCATTAGCAAGACCCCCCAAGCACCAATACAGTGGAACCCCCCCACAAGTCACCCCATTTTGAAAACTACACCCCTCAGGGAATTCATCTAGGGGTATAGTGTACATTTCAAACCCCCAGGGGTTTCACCAATTTTGATACAAGTGGGCAGTGAAAATGAAAAATTACATTTTTTTACACAAAAATGCAGTTCTGGCTCAAAATTTTTCATTTTCAGAAGGTATGAAGGAGAAAAAGCACCCCAAAATCTGTGCCCCAATATCTCCCGAGTACGGCAATGCCTCACATGTGACCAAAAAATACCAGTTGGGTGCATGGCAGGACTCAGAACGGAAGGAGTGATTTTTGGATTTTGCAGCACACATTCTGGTGGAATGAATGGTGGGTGCTATGTTGCACCAATACAGTGGAACCCCCCCACAAGTCACCCCATTTTGCAAAGTACACCCCTCAGGGAATTCATCTAGGGGTATAGTGTACATTTCAAACCCCCAGGGGTTTCACCAATTTTGATACAAGTGGGCAGTGAAAATGAAAAATTACATTTTTTTACACAAAAATGCAGTTCTGGCTCACAATTTTTCATTTTCAGAAGGTATGAAGGAGAAAAAGCACCCCAAAATATGTGCCCCAATTTCTTCCGAGTACGGCAATGCCTCACATGTGACCAAAAAATACCAGTTGGGTGCATGGCAGGACTCAGAACGGAAGGAGTGATTTTTGGATTTTGTGGCTCAGATTCTGGTGGAATTTTGGTGGGTGCTATGTCGCATTAGCAAGACCCCCCAAGCACCAATACAGTGGAACCCCCCCACAAGTCACCCCATTTTGCAAACTACACCCCTCAGGGAATTCATCTAGGGGTATAGTGTACATTTCAAACCCCCAGGGGTTTCACCAATTTTGATACAAGTGGGCAGTGAACATGAAAAATTACATTTTTTACACAAAAATGCAGTTCTGGCTCAAAATTTTTCATTTTCAGAAGATATGAAGGAGAAAAAGCACCCCAAAATCTGTGCCCCAATTTCTCCCGAGTACGGCAATGCCTCACATGTGACCAAAAAATACCAGTTGGGTGCATGGCAGGACTCAAAAGGGAAGGAGTGATTTTTGGATTTTGCAGCTCAGATTCTGGTGGAATTTTGGTGGGTGCTATGTCGCATTAGCAAGACCCCCCAAGCACCAATACAGTAGAACCCCCCCACAAGTGACCCCATTTTGCAAACTACACCCCTCAGGGAATTCATCTAGGGGTATAGTGTACATTTAAAACCCCCAGGGGTTTCACCAATTTTGATACAAGTGGGCAGTGAAAAAGAAAAATTACATTTTTTACACAAAAATGCAGTTCTGGCTCAAAATTTTTCATTTTCAGAAGGTATGAAGGAGAAAAAGCACCCCAAAATCTGTGCCCCAATTTCTCCCGAGTACGGCAATGCCTCACATGTGACCAAAAAATACCAGTTGGGTGCATGGCAGGACTCAGAAGGGAAGGAGTGATTTTTGGATTTTGCAGCACAGATTCTGGTGGAATGAATGGTGGGTGCTATGTTGCACCAATACAGTGGAACCCCCCCACAAGTCACCCCATTTTGCAAACTACACCCCTCAGGGAATTCATCTAGGGGTATAGTGTACATTTCAAACCCCCAGGGGTTTCACCAATTTTGATACAAGTGGGCAGTGAAAATGAAAAATTACATTTTTTTACACAAAAATGCAGTTCTGGCTCAAAATATTTCATTTTCACAAGGAATGAAGGAGACAAAGCACCCCAAAATCTGTGCCCCAATTTCTCCCGAGTACGGCAATGCCTCATGTGTGACCAAAAAGTGGCAGGACTCAGAAGGGAAGGAGTGATATTTGGAGTTTGCAGCACAAATTCTGGTGGAATTTTGGTGGGTGCTATGTCGCATTAGCAAGACCCCCCAAGCACCAATACAGTGGAACCCCCCCACAAGTCACCCCATTTTGAAAACTACACCCCTCAGGGAATTCATCTAGGGGTATAGTGTACATTTAAAACCCCCAGGGGTTTCACCAATTTTGATACAAGTGGGCAGTGAAAAAGAAAAATTACATTTTTTACACAAAAATGCAGTTCTGGCTCAAAATTTTTCATTTTCAGAAGGTATGAAGGAGAAAAAGCACCCCAAAATCTGTGCCCCAATATCTCCCGAGTACGGCAATGCCTCACATGTGACCAAAAAATACCAGTTGGGTGCATGGCAGGACTCAGAAGGGAAGGAGTGATTTTTGGATTTTGCGGCTCAGATTCTGGTGGAATGAATGGTGGGTGCTATGTGGCATTAGCAAGACCCCCGAAGCACGGTGAAATTATGAACCTAATATTCCATAGATGTGTGGTATAATTTAAAACACTCCTTTATACATAGGCCGGGTTTGTCGGGGCAAGTGTCACACTGGAAAATAGTTTGCTTTCTTATTCCCTTTTTATAGCAAACTTTGCACCTTTTTTGTGTCCTGCCCTTTTTTCCAGTGGAGGGGATTTCATCAGGAAAATGCTGCCCTGGTACAATACGGGGGCCAGTACTAGAAGTACTGGGGCCCTCTGCCTGCTGGTTCCCAAATATTAGGCCCTTTATGACTTCCTCTTGAAAGTGCATAAATGTCCCCCTCTGGCCGGTAGAACGGAATAGCACGTAAGCGTTATACAGTGCCATCTGGATGATATACACGGCCACCTTCTTGTACCAGATTTTTGTTTTCCGCAGGGCACTGTACGGCTTCAGTACCTGATCTGAAAGATCCACTCCGCCCATGTACCTATTGTAATCCAGGATACAATTAGGTTTTGAGGTGTGGGTACTGGTACCTCGTACAGGGACGGAGGTGGTACTGTCTCCGTGAATTGTTGTCAGTATAAGGACATCCCTCTTGTCCTTATATTTGACCAACAACATATTTTCGGTGCATATTCCCCTGCTTTCACCCCTTCTCATTACTTGGGCAATGTGCGTTTTTGGGAGGCCTCTTTGGTTCTTGCGCACAGTACCGCAAGCTGCTGTACCTCTTGAACCAAGGGCCTTAAACAGGGGGATGCTAGTGTAAAAGTTATCCACATAGAGGTGATAACCTTTATCCAGGAAGGGGTGCACTAAATCCCAGACAATTTTCCCACTAACACCTACGAGGGAGGGGGGGCATTCTGGCGGTTGAATTCTTGAATCCTTCCCTTCATAAACCCTAAACCTGTGGGTGTACCCTGAGGTGCTTTCACACAGCTTATACATTTTTATGCCATACCTTGCCCTCTTACTGGGAAGGTACTGGCGGAATTTAACCCTTCCTTTAAAATGTATAAGGGACTCGTCGATACAAATAAATTTTTCAGGGATGTACACCTCTTCAAATTTGGCACTGAAATGATCAATGACCGGCCTGACTTTGAATAGCCGGTCAAAGGTGGGATCATCTCTGGGTGGGCACTGTGCATTATCGGTGTAATGTATGAATTTAAGAATTGTCTCAAATCGAGTCCGGGGCATGGCCATACGGTAAAATGGAGTACTGTACAGAACATCTGTACTCCAATATTGCCTAATTTCTGGCTTTTTTACTATGCCCATATGAAACACCAGACCCCAAAACGTCATCATCTCTACTGCATCTACAGGGGTCCACCTAGCAAATGATGACGTGGGGTTTTGAGCAATAAACTGCTGGGCATATAAATTAGTTTGGTCCACCATTAAATTTATAAAATCATCAGAGAAAAATAATTTGAAAAAGTCAATTTCTCTGAGACCTGTGGAATCAAATTGGATTCCTGGCATGCCCAAAAACTCAGGAACCTGGGGCTCAAAATTGTCTGGTGGTGGGGTCCATACTAGATCAATTATTGGGGGGGGAATCTCAGCTGATCTACGGGGGCGTCTTTGAGGGGGTCCCTCATCAGCAGAGGAGGAAGAGGAGCTTAAGGCAAATCCTTCAAATTCCCCGCTTGCATCACTGCCTGTGTCAGAGTCAGAAGCAAGCATGGCATATGCCTCCTCCACTGAATACATTCTCCTGGATGATTGGGAGGACATTTGGGAGGACATTTGGGAGGACATTTGGGATGCCATTTTTATTTTTGTGTTACCGGTAGTGAAATGTTTCAACACGTGTATAGTGTAGGGGGGGGCACAAACTTTATTTCAATCCGGGGGGTATGTAGTGTGTAGTGTGTATGTGGTGCAGAAAAAAAAAAAAATGCTTTATACCAATAAAAAAAAAAAAAATGAAGGGGTTAAAAAAAAAAAAAAATGAAGGGGTTAAAAAAAAAAAAAGGAAGGGGTTAAAAAAAAAAAAGGTCCTGCGCCAAAAATTGAGCACAGATGTTGGTCAGTAACGTCTGTCACTGAACAGCGCTCAAAGGCAACAGGAATTTGATCAAAAAAAAAAAAAAAATAGATCAACCCTGTGCCGAAAGAGATGATCAGTGATGTACGTCACTGATCAGCGCACAGCGGCCACAGGACACCCACAAAATCACAGTGTGTGTAAAAAAAAAAATTAAAAAAATACCCCACAGCACACACACAAAAAAAAAAGGTGATCAGTGATGCGACACTGATTACCAGTGAGGTGCAGCAGGTGCACAACCTTTGGTGCAACTGACAGGTATATATAAAAAAAAAAACCTCTGTACCCCCAAAAAAGTTGCTGATCACCTCAGATATAGTGATCAGCACAAAAGGCGGGGACAGCAGACACAAAATTTAGCACTCTCTATCACTATCTCTCTCTATCTCTCTATCTCTCACTATCTAACACTATCTAACACTCTATGACACTGCAGCAGCAGCACTCACAGGTATATCTATATATAAAAAAAAACCTGCGCCCCCAAAAAGTTACTGATCAGTTAATTTATACTGATCAGCACAAAAGGAGGGGGCAGCAGTCAGTTATATAAAAAATAGTAGCACAATCTGTCACTATCTCTCTCTATCTCTCTCTATCTCTCTCTCTCTATCTCTCTCTATCTCTCTATAACTATCACACTGCAGCAGCACAAAATATAGCACTCTGTCAGTAGGCCTCTCTCTCTATCTCTCTCTCTATCTCTCTCTCTCTATCTATAACTATATCACACTGCAGCAGCACAAAATATAGCACTCTCTGACACTATCTCTCTCTCTATCTCTCTCTATCTCTCTCTATCTCTCTCTCTCTATCTCTCTCTATCTCTCTCTATCTATCTCTATCTATCTCTCTCTATCTATCTCTATCTATCTCTCTATCTATCTAGCTAATACTAATACAGTGCAGCAGCACAATATCACAGTATGGCACAATTATTGCACAGGATCCAGGAAGCAATCAGCAGCGATCAGGTAAGTATTGCAGCAAGTATTTCTGGTCAGTATGGCGGCAGGGGGGTACGGTGACCGCACTGCACGCTTTCCAGACCGGAATGGCGTCTGCAGTGCAGTCACCGTTAGTTTAAATCTCCCTCCTTGGCTGTGATTGGTCCGTCGGTCCGACGGACCAATCACGGCCTTTGGGGGCGGGCGGGGTGAGGTGGGGTGACACCAGTGTCACCCTTACACCCCGCGGTGATTGGTGCTGTACTTTACAGCACCAATCACCTCTGATCCCGTGTCACCGGCGAACGTTATTCGCCGGTGACACAGGAAAACGCTGTGAATGGCTGTTCACACTGAACAGCCAATCACAGCGATCGCCGACGGGGGGGCGGCATCGCAGCCCCCCCGGGGCATGCACGGACATGTCTGCTGTCAGGGACAGCAGACATGTTGAAACTGTCACCGCGTCTATAGACGCGGTGACAGTTTAAATCCATGACGTACATTTACGCCATGTGTCGGGAAGTGCTTCCCGACCATGACGTAAATGTACGTCAAATGTCGGGAAGGGGTTAATAAAATGTGTTGCCTTTCTGAATATAACTGAGCAAACATTTTTAAATTAAAATCTATTTTTTTTAGTATAACATTGAGATGGAAGCAATACTAGCAGAGACAAACATATAACAGTTCCGAGAGTGCATCAATAGATCACAATCTTTCTCTTTTGATTACTACTGGAGCAATACTGAAAACAGATGACTGGAACAGATACAGAATGCAAACAGATACCAGAAGTACTGATCTTTTGGGAGAGAAGTTGTTCTTGCAGAGGACAGTGAAGGTTTAAGTAGAGCAGTCTTAAGGTGCCCATACACGGAGCGATGTGCTCCATACATCACACGGGCAAACTGCACTGTGTGTGGGCACCTTTAGTGCCAATAGGCTGGGTGTAGCATGTAACTATAGATGATGGAACATGACTGACAGTGGAAATATATCAGGGCACTCAACAGGACATGACTGTTATGAAATGCTCCTTTAACATATATTCAGTTTGGTCTGTCAAACACATTACAGAAAATATGTACTAAGTCTTGGAAAGAGATAAAGTGCATAAAGATAAATGCTGTGTTTCAGGCTGTGTTTGAAAAAGGACAGGAGGATTTATTGGTAGTTTATTTCCACTGTATCCCTCCCCAAGGCTTAGTACAGCTAGCCCTATGTATGAAACAGATTCCATACATCTACAGTATTTCATATTTATACTAAAAAGATGATTAGGTACTTATGTAGTATCTGGACGCCCGATTAAAAAATCGGGTCCATCGCATCACATGCGACCAAAACGCATGCGATGCGATGGACCCGATTTTTCCATAGGATTCAATGTTAAAATGGATTGAGTCCATTTTAACATAGGATTCTATGGGAAAAAGGGTCCTTTTTATTTCCCCACTATCCAACTATGCATGGAGTTGGATATAAACCTGTGGCGAGCGTAGCGAGCCACCGTGCCCGAAGCGTGGCGAGCCCCGCAAGGGGATGCGGAATACTTTTTAATGAATCCGCGTCCGCTCGCCACGCTTCGGGCTCGGTGGCTCACTACACTCGCCACAGGTTTATATCCAACTCCATGCGTAGTTGGATAGTGGGGAAATAAAAAGGACCCTTTTTCCCATAGAATCCTATGGAAAATCGGGTCCATCGCATCGCATGCAGATACTACATAAGTACCGATGATTATATACTTAGACATGGGGATGCCAATCCAGGGATTGGTGGGATCCCGGGATTTAGGCCCAAAATTGCCGGGATATCAGTCCTGGGATTTCAGTATCAATCCGAGCAAGCACATTTGACTTAATTATAAATAACACATTATAATGTTTCATGTAATTAGCATGCTTGCACTTTCTCCACCTAGAATTCAACTCTGGGAATACCCCTTTGCCCCCAAATGAATGTCCGCACAAAACAGCTTAGCTAGGGCTCATTATGGAATATAGAGAGGAAATCTGAAGTAGATTTTCTTCATATTATCCTTTTAACTAGGCCAAAAGTTTGGACTTTGTGTCTACACCAGCTTCAAATAACGGAGAACGGTTGTATGGTATCATGTGCGAATATAGGGGTGGTCATATTTAGCCCCAATGGTCTACTCACCAATTTCTAACTTCGCTTTTAACCCTATGAGTGCCAAGTACATTTCTCAAAATAGGTGTGACAATAAAGTAAACATTTTAATTCATAATGTAATGTTTACCTTATATAGGAAATATACTTTTTTTTTTACACAACAATGAATTTATGTAACAAATGTGAGCGTCACTGAATATTTTGCACATTCCCTCACAGATATGTTGGCACTCAAAGGGTTAAAACAAGTCTGTATTCTTACCAATTATCTTCACTTGGTTACACTGTACAGTACATTCCATCTCCAAGCTATGAGACCTTCATATAACAGTCTGTGCTACTTTACTAACTGCTACATCAGATATATTATGCTACTGCAATATTTTTTTTATCACTCCATTTGAGATATTGGTATATTTTCATGTTGGTTATTTAATGCTGGCAGAGGGGTTGGTTGCACTTATTTCTGTTGGTGTTTGTAGTCACCACTTGAAAATAAACTATATAATTTAAAGCTTGGAGAAGATGTCTGTTCATTTGAAACCAGATTTTCCCCTGAAGAGATCTCATCATAATTAGGCAGCAGAGTGGTTTGATCAGCCGTCTTCTGTACAGAAATAACCTTTGTGCTGTGCGCAGTGCCAGTAATTACATGGAATTATTGAAGATGGTGTTAGCTCCAGTTTATGTACAGATCGCACTGATTTAAAGACTTGGAAACATCGTCTGTCAATGCTTTTGTGCTGCACAACCCTGGCATCTGAAATATTGACCCAAATCATCTTATTCATTTATAGGGTAACTATGGAATTATTTGCCAGATATCAAGCCACCTTATTTTACCATCCTACATGGAATCATGGTCCCCTTATGTTTCCATTTACACATTTCACTTTACATAGCAACAGATGCCTTTACATATGCCAGAGCCCCATAATACCCCTTTATATCACAGCAGGGCTCTACCATACAGCATCAGAACCTCTCATGCCCCTACATACAGTATGCCAGAGCCCCATGATATCCCTTTATATCATAGCAGGGCTCTACCATACAGCATCCGGACCTCTCATGCCCCTACATACAGTATGCCAGAGCCCCATAATACCCCTTTATATCATAGCAGGGCTCTACCATACAGCATCAGAACCTCTCATGCCCCTACATACAGTATGCCAGAGCCCCATAATATCCCTTTATATCATAGCAGGGCTCTACCATACAGCATCAGGACCTCTCATGCCCCTACTTACAGTATGCCAGAGCCCCATAATACCCCTGTATATCACAGCAGGGCCCCATCATACAGCATCAGGACCTCTCATGCCCCTACATACAGTATGCCAGAGCCCCATAATATCCCTTTATATCATAGCAGGGCTCTACCATACAGCATCAGGACCTCTCATGCCCCTACTTACAGTATGCCAGAGCCCCATAATACCCCTGTATATCACAGCAGGGCCCCATCATACAGCATCAGGACCTCTCATGCCCCTATATACAGTATGCCAGAGCCCCATAATACCCCTTTATATCATAGCAGGGCTCTACCATACAGCATCAGAACCTCTCATGCCCCTACATACAGTATGCCAGAGCCCCATAATACCCCTTTATATCACAGCAGGGCCCCATCATACAGCATCAGGACCTCTCATGCCCCTACATACAGTATGCCAGAGCCCCATAATACCCCTGTATATCACAGCAGGGCCCCATCATACAGCATCAGGACCTCTCATGCCCCTACATACAGTATGCCAGAGCCCCATAATACCCCTTTATATCACAGCAGGGCCCCATCATACAGCATCAGGACCTCTCATTCCCCTACATATGCCAGAGCCCCATAATATCCCTTTATATCACAGTAGGGCCCCCCATCATACAGCATCAGAACATCTCATGCCCCTACATATGCCGAAGCCCCCCCCCCATCCCCATACCCCTTTATATTGTGTAATGCACTCACTGGTAATCTTCCTACCATACTGAATTCATTTTAACACAGAGCATAAAGGGGACTAGTCATGAAGTTCTGCAGTTGGGATTTTTGCCGTCACTATGAAGCTCACCAGTTCCATGCAATATATAGCTTGGCTAAGTAGTAATTCCTGTATTGTCTATGACGCCATGCGGGTATCCAGTGGTCTGGCATTCCAGTCTTTTCTGCTTTTTCTCAGTTACGGTGTGTTGCTATCTGTCTTCTAAACTCTGCACTGTATTTCATCACTTCTTTATTCCCCGAGGCAGCTGCAGTGCCTTCTGGGTTGTGTCTATACCCTCATCAGTTAATGTACCGGAATGTGATGTTGAGTGAGGACATACTGTAGGTGCAATTTGATGCCCTTAAAACACTGCTATTTTATCCCAAATCTAGCTTTCTCCTGTTATCTGGCAACCAACAACAGAAGCTTGTACACTCGCCATGCTTCATCCTAGCCAGTACTATGCCCGCTGGTCTTAAAAAAGGGCAGGGCCAGGACGGAGGTTGGGCAGAAGACAGTGAAGTTGTAGCCCAGATGTCACGATCCTGAGACACGGAATCTATACATGGCAATGGAAGCAAAGCAATTCTGTTTAGAATCACACTCCCAAAAGTATGACAGTTTCAGGGAGATTACAGCTCACAGTAGAGCTGTGCGTAGCTGAGAGAGCTGTTGAGGGGGCAACAAGGGGTGTGTATCTCAATTTTTGGGCCTATATATTGTCCTGCAGTGGCAAGTAAAAAAACAGTACAGCTACATTACATGGCAGAGCTACACACCAATGTTACACTTCAAGGCTACACACTGACATCACACCCACATTACACGGCAGGTCTACACACCAACATCACACCTGCTGTATATCACATAGGATGACCACATACCAACATTCTACCGACATCGCACAGCAGGGTTACACACAGACATAACATTAACATTCTATGGCAGGGATACACTTCAATATCATGCAAAGTCCCGCACTTCCTAGTTCTCGCGCTCTAGTGGAGATAATGCCTCTAGTGAAGAGAATGCCTATCTGCAGTCTCTCCATTGAACTGGAACTTTATTCTACTAATTGGACTCATTGGAAGTTTGCACTAGCCACTTCACTACATACCGGGACTAGACCTCAGGACCCATTTGTCTTACCAATCATCAGCTTGTTGACTTTCAGGAATCTTGGTCTCCACTCCAAGGACTCCCAATGCTCTTTGTCAACCACCCAACAAGTGAGAACCTGTGTCTAGAGAGTATTGAGACTGCCACACAGCAAGACATGTATTCTGAGTATCCTATGTAAGAGGTCAACTGTAGGAATGGGACATTGCACTTTAACATCACCTAATTATCTTGGTGAGAGACTGCCAAATACACACCATGTGGTTTTATTAACTGAATCATTTTTTTTTAATTGTTTTATTATTCATTTACTACTCATTTTCAATTTTATTAATATTATTAACCAATAATAAAGTGACTCAAATTATATATATATATCCCATGGTATATGGTACTTAATTTCTCTCCTCAAGCCAGAGCTGTGACCTTTTGTTTATTTGTATGTACTAGGCTGTATGCGCACAACTGCAGTCATGTGTAGCTGCAG